>NW_017804220.1:1650264-1651411 GCF_001625305.1 Branchiostoma belcheri
CTCCTCGTATTGGAACAATACCGCTACTACAAGGTGTCTTCAAAGGGACATTCCTCTGCTCCATATTGTGGTATTCTTTAACAGTAATGATTTCATTTTCATTTTGGGCATGCCTGTTTACCATACTGGCCACATTCAATTGATCTTCCTGCATAAAAGGGTCAAAAATGAAACCTCCTTCACTATCCCAGGCCCCAGTTTCCTGTACATCCTGGTCATCAACTGGCTCCTCCCCACTTACCTCCACCTCCATGAGCATTTCAGCTGGCTCCTGTACTCCTGACTCTACTTCCTGTACTGACTCTATCTCTGCTTGTTTGTCATCCTGCTGGCTGGGTTGCTTCTCCTTTTTTTGCTCTTCCTTCCATGCACTCAACCTCTCAGTCAATTTTTTCTTCTTACGCCTAGGCATTTCTGAAACGTTTAAAATACCAGAAATTACAGGTATGTGTTAATTTTGCTGATAAAAATCAGGAGCCATGCACAGGTTTGTAAGATTTTTATAGTAAAGAAAGCATCAGATTTACGAGATTTTTTATCACCACCTCAAAATTCCTACCTCAAAATTCAGTCAAGAAATTTGAAATAAAGTAACATAATCCGTGAACCGGCATACCAAAGCCCCGCATTTACAAAAGGTTGTGCTGAACCCATATAATTTAATAGCCGAAATTTTCCCTAGCGAGCGATCGCCCCCCTCCCCCACATCGTCGAAAAACAAAGAAAAACACTGGCCAAAATCCTCTATAAATCAGTAATACTGAAGTATGGAGTGAAATAATAAAAAAAAATACCGTCAGAAGAACCAGTCAGACACCGCTCTCATCATCGAGTCTCAATGCTTGATTGGTTTCCTCGTAAAAATCTAAGTTTGCCCTCTTAAAATATGCACAATACAGACGCCTTTATAATTAGAAAGTATACTACAGAAACGAGTGGTTTATGGCCACGCCCCGGATAGACGCTTTACCACCATTAATAACATTTTTGATACGTTTGTCGCTATTACTAAGTTGTTAAAACTCATATAAACCTGGTGGATACGCGTCCAATTATAGTTTACGCTCTAAGGTTCCATAAAGGGGCACGCGTCTCCCACAAAGTGTGCGTGCTTTCTGACGTTTTCTTTCTTAACCTTTTTTAGACT
>NW_017804220.1:1651431-1653379 GCF_001625305.1 Branchiostoma belcheri
GGGGGGGGGCTAAAAAGTTTTCGCGTTTGATGTAAGATAGCGTCCGAACGTCTTGTGCTAGAGTGATCAAACGTAGTGACTTTCCCTGAAATATTGTTGTGAACAATTTCATAGCATTGTAATAATTTTTCGTGTTGCCATGGCAATGGGTTTTGACAGATATTTTTTGCAAAAGTCAGGAATTTTTGTTTAAACAATAAACTTTTCTGACTTTTATGTGAAGTTGTACATGCTTACTAAATATAAATTACATGTTATGGAATTCTGGATATTTTATGGAATTTTTACCAATAATTATGCATAATTTATTATACTTTGATGACGTCATTGGTTAAAATCCAAGATGGTGGACCACATGATAAGACCAGGTTCATTCCGGCAATTTTCCTCAAAATTCCAGCCATACTTCGACTTTTTTTTAGACAAAAGGTTAAATTGAACCTCTTTAGTCTATTTCCATTGCATTTTTAAAAAATGTTATTTTCGAAAATTAAATATTAACGATCCAAGATGGCGGATAGTTTGGATATGCATGACGTCAATATGAGCTCAAAAGTTTGAAATTTCGAAAAAAACTCCGCAATCCACAATATGCCCACTTAGCAGGTATATAAATTAGATGTGTTTTTTTTTTCGACTGACTAAAGACTGTTTCCCTCTCGACAGGAGCGGCAGGAATGGTGTGGTTTATCGCCTGGATGCTGATCGCCTACGAGAGCCCTGCCGCCCACCCCACAATCACACAGGCTGAAAGGATATACATTGAGGACAGTATAGGCGGGTCCACAAAGCGTACCCTTGTAAGTATGGCATTGACTGCATTTCGTTCTGTTATAACTGTTTAATTTAGTTAGTTTATTAAAGAATATGTCTGTTCACATAAGCAGATTAAGCCGTATGTATTTTTAAAGTCTTTGGTATGACGGGGTCGGACTCACGACTTCTCAGTTACAACGCAAGCACTATTCCCTATTGAACTATAATTACATGTGTATAACAACAGAAATTCAAATGTAATAAACAAAAGTTCAGAAATGTTTTCAGTAGTAGCAGGGTAAAACCTGGATCTTCACAGACGTGTATATGCCCATGTTAAGGAAAATTTAATGAAAACCTGGGATTTCGATTTTCAATACTTAAATGGTGCTCAAATTATTTGATTCTTGGCAAATTGAAAAATCGTTCATTTCGTAGTTGGGTCCTTGAAACGGTGTGATTGAAGCATTTCCGCTGTTCACAGTCGATTGACTTCTCATCCCATCGTATTGCACTGAGTTTGGAGTCAAATTAAATCCACGGGCGAGCGTTTACCCTCATGAACTGAAATGCAAAATCCAAGGAAAATTAGATAATCAAAGGAGGTGCAATAATTTCCAATCTAGCAAGTACAGCTTACAATTGTGATACTAAAATTATTTACCACCCACTTCTTTACTTTAGACCTTATTCAAAACATCAACATTTACCACTGAAATCTGTGCATTTTAGCCCTTTTTTCAGTTTACACTGCTTGTATTTTGTTCTATCGGCGATATTTTTTTGCTTCATATTTCGTCCATTTTGTTGTTTTTGTATATTTTTTTTTCATTTTCCGTCATATTTACACATGGTTACCCACTCAGTGGCAACTCAGTGGTTTTCGGTGGGGCCCTGTATTGTACATAAATAAACAAAATACATAAATCATTTCACCCCTCTTCGTTCATTCCTTTTTGCTTGTTTTTGTTCCTTTTGTTTAGATCTCGTAGCGATTCAAGTGCATGCCAAATTATTCCACGTGTATCACATGTCCATTTTGTCCAAATATGATGAAAAATGAGCACCACTTTATAATGGGCTGTACACTATACAATGATAAGCGCCGCTAACATATATTATGTACGTAGTTTGCCGCATACATATTCTCTGTACGAAGGACATACAGTTAAGTTTTTTACTATCTTTAGTA
>NW_017804220.1:1653399-1688963 GCF_001625305.1 Branchiostoma belcheri
CAGTTGATTCTGCCTAATGCTGAGGTCACAATTCCCACACTGGACCCGGCCGGACAGCTTTTGGGAACGAAAAGTACGACAAAAAAGACAACAGAACACAGAAAAGTTGTTAATAACAATCATGGGTACTATTTCTGTATATTCGTGACATGAATTGTTAATTTTTCGTTCATACAAACAGCCCGGCCGGGCCCCGGTTTGGCAATATGACCTATGCATAAGCTGAACCAAGTCATAACATATATGTTCTGCATATACCTGTTCTGCACAATAGTTTTTTTTACAATTTGCATCATTTTGTCTTGACTTGTCTAAACTTTTGTTTCTTAGTGGACTTCCAAAAACTTGTATTCACTTATTTGTATATCAATCAATAGTTTGAGCTGATAAACCTGCATTTCTCCTCTGGTATCTCAGTCACTGACGAAAGCTAGTGGATACTAGCTGAAACGTCTGACCGTTTCCAAAATCATATCCAGTTGCTTGAGTAACTGCTTTTTGGCGTATCTTATTACCTGGATGTCTAACCTTCATCGACGTAATGATATATTTCATTGCCAAAAATACAAAGACATCGTTCGATGCCTAAGATCTTCTTTTCAACGTGTACAGAAAAATAAGCAACCGTTGTGCTAACAAATTTGGACGTACATGATCTATGACTTGATAAATTGAATATTGGCCATGTTTTTAAAGTATGCATTAAAAGTCAAGAAAAACACAGAAATTACAAAATACACTCCTTTATCAATGAAATATGACGGCGTCCTCCCAGGGTGCAGTCCATATAGTCTTTCGAGCCTGGACTGCCAGTGAAAAGCTGTATTGGTCGAAGTCTAGCAGTAAGGGGAGCTAAGCTGAGGCGAATGTCTTTGTTTTAGAGCCTCTTGTGGCATCATTAGATGAAATGCACAGCTGTGGATCAGACCCAATCATTCTTATTCTTTTACACCGGGGATACAAATGTGCTCTCATTATTTTCTGGAAAGGCTACAGAGAGTCTGAGTGTATCAGAGCTGTACAGAAGGTCAACCAAAAGTAAAGGTTGATTTAGGAACTTCGGGGCAATAGACAACTCTATTAAGATTGTCTTTATTGAATTTCCATAGTGGACAACTTTCGCGATGACTGAATTGCAGTCAATTTACAGATTTGTACACTAGCATATAATATTGCACATAATTCTGATTCTTTCAATTGACATACCTTGATATGATTACAAAGAAATGTAGTACCGCTCGTAAAATTATATTTGTTTACTTAGAATATTCAAATTTGTTGATAAAATACGCGCACATAATATTCAAAGTGATTCAGTTCATCATGGTTTAAAATCTTTGAACTCGTCCAACTATCACTCTCAAGGAACTCATTGAATCTGAGGCCGGTTTACAAGGACTTGAACTTCTTTCTGCAATGACTGGCAAACAATACTGGAAACAGAACTTCTCCTGCTACACCTCGTGATGAGGATGGTTTAGAATAGATAAATTCTTCTGTACATGTATAAATAAGTTCAAATTTGTTTCATTTTATCATGTCAATATCAAGTAAGTTACAACAATCCAGACATTGAAAAGCCACTAGTCTCTTAACAATTAATGACTAGGCAGGGGTGTCATTCATCTTGTCTTGCAGTACCTTTGTGTACTGATATCTGTATCTGCATAGCCGGTATAACCGCCCTTTAGCGTAGCACACCACCTTCGCAGGCACGCGGCGCGGCGGCAGTTGGCTACATTACACCGAACGACTTGTTACACCTAACCCTTGAACATTTGACTCTAAACATTGTTTAAAGCTATCTAATGACAATGCCCCTACTGTACTTGGTGACAGCGAGTTCCACTCTGCGATAGTTTTAGGAAAGAATGCATTCTTGAACACCTCAAATTTTTACGGCGTTGACCGTCCCTGTCCCCCAGGTCGGTATCCTGAGCGCCCTGCCTCACCTGGTCATGACGTGCATCGTGCCGGCAGGCGGCCAGCTGGCTGACCTCCTGCGGCGCCGCAGAATCCTCTCCACCACGAACGTACGCAAGATCTTCAATTGCGGAGGTTGGTTAATCTTCTCAATTTTTGTAAATGCTCTTATGTGTAAAAATCTAAATTCTTTCAATTTTAACCGTAATAGTTTCTGTATGCGAATCTAAATACTATCAATTTTAATCGTAGTGGTCATAGCCAGCGACATTATTGAGCCGGCGGAAACTACGGAGGATGGCACCCAGGCTACATATCTTATATGTTATAAACTGATATTGGTATTAATCATGCTGTAATAGCCAAGTGTTGTATTTGCCAACTTTCTAGTGCATTCTCCTTTTTGAGATCATTCTGTAGCGCACTTCTTAGTGTGATATTTGTTTTTCCTTCCTTCCTTCCGTTCGTTCCTTTCTTTAACTTTCGTCCAGTTCTCCAATCGGCGACGGTCCTTCTTCTATATGTAAAGTTACATATACATAATGTATAGAGGGGGGCCCTGTATAATCTGGAAAGACAACTTAGTTCAGCACCTGGGTCCTACATGTTCAGATTGTGAGATGAAGAAAAGACTGGAGCCTGTCGAGGTAATGATAATGATGATACGATATACTTATACGTACTGTTGATAATGTTATCTCCAGGGTTTGGAATGGAAGCGGTATTTCTGCTCATATGCGGATACAGTAGCAGAAATACGGCAGTCGCTATCGTCTGTCTGACTATTGCTGTTGGCTTCAGCGGATTCGCTATCTCCGGTAAGTGAAGTACACATAGTGTCTCTATTTCCGGGTAGAGTTTACTGTGCATGTGTGTTTTGATGGAGCCATTTGCTAGCAGGTTGCGCCACTCGTCTGTGTAACACAGAATTTTACTGTCTAAAGCTTTATAGTTTCCTACCGGCTCTTTATCATTTACAAAAAAATAGAATAACTACCTTGTGGTATGGAGTGATTTGACAGCATAGCCGAGCTAATAAACTACTTATCTATAAACAAAATAAACTCCATCTAGCCCAGAGTATTGGTACAAAGTTTAAAGCTTGACACCGTTCTTTCTGTGAAAGGCTTCAATGTGAACCATCTGGACATCGCGCCTCGTTGGGCCTCCGTGCTGATGGGCATCTCCAACGGAGTGGGCACTCTGTCAGGCATGATCTGTCCAATCATCGTCAGCACCGTCACCAGACACAAGGTAAGCACCGCTGTCATTTGTCAGCTACTGTCACGTGGTTGGGTAAATCCAGTTTGATCTGTCCAATCATCGTCAGCACCGTCACCAGACACAAGGTAAGCACCGCTGTCATTGGTCAGCTACTGTCACGTGGTTGGGTAAATCCAGTTTGATCTGTCCAATCATCGTCAGCACCGTCACCAGACACTAGGTAAGCACCGCTATCATTGGTCAGGTACTGTCACGTGGTTGGGTAAATCCAGTTTGATCTGTCCAACCATCGTCAGCACCGTCACCAGCACCGCTGCCATTGGCCAGCTACTGTCGCCACCTTCCAACTCAGCAACAGAGAGTGAATGCAAGCACTTCAGTATCTCTTGAATAATAAGCTGTAACAAAGAAATTGTTTTTACTTCTCAACAGAATGCGAGGGAATGGCAGACAGTCTTCCTCATCGCAGCCAGTGTCCACTTCTTCGGTGTTATCTTCTACGCTTTCTTCGCTTCTGGCGAAGTCCAGCCATGGAACGATGACATCGAGGACAAAAATGGAGGAGACAAGTAGGTTTTGCTATCTACAAATCTAAACAAACCGGAGTTGAGTTTTAACTCTTAGCATGACTACCAGAAAATGGTAGCACACTTCCCCGATATTTATACGTTACTAGTTTCAGCAGAGATAGAAAGGCAGAACTTTTTGTTTTTGCTCTTTTTCTTCTTCTTCTCCAAACAAATAAGTCAATGACCATGACTACAGTCTAGATCTGTTACCATGGTAACTGTTGCTGTAACAGACACCAAGTGGTGTTGGGTTACATTATGTGGCAGGACAGAGTTGGGGGGGCTGCTAATCATATTATATATGAATGTATTTGAATAAGAGTAAGCAGAGCAGTAATATATTAGGTTGTGTGAATGTAAACATTATGTATTTTCTTTGAAAAATTTTCAGTTTAAGATATTATCTTTCTAGTTATAAAATAATCTTAATTGCTTTTACGCCCCTCAGATACAAGGACATTGACAAGCAGACGATCGTTGACAAAGACGAGTGCGCCCTGACAGCGGAAGAGGGGATGGGCACGTACGGAGCCTGTGACAGCGACATCATCCCCAAGAGCAAAGAAGAGCTGGTGCAGGTATCAGAAATTTAATTCTGATTTTCAACAATCCAATGCTGCTATATTGAACAAAAACGTACTTTTACCTGTGACAAACACACTTTACACACTCTCTATTACAATAATGTTGATGAAACTATTTTATATAAAAATAAAACTTGGGTATTTTTTAGTATAATTCTAGCTTTATAAAATTCTAGCATTATAAATACTAAGTAAAGTGACATCGATTGATATAGCTAATATTAACTCCAATACTGAAGCCCAGAAGTGGTTGATAAAATAAATTTTCAAAGTGGATTCGATTTGCAAATATTAATATCTAGAACTCTCTGAGGTAGTACTATAAAAACTACATAATAATAAAAAGTGCAGAACATTAAAAGTAAACTCAAGCTCTGCATTCTGTATCTGTATTATGTATCCGTATAACCGCCCTTTGGCGTAAAACACAAACTTCGAAGGCATGCGGCGCGGCGGCAGCTGGCTACATTACACTGAACGGCCTGTTACATCCAATCTTTGCACATCTAACTGCATACAGAAGTTGCTAAAATCTTTCTAGTTATGATGCCCCAACTGTGATCGGTGGCAACTAGTTCCACTCTACGATCAGTATAGTTCTTGAAAAATACGAATTTCGAACAAATTTGAACACCATAATTCTTGGTTGATAACTCTGATATTAGAAGGCATGGCTGTTTCTTGTCCTTTTCTGGACTGGTATTGGATACTTAGTGGTTGGTACGTCTACCAGTTTATTAGTCACTTTCTACATCATGTATATTCTGGACATTTATTTTTATAGGTACCAGCCAAGGACACGTATCTCCATGGAGATCCAGACGACCGAGAACTGCGATGACGTAACGGAATATTCCACGTAGATGACGTCAGTACAATACGTAGTTTCATCGTTGTGAAAACTAGCAACTTTACTCACTAATGCATTGATTGATTCAAGTACATGTAGTGACAAATGAGGAAAAGGAATTTAAGAACATGGCTACCATGGATATACTCTAGATTCAAGCTATTAGGGCTCTTTAACCTTATCAACCTTTGTCTTAGACGAGACCTAGGCCTTCTCCGGGAGGAATAGTAGTGATACTATAACATTATGACTCTTGATCATGTAGAAGTGTTGACCAATGAAACAGTCCCAATTTGTTGTCGGTGACTCTGATTGGTTAAAAGATGTCGTGTGTGTCCCCAGGAATTCCAAAGTGTACATATTATGTAATGAACAACAACAAAAAAAGAGTCCTCCAAGCAATAGAACATTTGTTCAAGGGCGTGCGGTATTTTGTGACGTCTTATATGATGTATGGTGTATAAACAAAAAAACAGGTAAAACAGTTAGATCAGATGTAATGTAGATTCCAATGTACATAGTTACTTCAGAAACGTTCCCCAAAGGCCAATGCGATCAGTACACAATAATAATACAAAGGGTCTACGCTGGGAACTTTTCTGAAGTACTTGATCAACAGAAGTCGGGAGAATTTAACAGCGCACATATAAAGTAACAGCGCTTGCCAGTGATGTATGTACGCAAGGTGATAGAAAATCAGAAATATGCAATGTTCTTCTCAGCAGTAAAGGTGTTCCATTGATGGTAAAACCATACATGTTGCGATGCTGTATATCGTGTAGAAGCACTTCTGATGTGTAGGTAGTGAGGTGATATTTTATGTCGACGACGCAAGCGTTATGTGCGAAAAGCTAGTGGTCCGTCTCACGGTCCTTTCGTGTTAGACTGTCTCAAACCGATATTTCCACCTATACTCACTCAGGAGACTCGTATGTTATACTGTACACACGTGCACCTACTAGCCGTATATCGGTGTACCATTTTCCTAAATTACTCTGGTAAAAGACAGGAACGTAAGTACATGTAAGTCACGTATATGTCGAAAAATATCACGGGCCCTGGTGTACTGAAGAGTAGTTTTCCCGTTATGTATGTATGTAGTAGTCCTGGTAGACTACCTCTCGGTATAACTATAGAAACTGCACTTTGATGGTGAGTTTAGGGAGAAATTATGATGGTAAAATGTAACACAAATTCAACACGCCCGGCCGGTGAGATCGCGCAGCGCACATGTTCACCTGAGGTGACGGTCTCCCGTGTATCCGCGCGCGGGAGACCGCTGTGGCTAGCCGCGGTGCCGGTACGGAGAGTGAGGGACCAGGTAGTGATGGCGCAACATGATCACGTATGTAGAACGTAGCTAGCATGTGGTGATAACACTGGTCTAGTCCCTTGCTTTTGGCTTCTGTATGTAAGTGAAAATCAAAAGAAAGAAAAAATAACAATCATGATAATAAAGATAAAGAAACTAATACTGCTGAAACTGACATCAGCAAAATAAAAACTAATTCGAAGAGTTTAAATGATGACAATCAGAAAATCTAAATCGTGGCAGATAAAATCAGTAAAAAAATGTTGATGGTATGTGTTGAGCTTTGTGCTGCTGGTGATTTGTAAATAGAATCACAAATATTGTACCGCAGTGTTTTCTATAGGTCTTGCCATTTGTGACGAACTGTAGCACAGGAATAGCACAAGTAAGAGGCAAATCTAAGAAAAAAAATGTATATGTGTGTATTGTATACTGCTGCCGACAGAGAACTTAGCGACTATAAACCGATCTCTAATAATCCTAAAGATTTCACTATCAAATGAAAATAAGTTGAATGCATGTGCATTTCTATCTTTAAGAGTGTAGCAAAGTTGTGTATTTTTTTCATCCTAAGTATTTAGTGTCGTAAAAAAGGAATGAATGTCAACTATGTGGCAATCAATATATGTGATGAACATGCTTAATAATGTCAAGATGCACTATGTTTGAAAAGCGCAAACGTCGTATCTGGAAGAAGACGCAGTGCGCCATTTAGATTGAAATCCCTCTGGAGGCGCAAGCTAAGCACTATCCTAGCACATGTACATGACGAACTGTGTATTAGATAGATTGTAATCGTAACAATGCAACCGTAGATCTATTTTTCCTGTGAAGTATGTCCTGGTGTGTAATAAGCAACAGCAGAAATGTAAACTGATTTTATCTCACGTTCTAGACATTGTATGTGTAGCGTCTGCTTTCGAAAAAGTACTGTTCTTTCTGTGGTTTGTTCATTTGACTGACGAAATCCCGTCCACATGTCAATAGACTTTTGCTGCATGAAGCGTATATATACGTGTCAAGATATAAGGTAGAGTCCAAAAGGTTGTATAATGTATTACTTGTAAAAAAAATAGTCATATCATGTAACGACAATATCATAGACTCCCCATTGAGCAATGAATAGCAAGCACATCTATGAAGAAACGACATGATGAAGTCCTTAGAAAGTCCATCAATAAAAAAAACAAGCAAAAAATGAGGCTGACTGATGTCTAACTGTGTATTGGTAATGCTTCATTTAAATCTTGTGTGACAGGTTAAACATTTGTTTATAAAGTTGACGTGCCGAGGGTACATTAGATGACTTTGCAATTCTTTTTTTCAGATCAAAGTTTTCATGTCATCTGATATTATTAGCCTTCTCAATGTATTTTATCACAACCTTGGACTGCATACTAACGTAGCGAAAAAAATATTACACATAATACCGCTAGAATGTACTAGGTTTTACGTAACTGTCAGTGCTTGAGTGTTGGTAGACGCCATTATGACGTAAGTTCAAACTTAAAGAAAGACGGGGGCCGCCACAGACTTTCTTCCACCTATGATCCGCTAACCAAGTCAAGTTTTCCATCTGCATAACGTGACTTTACGAAACCTGTGGATTGCTCATTCCTTGACAAAGATATGTAAAAAAGATTGGGTACTTCCAATTTCTTGTGTTGGAAATTTTAAGCTTAACCCGTTACGGCATAGTAATGCATCTTATTTCTATAATAGTCATTAAAGTTAACAGGATACAATCTGAAGAACTTTACGCAGGCGTCACTGGATACTAGGCTATGTTGGTCCACACTACCTGTACCAATAGTGGATGGCTACAGTAGTACTATCAGTTGTTCATCTGTGAATGATGGAAGAGACAATATCCCCGGTAGTGTACGTCAATGATGACGTATTTGTATGATTGAGTGAGTAGAGACCGGATAGAGGACTTCAGGTCCAGTGGACAGGTTATTAGCTGACCTTTAGGCCACAGCAAGTAAATTTTATGGATGGCATCCTCCACAGACTCCAAATCTAATGCGAGCGGGCGAAAAAAACAAGGCGGGTTGAAAAAAACAAGGTTCCTACATTTCAATATTTTGACTCAATCATGGTACAAATGGTTTGATTCAGTGGGAACATCACATATACACAGCAAGCATCACATATCACTGCATCAAAGTAAGAAAAAACACATTAAATCAGATACTTTTCTTCTCTCCTCTCTTCATATTTATCTACCATCCACGTTCCGGCATGGCAACAGACATCTTTGCCCATTTTCGGCATGTTGACCACTGTCAGAAGGCAACAAAATTTCTTGTGTTTTTTTTTTTCAAAATCAGGCGAAAATTAATGCGCGCGCTGATGTTATCCATAAAAATTACTTGCCGCGGCCTTAGTTCTATACACATATCCTTTTTATCTACTCTACAAAACGAGGCTCATGGGAGCCACTCAAATGTTTGGGTTACTGTACAGCCAGTGAGAACAGATGTTTGTTGACCTTAGACTTGAAAAGTTTAAGGTCATACCCATATGGAAAACGTGGTAGCTTATCCATAGTGATGTTGTTCTAAGAAAGAAGCTTTCAGCGTGGAACTTCCTCCTAAGAGGTGGTGTATGGAGGAAGAAAGGGTGATTTGCTTCAGTGGAAGTGGCACAACGTGTCCTTGCTGAGAATGTTTGAAGTGGGGGCACTAGCGAGTGAAGTTCCGCGCGGAGCATTTACCGTGGAAATAGCGATAGATAGCGCCAGGATTGCAACGTTACGCCTATGTGAGAGTGGTTGTAGGGTGGCGAACAAGTCACTCCCAACAAGGAATGACTATACACTTATCTTTGGTCTGGGTCGTCAGAACATTTCCCTTCTTCTCCTTCGCCAGCTACAAAACCCAGTCTTAATTAAAGGAGTACTAGTATATTATGTAAACTTTTTGCACAAAAAGTTGATGAAATAAATTGAAATTTAAACAAATCTTAGTGCAATGGTAATTTGCTACCACTTTTCAACATATGTGTGAAATTATCACATATTTCTGACATTTATAGTTGCCTCACACGAGGCAAACTCAGTCCGTGGCACCTAAATGTGCACAAGCTACCGCACATATGGCTGACAGTTGTGTTTTCATATTTTTTAACACACGTAGGGCGGGTTATGCTTTGGCACATTCCCTTCTTGAATCACACTTATATTTGCAGTGGACTAGTGTCGATTCAACTTATTTTGTAAAGAAATGACCACAAAATTTACCTTTTGCACCATAATAAGTTTCATAATAGAAAAAGTATTTCCTGGCTTCTTTCGACGAACAAAATAAAATGAACTAGTAATGTATCTGGTATAATAACTTTTAGATTTTTGGTCAAACAAGAAAACCTTAATACGTGTATCACGAATAGATTGGAAGATAATAGTTCTTAGTATGAAATTTTGCATGGACATTATAGCCACGGTACCATGATAACAATTTCATAGAATTCCATACCTGATTCCCCTTATAAAAAAGAATACACAGGCAATAGCTATCTGCTATAATAAAAAATCTCTGAAGTTGGGTTGCATCACCAGAAAACGGGTCTTTGACGTCAAGCGCTATATATACACTCTGTCATCCGTGAACAGATCCTGAGTTCTGGGTATACGTATAGGCCACGACGTCTTAATTTTATGGATGACATCCTCTGAAGACCTCCAAACTAGTGCGTGCGGGCGAAAAAAAAAAGAAAAATCCGGCCAAAAATAAAAATGCTACTAAACCACAGTAATACAAAGCCGGTATTATGAATTTGGCGCGCATTACATAGCGACGTGTACGACAGGCCAGCACATGCTGGCTTTTTGCGGAATTTATGAATCGACACTGAACGTATCATATAGTACTGAGTTCTTCAGTCGTGGAGCTTCGGTAGCCTGGCTGCCGTCAACCAGAGTTACCACCGACTTCGTTGTCGCTTACCACCATGGACTACCCAGGCCTAGAGCCTGGCCAGGGCCTCCGAAGACGTGATTTTTTTTTTTGAGATCAGGTGAAAATCAATGCGCGCGCGGATGTCATCCATAACATTAAGTCAGTGTGGCCATACAGAGAGAAGATACAGGGGATTTCTTTTTCTCCTCGTTAATTATTCACGACAGTCGTCATCGGGGAATTCCGCAGGGACCGCGAGGGGAAACTAATCGGTGGGAATGACTTTATCTGCCGCCGGATATAGAACCAGGGTGACCCCGAGTACGGTACATCAGAACTGGTGAATCTCTAATGGCACGGTCACATTTCCAAGCCGGGGCCCGGCCGGGTTGTTTGCGTGAACCAAGGACGTTCAATCATATATAGAAGAAGTCGAACCCCATAATAGCTAGCGTAGTAGTAGAAGTAGAAGTTTTTTTCCAGACAGTTGTTACATGTCTCCTGTTACTGTATTGCAATGTGTATTATACTTGATTGTAAAAGCAATAAGCCTTCGGGAATGATTTTGCAAATAAGGTTTTAATATATGATTGAACGTCCTTTCGTGAACGAAAAATAAACAATTTTTATTAAGAGTATACACAAGTAGTGCTCATGGTTAATTATCTAAAACTTTTTTTTGTGTTTTGCTGTCTTATGTCGTAATTTTCGTTCCATACGACTGCCCGGCCGGGGCCCGTGTTGGGAAATGTGACCGCGCCATAACAAATTGTGGCGTAATGACAGAGCATTCGGCTCGGAACCAAGAGGTGAGTATTGAATAAGTAGGTGGCTTTGACAGTTTTTCTGACATGTTTAGCATGTATTTCACTGGAAACTTTTAATAGTAGGCTACGCCCGAATCAATGACCTTCACACACAGACATGAGCGCAGACAGAGAACAAAACGAAAACGACCCCTAGCGAATAAAAGTGCTTTTGCATGCATTCATTTGTCTCATAACGATTATGTGGGGCTGTTAATAAGCTGTTATTGTATTAAGATGCGTGTTATATTCTTATGTAATGCCTATGTACTATCATAAAGCAAAACAAGTACAAGTACTAGTACTATAGTAAATCCGGTATTGGCGGCATGTATTTTTTGTGTGGAAAGCAAAACCAACACAAGGCAAAATGTTATTCCACTAATGGTGCAATATGTGGTTGCTTCCACCAGGGGGCACGCTTACCTGGTGTGAATTCTTATGGTGCTCTGTGTTGGTGGCATAACACAGTTTCCGTCCTAAAGGGGGTTTCTATAGGCTCTCGAAGTGACTCACTTCGACGTATTAAAAATGACACTAGAGTGCACTTAAGAATACGAAAAATGTTTGAGCTTGAGGTTCAAAGTACAAAATATTCCAAAACAAAAATAAAGTTTTGGTCAAATGAACATATGAGGTATTGCTTCATTTCAGAGTAGCAAATTTCACTGGTTTTCTGACTTGTATTGGTTACAAGACCTGTCCTTGGTGCTGAAGACTTTCCGAACAATGGATATATATCTGTATCTGTAGCAATATAGACGTTATAACCGCCCTTCATAGCCTATTTATAGCCTATTTTCCTGACGTAAAGTAATGATGAAGGTGAACAAATAGGTGTACGTTTAAGAACGACCGTTACGACGTAATATTACAATATTATAGTATTTTTGTGGGTAAACATCTATGAACTAAGACTGGACAACTAAAATATTTTCTTCTTCTGTAATCGTTTGACGGACATTTGCAAACAGGATGTTATCTAGTTCAAAAGGACACCCAGGAATGTATAAAATGTTTAATCTCCTGACAGTAACAACGCTTCCTGGCTCGTTGCCGCCATTTGTTGAATGTTTAGGAAATCTCTTCTGGCCGGGGGCTATATTTTACCATATGAATGAATGAAAAACAGACAGATGTAGGGATGAAACCACTGGTCAAATGGAAGACGAAATGTCGAGATTCTTTACTTCACGTAACCCCAACCGCAACGGTTACAAAATGTTCAGAACTATTAGCTTGAGTCCAATTCAAGTAACCAAGATAGCTTATTATTTGAATCACACATCATCAATATCATCACACTCACGTCACTCAACCAGCGATTCCCATCGAAGCCCCCAGTCAGGTTTTGAATTCTAACCCAAACGATATCACACAAATATTCACTAGTTTGAGAAAAAAATTCATTGTGTGAAATTTCATCATGATACGACTACGCTGGGCAAATTTACGCGGATTTAAGTGTTTTCACATTTAGCTATAGTGGTGTAACGTGCCTTACTTCACCTGACCAGACAAGTACATGTATATTATTTTCACTGCGTTCTTTCTGTCCGTTATTTTAGTCAGGGGCCACTTTTTTCTTCCTAGGTGTCTTCATATGACAGGCAATCATGATGGTGCCTAGGACACTCCGAGATATGAAAAAAAAATCCAATCTTTGCACATTGAACACACTTTTCTGACTTGCAAACGGAAGTTTAAATAGTGAACAGATATCTCTGTTCCAGACGACGCCACAGTGATAATTGTAAGCTGTAGTAGTTGTCCTACGGAACATCCTGGTTCTGCGGCGCTTGAAGAATGAAATTTTGAAAACAAAAGTGATTTTCTTTCTTCCGTGAGCTGCAGGCTAAGAGGAAATTATTTGGTCTAGTAGACACGAGGAGCGACTATGTAATCTCCGCACACTGGTCTCGGCAACATGTCCAATCACCACCGGGAATTTCATATGCAACAGATATGCTGCATAAAACATAATACCGCACACTAGTTCTGCAAACGGTGCCATCGACACAACAACACAAACCTGGAACTATCTTCATTGACGACGATTCAAGAGGTCGAGTACATTGTAGAACTCTGACTTTTACCCATACCTTAACTAGAGGCACTAGCATAGAACTCGAATAATTAGGAAATGTCATGTTAGACAGAGAGAACCGGAGAGTTGTTTGTGCTGGCATAGAGGCCGGCTGATAGGCCGCTAATGTTTGTATGTCTTGACAGACAGTTTATTTAGTTGTTAGGATTTACAACATTTGTGGGAGGATTAACATAACTGGTGACTATCGTATTTTCAAGATCTAAAATCTGAGGCCGGACTGTAGGATTTGAACCGGGCAGGAACACCGTTTTTTTCGGTAAGTGTAGTAGGATTTTTGAAGGGTTCTCTTATCAAAAACGAAACCTTCTGCTTTACGTCCAATTAAGAGCTGATCGGACACAGGTATACTCATTTTCACCCGATTCGAGTGAAGGAATAGGTAAGAGTGCCTGTTCCAAGGGAACAAAACGGGGGCCGGGGACTATCAGGGATTCGAACCCAGAACCTTCAGATTCAACAACAACTCTAACTCAACTACATTACCACCTTTGTAATTTTGCAAGTCAATAGAACACGGAAGCACAGATGGCATGTATATACAGATTCCTTTTATATCTGTCCATATCAATAACTTTATCAGCAATCTCTTGCACTGCGACGTCCGTTTCTACAATATATGGCTGCGACTACTGCCAGTTAGTCCAACTGCCCACAATCGACGACGAGAACATCACAATACTATCGTTAATCTGGAACAATATTACCGACATCTCAAACCTTCCGTACTTACCTAAGGTGGTGACAATTGACATGAATCATAACCTGATTACAGCCCTCCGCTGGCACTGGCTCACCAATGCACCTTGTCTTGAACACCTGGATCTATCGTACAATCGGATCGTTCGCGTATCAGGAAGGTTTGAGTCTCACTTACTGCCAAATGTCACGTACATCAACCTCATGTACAACAGAATCTCCTCTTTCCCAAAGGAATCATTCCTGTTTTTAACCGTGAAATTCGCCATTGTGGACATCATCAAGAATCCGTTTCGCTGCGACAAAGACTTGTGTTGGTTACTGAACGAGTTACAGTGTTTGTCACATTGTATTCGGTGTGCTAGCAAGGTGTTCCCACTGGTTATACATGTGTATAGAGAATGTTGCCCAAAGTGTCCTGCCAGTAACCTCTACTGGAGCTTGTTAGGATCGGCTGGTGGATTGACATGTGCAAGCCCTAGTCATGTTGTAGATCATTTGTTAAGAGACGTACTGATTGAATCGTGCAACTCAACTGAAGACACGGCATCAGTAAGGAACAGGGGCCAAGTGATTGAGCCAAGAGTAAACATGACCGCGGACATTACAGTTCGATTGACACCGTCCAATACATCCCGAGTAGCTCCAAATGCCTTCTCTCCACTCTCTGTCAGCACCACCCAAATGACTCCGGTATATCAGAGTACATTTTCAACGGTCTCTATGAGTAATGCTTTGGAAGAAGAGCAGGACATAATCAAACCGATCGTGGCTTCTGTTTCTGGAACCGTGTTTATGATAGCTGTGCTTGCGTTGTCGTTGTGGGAAAGGAGGCGACGACTTCAACGCCAGCGAGCTAAAGCATTGCAGCAGCTACTACAGGCAAGTCACTCGCTTCTTCATAATCAAATGTACGGCATGGATTCGAACCAACAACGGCTTGACAACCGTGCAGCGGTACCAAACCAAGCAGGGCGTGCAGAAATCCAACCATATGCAGAAGTACCCTTATCAAAAATTGAAGAGTCCACAAGTCAGGACTGTGATACGAACCACACCTACACGTATATCAAAGATGACGTGCATTCTGCCAGGCAGTTAGTGGAGGCAAACCAACATGGCGACGAACAAGGCAGGTATGAAACGATTCCAAACGAACTGGGCTGTACAGGTGTTGAGCCGTACGCGGAAATACCTTTATCAAACATCGCTGTGGAACCTGTGATGGCAGAAGTCGAATGTCACGCAAGAGACGAAGGTAAGGATACAAACATTAAAACCAGCTCATTGCAGCCAAGTGTCTCTGACTCACCACGATTGGTGATTGAGGAAATAGAAACTTCCCAAACTCCTGGACTACTGGACATTTCGCACGGCGTTTGCCAAATGGAAACGGTTCCAAAGGGAACCCATGTACCTGTACCAACAGTCACTGATGATGAAATGACAGATGTGGCAGAAGAAGGTGGCAGTGCTGTTCAGTCCACCAGCAACGAAACGGTCTACCAAAACGCAGCGGACAGTCCAGAAAGTGTCGCTAGTGGTGTTGCCTCGCTGTCGGAGAAAAACCGCCAGGACAGAAAGAACACTGTGAACAAAACGGTCTATGGAAATGCAGCGGACAGTCAAGAAAGTACCTCTAGCGATGCTGCCTTGCTTTTAGAGAAAAACCGCCAGGACAGAAAGAACACTGTGAACAAAACGGTCTATGGAAATGCAGCGGACAGTCAAGAAAGTACCTCTAGCGATGCTGCCTTGCTTTTAGAGAAAACCGCCAGGACAGAAAGAACACTTTGAACGAAACGGTCTATCAAAATGCAGCGGACAGTCAAGAAAGTACCTCTAGGGAAGCCGTCTTGCTTTCAGAGCAAACCCATCAGGACAGTAAGAACACTGAGAATGGCGCATATTGTGCTACATGATTGGTGGTAAGGTCGAAATATTGAAGACCATATTGAAGGTACTTTTCGCTAGGTCATAACAAGTAAGTAATGTTAGTAACAGTATTAAAGTAGTGTCTAAATAAAGTTGTAGCAGCCAGGCTTATTTCAAACTATTTACATGGCATTGATCTGTAAAATAAAGTCTGTATTTTCTGTCGCTTATACATACATTAGAAATAGAAAAGGGTAGATACAAACCATTGTCTCCAACGACAGAATATATAATAAATATTGTACAGGAAATGCAGTGGAGGATGACGTGCACTTTATTTGTCATTGCCCTAATTATAGCATGCTAGCACCGAAAGAGATAAGTTTTGAAATGGTCAACAAAATGTTCCCTAGCTTCATTCACCATCCCAGTGTACAAAAAAACGCATTTCTATTAACACCTCCCAATTCATATATCTCGCAAAATATACGCTGCACATGGAAAAGAAATCAAACCCAACAATAACTATATCTAAAGTAGCATTAGCATTAACTATTATCATTTTTACTGTTTATGTTTGTTAGCATGTTCTTGCAATTAGCCCTCGTGCATGAAGTTGCAATAAACTTTCTCTATACATCTATTTAAATGTAGCAATCTGTTCTAGAGCACACCAGGATACTTTTGTTTCAATGTACTTTCCATGATTTTTTTCTTTAACCCTAAACAGTACACCTGGGGTCCGCGCGGACCCCAGGTGTACAGATAAATCAGTCCGGGAAGGTGTTCTGTTGAGGGTTAATGGCACCTTCTCAAGAAGTATGTGTCATGTACAAGTTTATGCATTTTTTATAAATTCACATGCATAACTCATGCTCACCTAATAATGATATCAAATCAAAATTAAGAGTGCACACCATATTTTACAAAATCAGGTAGATTCTCAAATTTCATGGCTACTTTGTATCTTACATAATAAAACATTCTACTATACATCAAATATACTTTTGTGATTGTATGTTATTGGTGTTTCTGCCATATACGATATGTGCTTTTAAAAATAAAATAAAAAATACAGAGCAAATCTGGCTCATCCAAAATGACAGCTAAAATAATATATGACTGCATCAGAGTTACATTTGCAATTTTATTGACTTGTTCTATTATATGCGTAGTGCGTAAATAGGGATGCATGTAGGACGCAATGGAATGGGAACGATGGAAGAGACGTAAACGGAATGTTGGATATTGAACAGATATCTCTTTTCCAGACGACGCCGCATTGATAATTATAAACTGTAGTGGTTGTCTTACAGAACTGTCATTCTGGTTCTGCAGCGCTTGAATAATCAAATTTTGGGAGGAATTTTTTTTCTTTCCTGAGCTGCAGGCGAAGAGGAAATCATTTGGTCCCGGAGAACCGTCAGGCACGTGGGAAAGCTATATGATCTCCGGACACTGGTCTTAGCATCCTGTCTAATTATCACCAGAAGATTAATATTCAAAAGGTATGGTACATAAAACTCAATGCCTCATACTAGATTTGCAAACGGTGACATCAACACAACACGGGAGCTATCTTCATTATTTATTTGTTAGGATTTACCACATGTGTGAGAGGATTAACATAACAGGTGACTATCGTATTTTCAAGATCTAAAACCTGACGCCGGACTGTAAGAAGAAACACCGCTCTTTTTCGGTAAGTGTTGTAGGATTGTTGACGCGCTCAAAGTGTGGCTGTCCTCAAACAAGAGACCTCAAACACGGTTTGGCTTTACGTCCAATCCGAAAGGACGTTCTTACCGAAGACAACTACACATTGCCACCTGATTCGATTAAGGTAATAGGTAATAAGTGCCTTTAGCAAGGACAACACAGTAGGGCCTGCCAGGGATTCGAACTTTCAGATTTAACAACAACCCTGGCCACCTTTGCAATTTGCAAAGCCGATATAAAAAGAAGAAAGCACATATGGCAGGTATATACCGATTCCTTTTATATCTGTCTATATCAGCAATCTCGTGCACTGCGACGTCTGTTTCTGCCAAGAATCCCACCGTACTTTCTTGCGACTACTGCCAGTTAGTCCAACTGCCAACAATCGACGACGAGAACATCACAAAACTATCGCTAATCTGGAACAATATTACCGACATCTCAAACCTTCCGTACTTACCTAAGGTTGTGACAATTGACATGAATCATAACCTGATTACAGCCCTCCGCTGGCCCTGGCTCACCAATGCACCATGTCTGGAACACCTGGATCTATCGTACAATCGGATCGTTCGCGTATCAGGAAGGTTTGAGTCTCACTTACTACCAAATGTCATGTTTATCAATCTCATGTACAACAGAATCTCCTCTTTCCCCGAGGAATCCTTCTTGTTTTTAACCGAGAAATCCGCAATATTGTATATCGACAACAATCCGTTTCGCTGCGACAAAGACTTGTGTTGGTTACTGAACGAGTTACAGTGCCTGAACCAGTGTTATTGGTGTACGCTCAGGCTTGAATCACCTGCTTTTAGAGAATGTTGCCCCAAGTGCCCTGCCAGTAATCTTTACTTGACCTTGTTAGGTCAGGCTGGTGAATTAACGTGTGCAAGCCCTAAACATGTCAAAAATCATTTCTTGAGCGACGTACTGATGAAAAAATGCAACTCAACTAAAGAGACGACATCAGTAAGCTTAAGGAACGACAGACAAGTGATTGAGCCAAGAATGAACACAACCGGGCACCTTGTGGATCTGTTAGCACCGTACAATACATCCCATGTAGCTCCAAATATATTCTCTTCATTCTCGGTCAGTGCCCAAACATCTTCGGTAGACCAGAGTACGTTTTCAACTGTCTCTATAGCTATGAGTGATACTTTGAAAGGAGAGCAGGACATGATCATACCGATCGCCGCTGCTGTTTCTGGAACCATGTTTATGATAGCTGCGCTTGCGTTGTCGTTGTGGGGAAGGCGGCGAAGACTTCAACACCAGCGAGCTCAGGCATTGCAGCAGGTACTACAGGCAAGACACCCGCTTCTTCATAATCAAATGTACGGCATGGATTCGAACCAACAACAGCTTGACAACCGTGCAGCGGTACCAAACCAAGCAGGATGTGCAGGGATCCAACCATATGCAGAAGTACCCTTATCAAAAATTGAAGAGT
Organism: Branchiostoma belcheri; assembly: GCF_001625305.1. Classification (NCBI taxonomy): domain Eukaryota; kingdom Metazoa; phylum Chordata; class Leptocardii; order Amphioxiformes; family Branchiostomatidae; genus Branchiostoma; species Branchiostoma belcheri. The sequence continues at coordinate 1,672,423 of NW_017804220.1, forward strand.
CCACAAGTCAGGACTGTGATACGAACCACACCTACACGTACATCAGAGATGACGTGCATTCTGCCAGGCAGTTAGTGGAGGCAAACCAACATGGCGACGAACAAGGCAGGTATGAAACGATTCCAAACGAACTGGGCTGTACAGGTGTTGAGCCGTACGCGGAAATACCTTTATCAAACATCGCTGTGGAACCTGTGATGGCAGAAGTCGAATGTCACGCAATAGACGAAGGTAAGGATGCAAACAATAAAACCAGCTCATTTCAGCCGAGTGTCCCTGACTCACAAATGGTGATTGAGGAAAGAGAAACTTCCCAAACTCCTGGACTACTGGACATTTCGCACGGCGTTTGCCAAATGGAAACGCTTCCAAAGGGAACCCATATACCTGTAGCAACAGTAACTGATGATGAAATGGCAGATGTATCAGAAGAAGGTGATAGTGCCGTTCAGTCCACAAGGAACGAAACTGTCTATCGAAATGCAGCGGACAGTCAAGAAAGTACCTCTAGCGATGCTGCCTTGCTTTTAGAGAAAAACCGTCAGGACAGAAAGAACACTGTGAACGAAACGGTCTATCGAAACACAGCGGACAGTCAAGAAAGTACCTCTAGCGATGTTGCCTTGCTGTCAGAGAAAAACCGCCAGGACAGAAAGAACACTTTGAACGAAACGGTGTATCGAAATGCAGCGGACAGTCAAGAAAGTACCTCTAGGGAAGCCGTCTTGCTTTCAGGACAAAACCATCAGGAGAGTAAGAACACTGAGAATGACGAATATTGTGCTACATGATTGGGGGTAAGGTCAAAATATTGAAGACCATATTGAAGGTACTTTTCGCTAGGTCATAACAAGTAAGTCATGTTAGTAACAGTAAGTAGTGTCTAAATTAAATTGTAGCAGCCAGGCTTATTTTAAACTATTTACATGGCATTGATCTGTAAAATAAAGTTTGTATTTTCTGTAGCTTATACATACATTAGAAATAGAAAAGGGTAAATACAAACCATTAGCTCGAACGACAGAATATGTAAATATTGTACAGGAAATGCAGTGGAGGATGACGTGCACTTTATTTGTCATTGCCCTAATTAAAGCACCGAAAGAGATAAGTTATTTGAAATGGTCAACAAAATGTTCCTTAGCTTCATTCACCTTCCCAGCCTACAAAAAAACTGCATTTCTATTAACACCTCCCAATTCATATATCTCGCAAAATGTCGGCCATTTCATACTCCACTGCACATGGAAAAGAAATCAAACCCTACAAAAACTACATCTAAAGTAGCATTAGCATTACTTATTATCCTTTTTACTGTCTATTTTTGTTAGCATGTTCTTGCAATTAGCATGAAGTTGCAATAAACTTTCTCTATACATCTATTCAAATGTAGCAAGTTGTTTCAGAGCACACCAGGATACTTTTGTTTCAATGTGCTTTCCATGATTTTTTTCTTTAAGGGAACCTTCTTACGAAATATGTGTCATGTACAAGTTTATGCAATTCTTTAAAAAATTTACATGCATAATTCATGCTCACCTAATAATGATATCAAATCAAAATTAAGAGTGCAGACCATATTTTATAAATTCAGGTAGATTCTCAAATTTCATGGCTACTTTGTATTTTACACAATAAAACATTCTACTATACATCAAATGTACTTTGTGACTGTATGTTATTGGTGTTTCTGCCATATACGATATGTGCTTTTAAAAATAAAATAAAAAATACAGAGAAAATTTGGCTCATCCAAAATGACAGCTATAATAATATATGACCTCATTTACTGGATCAGAGTTACATTTGTAACTTTATTGACCTGTTCTATGATATACGTAATGCGTTATTAGGGATGCATGTAGGACGCAGTGGAATGGGAACGATGGAAGAGACGTAAACGGAATGTTGGATATAGAACAGATATATTTGTTCCAGACGACGCCGCAGTGATAATTATAAACTGTAGTGGTTGTCTTACAGAACTGTCATTCTGGTTCTGCAGCGCTTGAATAATCAAATTTTTTGGGGAGGATGTTTTCCTTTCCTGAGCTGCAGGCGAAGAGGAAATCATTTGGTCCTGGAGACCCGTAAGGCACGTAGGAAAGCTATATGATCTCCGGACACTGGTCTTAGCATCCTGTCTAATTATCACCAGAAGATTAATATTCAAAAGGTATGGTACATAAAACTCAATGCCTCATACTAGATTTGCAAACGGTGTCAACAACACAACACGGGGAGCTATCTTCATTGAAAGTTAATTTTTTTGTGATTATTTACCACGTTTGCAAGAGGATTAACATCACAGGTGACTATCGTATTTTCAAGATCTAAAACCCGAGGCCGGACTGTAAGAAGAAACACCGCTCTTTTTCGGTAAGTGTTGTAGGATTGTTGACGCGCTCAAAGTGTGGCTCTCCTCAAACACGGGACCTCAAACACGGATTGGCTTTACGTCTAATCCGAGAGGACGTTCCCACCGAAGACAACTACACATTGTCACCTGATTCGAGTGAGGTAATAGGTAAGAAGTGCCTTTAGCAAGGACAACAGAGTGGGGCCTGCCAGGGATTCAAACCTTCAGATTTAACAACAACCCTTGCCACCTTTGTTTGCAAAGCCGATATAAAAAGAAGAAAGCACATATGGCAGGTATATACCGATTCCTTTTATATCTGTCTATATCAGCAATCTTGTGCACTGCGACGTCCGTTTCTGCCAAGGATCCTACCGTACTTTCTTGTGACTACTGCCAGTTAGTCCAACTGCCCACAATCGACGACGAGAACATCACAAAACTATCGCTAATCTGGAACAATATTACCGACATCTCAAACCTTCCGTACTTACCTAAGGTTGTGACAATTGACATGAATCATAACCTGATTACAGCCCTCCGCTGGCCCTGGCTCACCAATGCACCATGTCTGGAACACCTGGATCTATCGTACAATCGGATCGTTCGCGTATCAGGAAGGTTTGAGTCTCACTTACTGCCAAATGTCATATTTATCAATCTCATGTACAACAGAATCTCATCTTTCCCCGAGGAATCCTTCTTGTTTTTAACCGAGAAATCTGCAATATTGTATATCGACAACAATCCGTTTCGCTGCGACAAAGACTTGTGTTGGTTACTGAACGAGTTACAGTGCCTAAACCAGTGTTATTGGTGTACGCTCAGGCTTGAATCACCTGCTTTTAGAGAATGTTGCCCCAAGTGCCCTGCCAGTAATCTTTACTTGACCTTGTTAGGTCAGGCTGGTGAATTAACGTGTGCAAGCCCTAAACATGTCAAAGATCATTTGTTGAGCGACGTACTGATGAAAAAATGCAACTCAACTAAAGAGACGACATCAGTAAGCTTAAGGAACGACAGCCAAGTGATTGAGCCAAGAATGAACACAACCGGGCACCTTGTGGATCTGTTAGCACCGTACAATACATCCCATGTAGCTCAAAATATATTCTCTTCATTCTCGGTCAGTGCCCAAACATCTTCGGTAGACCAGAGTACGTTTTCAACTGTCTCTATAGCTATGAGTGATACTTTGAAAGGAGAGCAGGACATGATCATACCGATCGCCGCTGCTGTTTCTGGAACCATGTTTATGATAGCTGCGCTTGCGTTGTCGTTGTGGGGAAGGCGGCGAAGACTTCAACACCAGCGAGCTCAGGCATTGCAGCAGGTACTACAGGCAAGACACCCGCTTCTTCATAATCAAATGTACGGCATGGATTCGAACCAACAACAGCTTGACAACCGTGCAGCGGTACCAAACCAAGCAGGATGTGCAGGGATCCAACCATATGCAGAAGTACCCTTATCAAAAATTGAAGATTCCACAAGTCAGGACTGTGATACGAACCACACCTACACGTACATCAGAGATGACGTGCATTCTGCCAGGCAGTTAGTGGAGGCAAACCAACATGGCGACGAACAAGGCAGGTATGAAACGATTCCAAACGAACTGGGCTGTACAGGTGTTGAGCCGTACGCGGAAATACCTTTATCAAACATCGCTGTGGAACCTGTGATGGCAGAAGTCGAATGTCACGCAAGAGACGAAGGTAAGGATACAAACATTAAAACCAGCTCATTGCAGCCGAGTGTCTCTGACTCACCACAATTGGTGACTGAGGAAATAGGAACTTCCCAAACTCCTGGACTACTGGACATTTCGCACGGCGTTTGCAAAATGGAAACGATTCCAAAGGGAACCCATGTACCTGTACCAACAGTCACTGATGATGAAATGACAGATGTGGCAGAAGAAGGTGGCAGTGCTGTTCAGTCCACCAGCAACGAAACGGTCTACCAAAACGCAGCGGACAGTCAAGAAAGTACCGCTAGTGGTGTTGCCTCGCTGTCGGAGAAAAACCGCCAGGACAGAAAGAACACTGTGAACGAAACGGTCTATCGAAATGCAGCGGACAGTCAAGAAAGTACCTCTAGCGATGTTGCCTTGCTTTCAGAGAAAAACCGCCAGGACAGTAAGAACACTGAGAATGGCGCATATTGTGCTACATGATTGGTGGTAAGGTCGAAATATTGAAGACCATATTGAAGGTACTTTTCGCTAGGTCATAACAAGTAAGTAATGTTAGTAACAGTATTAAAGTAGTGTCTAAATAAAGTTGTAGCAGCCAGGCTTATTTCAAACTATTTACATGGCATTGATCTGTAAAATAAAGTCTGTATTTTCTGTCGCTTATACATACATTAGAAATAGAAAAGGGTAGATACAAACCATTGTCTCCAACGACAGAATATATAATAAATATTGTACAGGAAATGCAGTGGAGGATGACGTGCACTTTATTTGTCATTGCCCTAATTATAGCATGCTAGCACCGAAAGAGATAAGTTTTTGAAATGGTCAACAAAATGTTCCCTAGCTTCATTCACCTTCCCAGTGTACAAAAAAACGCATTTCTATTAACACCTCCCAATTCATATATCTCGCAAAATACCCACTGCACATGGAATAGAAATCAAACCCAACAATAACTATATCTAAAGTAGCATTAGCATTAACTATTATAATTTTTACTGTCTATGTTTGTTAGCATGTTCTTGCAATTAGCCCTCGTGCATGAAGTTGCAATAAACTTTCTCTATACATCTATTTAAATGTAGCAATCTGTTCTAGAGCACACCAGGATACTTTTGCTTCAATGTGCTTTCCATTATTTTTTTCTTTAAGGGCACCTTCTCACGAAATATGTGGCATGTACAAGTTTATGCAATTTTTATAAATTTACATGCATAATTCTTGTTCACCTAATAATGATATCAAATCAAAATTAAGAGTGCCGACCATATTTTACAAAATCAGGTAGATTCTCAAATTTCAAAGCTACTTTGTATTTTACACAATAAAACATTCTACTATACATCAAATATACTTTGTGACTGTATGTTATTGGTGTTTCTGCCATATGCAATATGTGCTTTTAAAAATAATAAAAAATACAGAGCAAATCTGGCTCATCCAAAATGACAGCTAATAATAATATATGACTGACTATCAGAGTTACATTTGCAACTTTATTGACTTGTTCTATTATATACGTAGTGCATAATTAGGGATGCATGTAGGACGCAGTGGAATAATGGGAACGATGGAAGAGACGTAAACGGAATGTTGGATATTGAACAGATATCTCTGTTCCAGACGACGCCGCAGTGATAATTATAAACAGCAGTGGTTGTCTTACAGAACTGTCATTCTGGTTCTGCAGCGCTTGAATAATCAAATTTTGGGAGGAATTTTTTTTCTTTCCTGAGCTGCAGGCGAAGAGGAAATCATTTGGTCCCGGAGAACCGTAAGGCACGTGGGAAAACTATATGATCTCCGGACACTGGTTTTAGCATCCTGTCTAATTATCGCCAGAAAATTAATATTCAAAAGGTATGGTGCACAAAACATTATACATCACACTAGATTTGCAAACGGTGTCATCAACACAACACGAGAGCTATCTTCATTGAAAGTGAAATATCAGTTGTGTTGCATATGAAATCGCACTTTACCAAAGCAAAATATACTGTCAGAATCTCTACGAAACAGACACACACCTTACACCTGACCAAACATTGCCAGAGCTGCCAATGTAGCAGACTTGGTACTTACACTTGACTTAATTATAATGATGAAAGTGACAACAGTTCCTGTTTTTGTCAAGAATGTCTAAAGTAAAACTAACAAAAGTAACATTATCCGCAAACAACCATCAATGTGAGACAGTTTTAATGATGCAAGTAGAGGTAGACTCTTCTACCTTTTACCCCATTAAAATTATCAAATATCAAATATCTTCAATCTCATTCATTAAAACTTTGCAAACACAAACTAAGCGAAAGGCCAGCTTTTTCAAAAGCATTTCTTGTTTCGACTAAATGGACATTTTGGAGGTTGGACTACCCTGTCAATGTGACTTCCATAGTTCAACACCCAGGTAGGTGGTTTTTGACAGTTTATTCCTAAAGTGTTAACAATGCAATTCTGTGGGACTTTGAATTAGTGTTCTGTGCCCTGAGCCCTGGAGGCCGAGTGTAAGTTGAGAAGCACCCTTCACAGTCCCCCCGCAATTTTCAGGTGCTCTCCCGTAGTGAAGGGGCAGGCGTCGCTGCAGAGCCAGCACACTGCCTCAGCAACCTCCTTGGGCGCCGCGAAGCGACCGACAGGAATCATCTTCGGGTCCTGCATCTCCCGAAAATCCGGTGGCGACAGTTCCCACAGCCGATCTAGCATGGGGTGGCAACGGGGCCTGGACAGACGGCGTTGACGCGTATCCCGTCCTTGGCGTACTCCAACGCGGCTGTCTGGGTCAGCCCAAGGACGGCAAACTTGGACGCGCAGTAGGGGATCGTGTACATGAATGGGACTAGACCTGCCATACTGCAGGCGTTGACGATACTGCCCCGCGCCCCGCGGAAGCGGCACACGTCCGGCTTGTCGGCCCATCTAGCCGGGTCGCTCACGACGGGATCCTGCTGAAGCATCTGGGCGACCTCGTACTTCAGACACAGCCACACGCCCTTGGCGTTCACGGCCATGACGCGGTCGAACTCTTCCTCGGGAGTGTCCACGATTTTGGCGGGAGTTCCCATGATCCCGGCGCAGTTGAAGGCGCAGTCGATCCGCCCGAAGTGCTGAACCGCGGCGGTTACCATGGCTTCCACGCTTGTCGCCATGGTAACGTCTACCTGGACGGCGATCCCCGGAGTTTGGAGCATGCCCAGTGTCTCCCTCCTTGGCGCTCGGCTCGTCGATATCAGCCACCACACAGCTGCACCCGAGCTCAGCAAACCGGACAGCCGTGGCACGACCGATGCCGCTCCCGCCTCCCGTTACCAGGGCAACGCGCTTCCGAGTGTCTGTCGCCATGGTTACAGACCTGCACCTAGAAGACAGAATTTTATCTTTATCATTTCAATGAATTATGGCCGATTTTTACGGAGCACTTGTTACGTTGTTGTTGTTTTCTGAACAGCGTCACATACGTACGAGTCATAAAATGATCACGTACACATTTCGATCTTTGTTCTCTTGACACGGCTACCTCTACTATAATGGTACTATAATTATGCTGTGACACGGTTTGCCCGTAGGCGTGCAACATACTGTAACAAAGCCAAATATATCGGACCTTTAGCATGAGGGCCTGCATGGGGGGTAGCGATTACAAATTACACAAAGTTGTCGCCGCCGATTACGAATTATGTAGGTTAAATTCTCAGAGCTGACTACGACTTTACGCTATGCGGCTAATGTACTGATTACGAATTGGGGGTGCTGCTTACGGATTACGAAGATTAAAAAGGCCTGATTACGCCTGACGAAAAAGGGCAGCCACCATTGTATAACAAACGGATACTAGTATTCTACTAAATTGACGACTAAAGGGTCCAGCGAAAGGTACATGAGCTGTCCCCTGAAATTCTACCTCAGTTGGACCACTCAGTGGACAAAGTTCCGTGGTCTTATCTTACCACAGAGGAAGAAAGGAAAACGACGTTATAAGTTATAAAACTCGGTCGTAGCACGGCGTACTATGACTGAACTACCCCCCCCCCACATGTGCACACAAAATACTTCCAATATCTCTCTAAGATTCACCTGTGTTTTGAAGACTGAGGTTGAATGAGACCGGATCTTGAGATCTCGTCTGGAATAATGGCGTTCTCACAATGACTTTCAGTCTGACTGAGGTAAGGGTCAAATTCCGGTCCCCAGACTCAAGCTCAACATTGCCGAAGGGCATTGTTATATGGTCTGGTAGATGCCAACCCTCTTGCGTGCGAATGGCGTTTATTTTTGGGAGAGTGCCAGCACTCGGTCGGCACAGGATCTGGCGGAATTTACTTTTTTTTATTGGAAGGGGGGGGGGTCCTCCGCATTTGATAGGTGTGTATTACTGACGTTGATATCCTGTCAATATATGTATGTTAAGTACTTGTATCTGTTTCTGTGCTCGTATGCACGTAAATAGTCCGATGGATATGCATATGAATGTACAATAGAGAAGGAGATATCCATCCGCGGCAAGATACTTGTTTTGGTCGTTTTGCAGCTTTAACTCACGGTGGATTCGACAGATTTCTTTCCTATTTAAAATACCTTCGCAATGAGGTAATCTCGACGTTCTTATAAACTAAGTCAACGTCACTCGTTCACGCGTTCGATGCAATACGTTCTCGGTACTTTCTCTGTCTTCTTGTATTTCTCTGTCTTGTTGTTGTTTTTACTATCTCTTTCTTCTCCATCATGCTTTGCACTGCTTTCAAAATTGCTTAATGACAAGACGGTTAACATTTCAATTCAACAAGTAAACATGCTACAAATGTTAGCAAAAAAAATCAACACCCCCTACATAATGGTTTGCTCTCAAGTGTGCATTATTCTGCATCAAAGGCACACTTGTGAAATAATACACACTTGGGATGATTTTGCAATACTTGTATCATGCTTACTGTGGCATTATGGTGTCATAATCAATATAAAAAGGGGGGCTTCCTATTGGTCAACGCCATCTGGCTATATGATAATACAAATTATACGCAGGTACACAATGAATAATAAAGAAACTTCAGACTGTTGAATTTGAAATAAATCTATATAGTTTATTCTGATATGTATCTCCCGCCACCAAAGACTTCTTTCTTCGACTATTTTTAAATTATTAAATGATATGAAAATAGTGACAATGATTTCTCTGCCAAAGTTGTTACACACATTGAAGATTATATTGCGGGTATTAGAATCTAAATCTACTGGTTTCTATATACATATTGATTTCTTAAACTATTTTGAACTTTATGCTGCTGGCACTGTATGGGATGGAAAAATCTTCATATCAGGTATAAGATAAAGGTGAATATAAAACCGCTTGGTTTAAAAGCTACTATTCCTACCATTAATAATATCAAACAATCTAAATACAACTGTTTCTTCTATGCTTTCAAGATATATATCTTGCTATACACAAGTTATTTTGTTTTAATTCACTTATTAAATTTGGTGCTATCAATGCCATTTTATTTTGACATCAGCCCTCCTAATATTAAGCGACTTAGATAATATCAAACAAGCTTGAATCATATCAAACAGGCTTAATTCTTATAAAGTACGTGCATTAAGTGCATCCTTATATAATATGACAAGCAGACATATCAATTTGCTCATGTCGGTTCGATCGTCTCACTTCTTCACAAAGTAAGTTGAATCAACCCTAGTCAATTTCCAAGTGTCATTCAGGAAGTGGAGGTGCCAAAATATTACACCATACGATTGGTATAAAAGCTGGAAACACAGCTGTTAGCCATGTTTGTTTACATTCTTTCAGTTTTGGTTGTGGCACAAAATGAACCTCGTGTGGGCTGTTTTAGTGTCAACAATAAAGACGAAGTGTGTAATAATTGCACAAATATGTTGAAAAGTAGAAGTAAATGACATTAATGATGTAATACAGATTGATGAAGATGAAAATTTCAATTAAAATGTTTCAATTTTTGGTGCAAAAATGTTACATAATGCCCCTTTAAAGTGTTCGTAAGGAGTTCATATTTCGTACGTAGGGCCAGGTCTGCTTTCTAGCCTTTCTTTTTGCCATTCGTTTCTTTTCCCTCTTCTTTTGGGTTTGTATCGCTATAGCAATCGCTATCAATATGATGACAGGGAAGATGCCCAGAAGACCGAGCCACCTGATATCAAATGCTTGCGACGTGTCAGAAGTCTCCACATCTGGAATAGAAAATAATAAATATCTGATATTGGAGTTTCTTTTACACTGCCAGTAATGTCTCTCTCCTGCTTACGTTTCGATGCCTGTCAGACATCTTCTTCAGAGGTTCTGACTGGAGTGCTGTTTCTCACCGCTATATGTAGCTGGTATAGGTGGCGCTTTTGCCGTGAGAACACAATCCCAAACGTGGCTAATTTTGTATTCCCCCTACCGTGAGAACACAATCCCAAACGTGGCTAATTTTGTATCCCCCCTACCGTGAGAACACAATCCCAAACGTGGCTAATTTTGTATCCCCCCTACCGTGAGAACACAATCCCAAACGTGGCTAATTTTGTATCCCCCCTACCGTGAGAACACAATCCCAAACGTGGCTAATTTTGTACCCCCCCTACCGTGAGAACACAATCCCAAACGTGGCTAATTTTGTACCCCCCCTACCGTGAGAACACAATCCCAAACGTGGCTAATTTTGTATCCCCCCTACCGTGAGAACACAATCCCAAACGTGGCTAAGGCCACACCGATTTAATTTTATGGATGACATCCTCTGAAGACCCCCAAACTAGTGCGCGCGGGCGAAAAAAATAAAAATCAGGCCAAAAATAAAAATGCTACAAAACCACAGGAATACAAACCTGGTATTGTGAATTTGGCGCATTACATAGCGACGTATACGACAGGCCGACACATGCTGGATTTTTGCGGAATATAAGAATCGACACTGCTGTACGTATGTACTGAGTTCTTGAGTCTTGGAGCTTCGGTAGCCTGGCTGCCGTCAACCAGAGTTATCACCACCATGCACTACCCAGGCCTAAAGCCGGGCCAGAGCCTCGGAATTTTTTTTTTTTTGAGATCGGGCGAAAATCAATGCGCGCTCGGATGTCATCCATAAAATTAAATCGGTGTGGCCTAATTTTGTATCCCCCCCCCCCCTACATCGGCTACTTAAAGCGGCGAGAAGCAACACTCCAGACAGGAGCTCTGAGGAAGGTGTTAGACAGACATCGTAAGGTAAGCAGATGAGAAACACTACTGGTTGTGTGAAAAAAACTCCAATATCCTATGTTCCACCAACCTAATAGAATTATTTTCCAGACGTCTGTGAACTTAAAGGTACCTACGCTGAAAGTAACATATCATAAACATTAGATCACCACTCAATGAATGTAATGCTCATAGTTGGTACCGTAAATCTGGCATATCATTTGTAAATGTATCGTAGCATTTGTGATTCAATGTAATAATTACATGAAGAAGCATTAGCTGTTGTTTGCTTACATCGTATGAGTGACAATGTGATGGTGCAATACAAAAGTCTGTAAGGTGGCAGCTACCTAGAGGCTAGATGCATGTAATGATTAACCCTCAACAGAACACCTTCCCGGACTGATTAATCTGTACACCTGGGGTCCGCGCGGACCCCAGAACAGTTTTTTGCTAATTTTTAGAAATTATCAACATGCTACCAGCTCAATTGTTTTGCAAACTGATGTGGAAACCTCTGTGTCCACATTACATACAAAAATCATACATTTTGAACTTTTTCTATTTTTTGGTGAAGAAAAGAAGGCAAGAAGAAATACCCGATTTTTAAACCCATTTCAGACTGAAGGGGCTTTTGAGGCCCAACTTTGATCTCAGATAGCGGCTAAACGGCTTGCGCTAGAAGTATCAAATTTGGAGACCTTTCCTAAAATGTCTCTGGAAAAAAGTTCATATTAGTTTTGTACTAGTAAGTTGATGTTTTTTTTGTGTTGCCATGGCAACGGGTAGTTTTTTCGAAAATAGAAGTAATTTTGGTTTAAACATAAAATTTTCTGAGTTTTATATAAAATTACACTTCTTTTCCAACATTAATAACATCTTACATAATTAAATATAAGTTAAATCATTTAGTATTCATAGAATATGCTAATTTGATGACGTCATTGGTCAAAATCCAATATGGCGGACTATGTTATTAGCTCTGACGTCATATGACGTCATAATTACACCAAAGTTATTAAAATTTAATTCTATTACTACACCATTCTCTGAAAACTTGGTAGACATACGATGAATGCATAAAAACATATAAAAACGGAAATAAGGTAATATATAAGAACGCCAGTGTATCCATTATGATCGAAAGCCGGCTGGGGTCCGCGCGGACCCCAAAAGAAAATCAGATATAATTTTTTTGGCGACGCCTCAGGGGCGGAGGCATTTTTACAGTATATTACGATCAAGCTGAAAGAATTTAGAAAATTTTACGAATGCATTCCCTGGGGAATTGGTTTTGAGGTAGCCTCCGGCCTTATGTCTTCGGACCCAGCAGGAAAGGCCTATGTTACCATGCATGCAAAAAGCACCTTTTCGGGCAAACTGTGCCTTTTTGCACACAGAATATTAATGATTATCTTTATTGATATTTCAAATATGCTTTCTTCTATCAAGAAAGAACAAATTTTGTTGCTCATAAGAAAGAACAAGGTGCAGCATATTCAAGCTTATAATGCTTCAAATATGTTTTTAGTTTCAACTATATGATGCTGGTCGTTTTTTTATAACTTACCTGTGTGATACATGTAATAGTGATGTTTTGTGTAAGGAATTTTATTCACTTGTGTGTTTTCTATGTAACACACAATGTATGCATGTTTGTGTAAGTCTTGCTTTTTTATTATTTTTTTTCTTTGCTTTCACGATGCTGTTGCATTCAGCTGCAGTGCTTGTTTTTCAACTTTCTTGCGTGAAAAACATGAATGCACACCCCAATCCTTTCACGACTGGGTTTCGTGCTAGCCAGTAAATTCCTGCTGTAGTCTGCATCTCAGGGTGGACATGCCGAAGTCTGCCTGTGGTATAAACAGAGAACAGAGCATAAATGAATCTATGCCAACTTTGACCAGCTAGGACTAACTTAAATCAACAAGATTTGGGGTCATGCTTTACACATAAATGTAAATATGCAATGTGAGTCGATTAATTAAAAGAATGCAATGAAGTGGACACATAAATACACCCTTTTCTGGCAATGAAATTTGCATGAAGTATACATGCCGTGTGAGATTTTCTGCTGCCAGGTAATATATATAATTTCATTATGACTAGCATATGTGCCAGACCCTAGCACTTAGAACAAGGAGCTTACCTCCTCGCTTAGGAGAAAGAAAGTGTTTTTTTTCTGAGTCTCTCGATCGGGCATCTATATCGCCCAACACGCCCCAGTTTCGGAGCTGGCATCCTTCTTCAATTTATCTAGAGTATCTATTCTGGGTTCCGGGCGTGTGGTTTCCCCGACTGAATGGAGTATCGTGTCACAGGGCCTGGCACCCAGGCTACACTGTTTTCCCAGCAATGACATCATAGTAAACATGTTACCGTATTTCAAAAGTCACACAGCTTATTGTGAAAGAAGTACTATATAGAGATGCGAACATTGCTTAACCATCGTGATTATGAACACTATTGCATAAAATAAGGATGGTTAGGCACTCACCTGGTATTTTGTTCCACTTTTTGATTGTATTCTTGAGTAACTGTTGTGTTTGTCGTCATGTAGAGCTGAAAGAAACAATGTAGTACTGGTTAGCGAAGTTTGTTGCATGCTAGGGTCGCGTTATTCAGCATAGTTCTTCAGCGTTCAGCGTGACCACGATGTGAAACTTGGACCTTATTATGTTGGGATGTCAGCAGGTAAACTACACATATGTACAGAATACGCGGAAATAATATCAACTTGCAATTGTGTGAATAGTATTATTGTTAAAACCAAAATGGCGTTGACCTAGAGATGAGTATATGACGTACTGAAACCTTCTCCGTGCACTGAGATGGTCTCCACTGTTCGGAACCCCGAGTCGTTGGCAGGTGCGGGCAGTTTAGCGCGGACAGGGCATAACCTTATATGCCAGCACCGGTGTTCAGTGTAGAACAGTAGGGTATCCCTCGCTGCATGTCTGAGATTTACTGGAAAGACAAGAAAAACCAACGCCCGGGGTTACTGGACAGAAGAGCCTTGACGTAGAGAATTGAGGGTAAGACCGGAAAACCCCGGCGGAACTTGGCGTCAGGTGGCTCAAACTTTACATAAACCAGCAGCTAAAAACGAGCAGCTATTAAAAACAATTCACTAAAACACTGATCGTCGATACCTGATAAAGACAACCAGCTGGATCTGTAATGAAATACTGACCAAATTCTGCAAGCAAAATGGACGGAATAAACCACACAAAGAACAAGATGAGTGAAGTCAGCACTGCCCGCCCGCCCAGGGGTATTTTACCGGGTCAGTTACAGGACGACAATGATTAGAAAGGCCAGCTGGAAAGATCTGACATATCAGCAGAGTTTGGCTGGGGCCTGCAAAATATCCCTAAGCCACTCATTTGAACACAAGGGTTTTGTCGGAAAGAGGAGTCCGAGAATATCAAGTAAAGCCGAAAAACTTGATCCCGGTGGATGTTAACGTCAAGTGGCACACATTTTTAATGCGTAATAAACTTAAATTCCAACTTCTCTCCACTCGTGCGGTAACCAGCCAACAAGCAACTTTAAACTTTCTCTAACTCCGAGTCAGTGATCAACAATGACGTATCGATCAGTCATGATATAACAACGCCCAAATTCTGACACCGGAACTTTGAAGACACAACCAAGAACTTAATTTCTAACATCACACAAATAAAACGTTCAAGTCACGCTGACTATGACGCTGACTATGATGGATACTCTGCCCGGCCATCAAATCCGTAAACAATAATTTGTAATTCTTATCGTAAAAGCGAACTCACCAAAATTTCCCAAAACCACTGCGAGTGATACATGTCCTAGGGTTAGTAGAACCGTTCCTCCATGGCAGTAATTATATTTCAGTCCATACCATGGTATGGATGAAATATATTGTGTTCCCTCATGTTTCTCCTCCTCCTCCTGCCAAACAGTCAGAGGGATTCAACTCCGCCATCATTCAGCCAAATGACTTGAAATTTGGCATGGAGGTAGAGTGAGCAAATACCCCCAGACGTTTTTTTTTTTTCATTTTTTTGAAACATGCCTTTGAAAAATTTTTATGAAGGTTTTTTTGGGGCATTTTTAGACAAAAAATGGATTTTTGGATCCTGAGCCCTGGTATTACAACCAAATGATATGACATTCGGTACAAGGGTACCTTGAACGTGTGTCTACAGAATAGCAGTCATATATTTGGCATACATCACTTCCAAATGACTCATTTGGGGGACTTAAATGGCTATTTTCAGCAAAAAAAGGGCCAAAAGTGCTATACCCGTTCCATGTTCTATCTAAAGAATGGCCGGTTCCATCCATGGAACACCTGTTCCATTGCGGGTTACCTGAGGTCACATTGCACCTAATAAGTGGTGCGTAATGACCCACACATTCAATTTTATGTGCCTAAGACCTTCAAAATGTATCAAATCTCATCATTGTTAGTTTTTGCATACCTGTAATAAGATTAGTAAAGCTTTTGAGATTCAAAGTACTTGTTGTTGCATCTTTGTTCTCATATAGCTACTATTTAATTCATTTATTTGAGAACCTTTGCCAGTTTTGCACTGGGGTAAGTTTGGAATAGTCCACTTTTGCGTGGGAGGGAGATGGACTGAAATATGCTGTATTTGCTCCCAAGCAAATGTCGGCCTTTCTAGTTGTAGGACTGAATCTTTGTCGGTGATAAATAGCACACATAGTGATGTCCCATTTAGAACCACAATAAGGAAATACCCTGGGACATGACGACAAGATAGCGAGATCCAAGAACACCAGAATAACATAGAAAAAGTTATAGAAATCTAGAAAAAGTCTGCTTAAAAGATACCAAGAATTCCGAACAGAAATAGGGGAAAGTTTACTAAACATACATATACAGAACACGAAGTACATACAAGTCTCGTACAGAAAAAAAAAAAGAGACTGGGTACTAGTACAACAACTAGCAGACGTGACACTGCAAAAACACGGCTGTGATTGCAAAATTTAGACTGATACGATTATGGCACATTTATAACATTAGGAAGTAACATTAAAGCATACATTTTTAATAGCTTCAACCGGTCCTTCGTAGGTTCCTCTGTACCTCTACGGTTTGTGACCGGTAACCAGGTAAACAGTGTAAAACTATAACAAACAGATTTTAGAAACCAACTAAGTTTAAGACCTTACCTATTTTGTTCCAAGTAAAAATCCACGCTGACCAAGCCGGCTGCCGCGGCGCGCTTCCCCTGTCTAGTCCGGTGACCATACCAGCGGAGCTCCCCGGTAATTCCTCGGTGCTG
>NW_017804220.1:1691080-1719170 GCF_001625305.1 Branchiostoma belcheri
TTTTTAAGACATACATATACTACATGTACATGTCCACAGTGGCACCGGCCGTGCGCAGAAGGGGTGCGTACTTTATTCGGGAATTTACGGTGAACCCATGGACCGCGTTTCACTATTTTATCTCTAGGGGCGAAATTAGTGTAGTGTTGAAGATACCAGTGTACTTATACATTTCAGTGTTATATTCACTGTATTAGTTGGATCACTAATTATAAAAATCTATGAAAAAATTAAAAGACATTAAAAATATTAAGTGAATCCCTATCTAGCGATTCAAATTTTTTAACTGCAAGAAACACAGCATAAATTTGCCTGGGCCTAACTGATTTTGGACCCCTGGCGGCTTTCCTGGCACTGTAGCAGAAATTATAAATTCTTTCCAAATTATATGTGTACGTGTATGAAAAGAACGATTTATCAAGAACGAAACAGGTAAACACAAAATCGTCGCCTGTGTTTTTTTAAAAACATCATACTTGTTATAAATGGTAGAAACGGAGTTTTCTGCACTGTATTGAGAGACAACTTTGTGGTTGACAATTACCTAAAATTTCAGAAAAAAATATTTAGAAACAAAAAAGATATTACAGAATATATAGTGCTGGGGTCCGCGCGGACCCCAGGTGTACTGTTTAGGGTTAACAGCTGTATGTTTAATCAACATGTTACCACGAAATGTATACATGTTGCACGTTATTCTGGTGGTTAGTCTATGGTGGTTTGGGCGGACGCTGTAGAGGTTACCAGCAGCCTAGTTCAACTAGACTCTCCGGTATTGGACGGTATGGTTTATTTTCCCTGCAAGGCAGGGGTTTAACTCCCACCATTAAAAACCTACCGAAGAGGCAGGCTGCACTTGGCGGCGGGGAAAGCCTACATGCCCGAAGGGAGCCCTCCAGACCACGATAGACTGGACACTACGCTAGTAATTGTATCCGTTTCTGACGCATCATGTCAAGCGACTCAGCAAGCGTACATGTACTTTTTAGTGAGCCCCATAACGGAAGATGTATCTAATGATAGCAAGCATGCAAAATTAGGTACCAGCACACCTTTCTGTTCCAGCTGAGTCACTTTCGCCCCTCCCACTTGCAGACCGTTTCTTGTAGCTTGCCTCAACATGCTCGCCGCGACGTCGTCAAAGTTCTCCCCACCATTATGCAGTAGTTGAAAATCGGCGATAGTGCTCCCTTCCCTGAGAAAACAGAAATGGCTTAGGTTTTTTAAAAAACTGTCACCAACTGGGACCAAGGTGGGAATGGTTTGTTGGTTTGTTGGTTTGTTGGTTGGATGGCAATGTGTGACTAATGCTTCAACTTGGTGACTTGAATTGGACTAATGCTAAGAAGACTAGACTTAGAGTCACATTTAGAATGTATCATGAGCTCGCATAGAGGAGATATTTGTAATAGTTTATTAGCAGTCACGTTCGGTATAGAATTGCGTCATTTCATGTATCATTTGGCCAGTCTTTCCTTCCTGACATCTGCTTACTTTTCCTTTACTTATATGGTCTTGTACCGATGAAAACGCTTTAAATCAACCAGCACGTCATCACAAAATTTAATTTGAGATGAAAATATTATAAGTATGCAAATACCGTCATTACAAAGCAAGCTGAAACTTTAAACGGAACATATTAAAGCATCATTAAAAAAAGACGGGAGGCGTCACAGACTTTCTGCAACCTATGATCCACTGCTTATTGAGTCTCTCTGCATAACGTGCACGTCACAGAAGCAGTGAATTGCTCATTCCTTGACAAAGACTCGAGTTGTACAGTCGGAATTTCGATTTCTTATACATGTGTTGGAAGAATAACGTTCAAACTTGCTTGGTGATAACTTTGATCAACACAGCTGAACTTTGAAGATGATACCGTTTTTTTTTTAATTCCAACATGTAATCACCAGACGTGGTGACGACACACTCAAGTTTTTTCAACTTATATTAAAGCTGCCAGCAACACAGGGGACAAATACATGACAGGACAATACTCATTTACACCTGAGCTAAGTGAGGAAAGTCGTGTAAAGTGCCTTTCCTAAGGGCACAAGATCGGTGGCATGTCAGAACCCGGGACTCTTAGTTCCGAGTCGCGCACTCTGCCGCTACGCCACACGATCCCACGATGATACCGTTAGTAAGTTTACCTGAACCGTGTGACGATAACCCCAACAAACCGCGATTCATTCCTAAACACGGACGACATCTGGAAAAAAAAAGACAGACGTCATTTTGGTAATAGAGAATTTTCGTTGCTAGAAGTACACAACGTAATTTTTTTCTCGGTGTTTATGCAAATTATGAGAGCCTCATTTGCATGAATTATAACCGATCGTATCATCCACCCAATTACACTCTTATCTAAAATTAAGAAATAAGACTATTCCACTATATTATGGATAGTATCGTCCTGTGTACCAGAGAGGGTGAACTTTGTCTTGGTAGTAATAGTCTGTAACAGTTTATTCCTTTCCTTTTTATAAGTGGGAGAAGTTCTAACAAAGTGAAGTTCATCTGCAATATTTTTATTAGATATGATTCTTTCATTTCCAGAAATGTTGTATTTGAACAAAAAAATATCACACTTACTGCAACCGCAATGTCTGACGACCGCCTCTTGTACTTCTCCGACGACTGTGATGCCAGGTCCTCATCCCATGCCTCATCCAGAACCATTGACATGTCCACATTCCTCAGGAGGAATTCTGATCCAGCAGTCGGGGATTCTGTTGTGCTGGTTGGGGAAGTCAGCATTGGGACCGCTGAACTTGCGGGTGTTCGAGTCATGGTCGGTCGTGATGGGGATATGGTGGAAGAGCATGACTGAACAGTCGACAGCACCGTTTCGCGTACAGGTATACTCTCCACAGCTGTCACAGTTACCGTTTGCCGTAGGGGAATACTCTCCGTCACAGTTACCGTTTCGCGTACGGGTACGCTCTCCGTTACAGTTACCGTTTCGCGTACTCGTATACTAGCCGCAGCTGTCACAGTTACCGGTTGGCGTACCGGTATACTCTCCACAGCTTTCACGGTTACCGTTTCGCATACCGGCGTACTCTTCACAGTTACCGTTTCGCGTACGGGTATACTCTCCTTTACAGTTACCGTTTCGCGAATTGGCATACTCTCCACCGCTGTCACAGTTACCAATTGGCGTACCGGTATACTCTCCACAGCTGTCACCTTTACCGTTTCGCGTGCTGCTATACTCTGCACAGCTGTCACAGTTACCGTTTCGCATACCGGGCTCTCCACAGCTGTCACCTTTACCGTTTCGCGTACCGGTATACTCTGCACAGCTGTCACAGTTACCGTTTCGCGTACGGGAACACTCTCCACAGCTGTCACCTTAACGGTTTCGCGTATACGTACCGGCATACTCTCCACAGCTGTAACAGTTACCGTTTCGCGTACCGGTAAACTCTCAACAGCTGTCACAGTTACTGTTTCGCGTACCGGTATACTCTCCACAGCTGTCACCTTTACCGTTTCACGTACCGGAACAGGTAAACTCTCCACAGCTGTCACAGTCACCGTGATCGGAGATACTTGGACACTTAGATACTGTATTGAACATGGGAGACCTGCTTGGTCAGTTACAGACATTGGAGATGGTGCAGTCTGCTGTAGTTCGGATGACTCCAGTGTTGGCGATGAGTCTTTTGTAGATATGGCAGATAGAACAACCACGGTGGATGGAGTAGGGCGTACACTGCTGGCCGTGAACATTACCTGCGATGGCTGCAGCGAAATCAGCGATCTTATTGGCGATGATGTAGCCGATGAAGACGCAATTGTACCCGTTCTTGCCATCGCTGAAGCTGCAGCTGTGGGTTGTGGCGTTGGCGTCATGAACGTTTGTGTTGGGACTATACTCGATACATCCACTACTGGCGAGCTGGAAGCGCGGGTTTCAACTGTCGACGACAGTACCTGTTCGGGTACGGGTATACCCTCCTCCTCAACTATCACAGTTACCGTGAGGCGAGAAGAACAGGGGACGGCTGCTTGATCAATAGAGACAACAACGAAGGTATACCTTCCCGGTGTTATGTCGTCACGTAAGGTTATGACGCCGGTCGACTCGTTGATAGAATACCTGCCATTGTTTCCCTCTCCTAGGATTGAGTACGTAACCTTGCCATTGACGCCACTATCTCTGTCCGTAGCCGTGATGTTTAGTGACTGGCCAGGTCGAAGAGTGTGCTGGATGCTTGTGGAGTCCTCTTGGAAAGTTGGGCAGTGATCGTTCGTGTCCAGTACGGCCACCTCAACAGCCGCCGAGGCAGACAGAGACGGTACACCTTTGTCTCTTGCAACAACAACGAGAGATATGGTCTTTTTAGCCAATGATTCATAGTCTAGCTGAACGATTGTGGAAATCTCTCCTGTTTCACCGTCAACGAGAAACATGTCCGCTTCACTACCGGGTGAAATGGAATACGTGACGTAGCCGTTACGTCCTGCGTCGGCGTCGTCTGCAGACACTTTGCCGATCTTTGTTCCGACGGGTGCGTTCTCGCGAACACTGACGACGAATGTCTCGTTCGCAAACACGGGGGAGTTTTCGTTGGGAGCGCTGAACTGGTCGCAGGACGGCCCGTCGTACCCGCTCGCGCATTCGCACGTGTTTGGTAAGAGGCAGACGCCGTTTGAGGAGCAGTCGTTGACGTCACTGCAGTTTGCGATCGAACAGGACGGTCCGCTCCAGGAGTCGTCACATGCGCACTCGTCGTATGCCACACATTGCCCATGGCCTAAAAGGAAATTGACATTATATAATTATATATATATATCATGCAAGATCTAAACATGAATATGCGCGTCTGACACAAGAAATGCCTTTAAAACGCTGATCGTGGGCCAATATGGGAATAGTTGGATGGGTGGTGTGAGTGCAAGAATAGTTGCAAGAATAGATGTGGATCCAAATAAAGTCAAAGTGTGATGATGTTTGACTTAAATAATTGGGCACCTTAGTGACTTAAAGCGGACTAACGCCAATAGAACTGGATGCACAATTGTAATGTATCATGAACTCTTTCTAACAGAGAAGATATATTTTGTAATAGATTGGCGCTTATCTCAAATGATTGATTGCTGAGAATTGTAAAGATTTATGTAAAAATTTATTACTTCAAACTATAAAACAACAGAATAGAACAAAATGAAAACATCGTATGTAGTACCTGAGAGCAACACAATTACGTACCTGAGCAGAAGTCTCTGGCTTCACACGAGAAATTGGCGCAGCTGGGCCCGTTGAACCCGGCGTCACAGGAGCAGAGGTTCGGCTCCACACATTGTCCGTTCCCGGAACAGTCGTTCACACCGGAACACGAGACGTCACTACAGTTGGTCCCGGTGAAACCTGAATAACATCTGAGAAAGACGAGATATGATTTTCAGTAAATAACGTTTTAACAAAAATTCACAAAGAAAGCAATGAACAACGTGACAGAGTAGACTGATCCACAATATTTTCTCCTATAGAGCAATACTCACAAACTCTTCAACTTTTGTTTGAAGATTTGTTTATTCATAAGAAGCTTAAATTGACCTGTAGGCCACTATTCATTGAGGTCATGAGGGAAGAGGTAAAGGTCAGGCAAAATATACAGTTAATTACATCATTTTTAAAGCCCTAATAAATCTATACACATTTCTCTATACATACATAATGCAAAATATATATTCATTATATATCCATAACAGTGACAGGTGGTATATATTTATTTGACAAGATTTTCATTTGTGAGTACAAAATTTAAATGTAGTCCCACACTAGTCCCCCTAATGTTTTAAAGATTACAATCACATTAGAAAACATTTGCTGGTAAGCATGTGTGGTTTTAAATACCTGCATGAAAAATTCGACTGTCCTCCAGGTGTGAAGACGCAAAGCCCCTGTCCGTTACAGTCGTCCAGCTCAGTACAGTTCAGCGACAGGCTGCAGTTCTGTCCCCTGAACCCGCTGTAACACTCACAGACGTCCGGCCCCACACACTCACCCCGTCTGGAACAGTCTCCCACTCCGCTGCAGTCCGGCAGCGCACAGCTAACTCCGGTCCAGCCCTGCTCACACTCACACACATCGTACTCCACACATGTGCCACGACCTGTATTTAGACAAAAACGTGAATGTTACAAGAAAAGATAAGAAGGTATTATTATTGTCAATGACAATACTCTATTTCAGTACACGCTTATTTCATATACATTTCTGAAAATATTACTATGGGTTTTACTTCTGTCCATGAATACATGTAGATTTTGTGATATTCATCCTAGGAATTCACGAAATCCAGTAGCACATTTATGTCTCGCAAGAAGACGTTCCTTTTGGTAGCGAGATTGTAACAAAGCAAGAAAATGAATGTTTTTGAAAAGGTGACTGTGGGCCAAGAATGGAATAGCTAGTTGTGGGATGTGATGACTCAAATAATTGGTCACCTTAACGACTTGAATTTGACTTACATGTATGCTGAAATAAATATACTTAGATGTGAAATTGTAATGTATTATGAGCTCTTTCTAACGGACAGAAGATATTTGTAACCATTTATTATCTGTAACGCGCTGTGTGAAGAATTGTGTCACTTTTTGTTGCATGCGGCCAGTATTTCCCTCCTGACATCTGCTTGATTGTCGTTCATATGGTAATTTATCCGACACCAAACCATAGAGCGAAGGAAGAACCAACCATTGAATATGATACTCATTAGCACACGAAGCCACTGACAAAAAAAGGTATTGTATACGGTAGCGTACCTGAACATCCGTCCAGATCGGTGCAGGTGGGTTGAGAACAGCTCTCCCCTCCCCAGCCGCTATCACACCGGCAGGTGTCCCAGTCGACACAGACTCCCCGCTTGGAGCAGTTGGCCACGGCAAGGCAAGTAGCCTGCACACTGCAGTCAATTTCTTCAAAACAAAAGAACGGCTTATCGATGTGAAGAACGGGGCAATGACATGTAATAATAGTTATAACAAGTGTAACGTAATTCACGTTATATACATGTAAGTCCCCGTCACAAATTCAAAACCTTAGCTTCTTCGACCACCAACCAACCAAGGTTGGCTGATGCTTAGAAGTAGTCTGATCAGATTTAGGCCACGCCTACTTTTCTATACGAATTGAATAGAATTTGACTTAAATTTGATTCAAATTTGACCACCAAACAAGCTCCTACCACTGTAGACCCACTCCAGTAGCCAACTATTGCCGTCCACACCCAAACACTTTTTAGCCGAATATATATAGCCATCCACAGCCAACCGTTCTCCCGACCTACTCCTGAGAATGATTCGGGTGAGTTCGGCAGTCTTCGGGAGGCCATATATTCGGCTATGTGTGACAGGGGCTTGATGATGATGCTACATATTTCATCAGACGCACATATGCTGCATGCATTTCACTGCTCATTCTAATGTTCTGTTCCAACCCTTACCGATAAAGCCAGGAGTACATTCGCAGACGTCTGTTGTCTTACACGCTCCGTTAGCCGGGCTTGTGCAGTTGTTCACATTATCGCACGTTGCTGTTATAAAATGGAAGTATTTTAGTTACCTTAATACCGTATCTATTCCGATAATACTAACTTATCTTGTCCTCCAAAATACATTTCAATGGTGTTGCTAATGTTCCTTTCTTCATTGCCTGCACTTGTATAACTCAACGGGCACTTCTTCCTATAAGTCATCTTTGTGTATCAAATACATGATTGATCTATCTCTATACCAATGATGGAAATAGGACGTCAGATATCTATTCTTGTCTTGACATTGTATCAATGTTATGGACCTGTACTACTTCATATTGCATCGACAAGATAAATATAGAAAAACATACCCTTTTGATCACAGGCTGTGCCTTCCCATCCGAGCACACACTCGCAGAAGCCAGACACACATTCGCCGAAAGAGCAGTTCCCGCAAGATCCTAGACATATGCATGGTTAAGGATACTAACTGGTACTCAAGTTCGACTAATATATGAATACATATTTGTAACTCACAAACTAAGTACATTAATCTAGTTTTCTGCAATTCAATCTAGGTCTCTAATGTCTGTGCCATATAATGATTTAATGCGCTGTTAAGATCCAAGCAACATTTGAACAACCGATTTCTTCTTCACCTGTACATAACGTGCACATAAAGACAGTCAGTAAGTCTCTTTGATGTTACAACTTGTAGGAACTACATTGTGTGAGCACTTTTACATCCACCAGCTGTATATTATATTCATGTCATTCCATGACCATAATATTGTTGTCAGCACACAAATCTAAATGAGACAAAACCCATATATGCTGTGATAATTCGATGCAACAGAAAGAAAAAATGAACTTAAAGACAACCTTTGCTGCAGTCGGCCCCTGACCAGCCATCCAGACATTCACAGCTTGAATTGACACATCGGCCTTTCCCTGAACACTGAGACGGACAGCCTAAAGATCAAAACAAGCAGTTATAGATTTGACAAACAATAACAGAATCATATTTGTTTTACTTACTTTTCATACACATATCTAAATCAGCTCTAATATTTTATCTTAAAAGGTGAAACATCTGAATTTTTTATGGCGGCCTTACCTGTCTTCAATGATTCTTGCTCAAGTAGGGTGCTGTCGTTGGTCACAGACACGTCATAAATACAGCCTGCCAGAAGATTGCCACTGATTCCCAGACCCTCACACAGCTTTGTAGCCAACTAGGTGAAACATGCAGCCGTGAGTGATGGGGAGGACATTATAACACTAATGGGCAACCGAGCAGACAGGCGGATAGCTGTAAGTTCAATTTCTCACCAATAAGGTTTCTATGTAAATTACACCATTATCAATATCGTGAAGATTGAGTGAATGAAGACATTTAGTATAGTGTACATACATACCCACTGGAGTAGGTACAGGTCACAAACAGAAGACTAGCTTCTATGTACATCAAATAATGGGTACAGTACATACACATGGTCATGCTAGCACTAGCACTATAGTCTGCTGTCAATAAGTAAAATCGACTTTTTCTCGCTGGCTATGTTGTTATAAAGATTGAATACACAACATACTAATCAACGTAAACTGAGCTGTCAATTTACATTGTAAACACTCACGTTAGGCCTAGGAATACAACTATAAGAAGCAAGTATGGCGGAAACAAGTACATACCAGGATTTGCTCTTTAGGAAGACCGTCGATGGAGTAAATGGGGACGTGTGTCGGGTCAGTGTAAGAACTATCCATGACGTCACTGGCGTGGAAGTTTGAAATGTTCCATGACCAACTGCCATAGAGGCCTCCAGCATCATGGGATTTAGAGATCCTCCCTTCATAGCAAAGACAGATTATATCAATACAAGGGTGACACCAACTTCAACCATTCACCAGTTCTGTTTTTACTTACTAATAATTAATTTTTGGGGGAAAATAGTAAATACCTGCTCTACTAAAGATTCCGTCAGCCACTCACTGACAAAAAGTAGTGGATCTTACTTGAAACGCTAGCAGTCTTTTTTTTAATCTATCCAGTTGGTTAAGCAACTATTTTCTTGTGTAGCTTTAAGTTACCAGCTTATTCGTAATTACCAGTTGTCCACCTTCTCCAACGTATAGTAACGTTACAGTTACAACTTGAAATGCAAAGCAAATAAATATTGTTTACCTTCACATGGTGACGGTCTTGCCTAACAACATTCAGCTCTGTTTATTTTTATTAGACGTTACTTTAGACGTATCTGATACATATCGTGACCTCCAACCCTGCCTCGCTACAGCTACTTGCTACATAATGTAAATAACCGCATACCACAGGGTGTTTTCGTTCTGCGAAGTAAGACATAACTGTCACTTACACGATTCTGCAAAGAGCACAGGGTCTGAGTAGATGGTGCCATCAGGACCACAGAAGTCGTTCTCCACGTTATCATCCATGAATCCACACAGTCCCTCTGTTGCGCGGAGGAAAGCCACAGTCGGAGTATACAGTACGTTGATGAACTGTCTGCCTACAGCCTTTGCATACTGTACATCTAAAGTCACTGTAAGTCCTGTACGGGTACAGTAAGATAGGGATAAGTTTCATCTCTTTGTTGCCACTTGCAGATAAACCATATGGCTTGTAATGCTGAGATCACATTTCCAAACCGGGGTCCGGCCGGACAATCTTATATAACGAAAAATAGGGTATAGAAGACAACAAAGCACAAAAAAGTGGGGAAAATATCATAATGGAACTATTTACGTATATTCTTGATAAAATCTGATGATTTTTCGTTAATCAAAACAGCCCGGCCGGGCCCCGGTTTGGAAATATGACCTCAGCATAAGAGTTTCTACAGATCTGGTCGTTTTAAAGTTTTGATTCCTTCTCTATGTCTAGTTGCAAAATGTTACTTTAAAATTCATCCATTAAATCAGCTGGGATAATCAAAGACATCTACATGTAGTTAAACATTTAAGTTCCTTCCCACATCAGGTGACGCATAGGGCAGTGTCTATCATCGTATCAGTAGCCCTGGGCCACACACAACAGTGCAATCACTACAGCAGAAGGCCAGTCCACTGGTAGTGGTGTGTGTTCAACTATCATACTCTTTCCAAAACGCTGAGTGCTAAGCAGAGAAAGCAGTTGTTGTACTATTTCAAAAGCCGTTGGTATGACTCGGCCGGGGATCGAAATCACGACCTACCTAATGCAAGGCGAGCACTCCACCCACTTGGCCATTGCATTAGTTGTATAATTAAAACTACACATAGTTATAATTACATCCACAAAATCAAACGATCCTATTTGTCTCCATCTCTGGAATATGTGTACATTCAATGATAAGATGATTTTTCACCAACGGCGATACGGGACGTACCAGAGGAGTACTGAAACGAAAGCAGCAGGACTCCACCGCCGGTCGTCAGGTTTACCTCCGGCCGCTGAATGTCCATCAGTACCGACCCGTTCCCCAACCTGTACTGGTTACTGTCACTCAACGACAAAGCGATGCCATCTAACCTGTTTAGTGGATAGAATGATGACGAGACGGTAGAATAAATCGCACATTTAGATATTACTATGACATTGATTTTTCTGGTATGTAACATTCACACATGTACAACGCACCAAAACGTGTGACTAACCCAGCCTGTCACAAGTAGAAATAGAAAGGTAACATTTGCAAAGCAAGTGCATAATGTTAACCATTTCATGACCTAGCCTTACAAACTACTGCTCTTATACATAGACATGCAGCCACTCCAGTTCCGTCCTGCAACTTGCAATATAATATAACCCAACACCACCAGTTGCCATGGTGACAAACATCTGGTTCAGGTCATTAACCCTATGTGTTTAGAGAAGACAAGAAAAAAGAAAAAGAGAACAAGAAGGAACACATTATGCACATGTTTGCCTTCTGCAAAGGTAAATATAAAGGCAAAATATAAGTTTCATTTTTCAAAATATTGATGTGAAACAGAAAACACGCAGTTACTAGTAAGTTGGCCCATCACCTGACAGTGGGGAGGTCCTGGGCAGCCCCGTAGGTCGGTGTTGTGACTGTGACCACGTTTTCTCCCGCCTTGATGGCCGCAGCGCCGGTAAATGACGCTCGCTCGTAGAGGAAGTACCGTACCTGGATGCCGAAGTCGTTCACTCGACTCTTACAGTCCCAAAACTCTCCTATGCCGTAATAGTCATAGGTGGTACCTGGCGATTAAAGCACAGGGTTGTCATTTTGTTAAATTTAAAGTTTGCGTGGGGATCATATTTTCCTCTTTCTTATGAGCTCAGCCAAGTCGAATTTTGGAGAAAAAAAAATGCAATTGAGTAAATTGAATTTATTACATATACCAGCTAGCGCTGCATTGGACGGGATAATCTACATATTCATTTTAATCTGCGCGATTCAGTATTAATCCTTTCGGGCCTCCTTAAATCCCAACATAAGGGTACACAAGGCCAAAATTTCCAGGCTTTACAAATAAGTGACCAATTGCTGAATTCACGTATCCGTAAAGTCTCGTGTGAATTATAAATTTCACGTGTCTAGAATTATCCACGATTTACTTTCGGAAGTGATTGGTCATTTTTATCCTGATTTTATGCGACAGTGGTCGTTGAAAAGTTTATCCTAATGTACCCTATAGTGATGGAATCAAGCTCAGCAATGTAGTATGATTACTTTAAACACACATAATTTTCCATGACTGTTCGAGCCATATTTCAGTCTTTTTAGAACGAGCTGAAGAATACATACCGTCGACCGTTTCCATGTGTGGATCTCCTCCTGCCCTCCGAGGCCGCCTGATGTCACAGCACGTGCCCATCCACTGCGGGCTACAGCGGCAGGACGACGCGCAGGACTGCCCAACGGGCGAGCATACACCGTTACCGGAACAACCTGCAAATCAACAACAGGGGAACAAATTACAAACAAGAAATCTGAGACCTCCGGCAAGTATGTAATATGTCTAAAGTATTGTTTGTTTAGTATAGTATGTTTAAAGCAATAACTGCTCACAATTTCAAACATCACGTTAACAGCAAAGAAACCATGCATGACTTAAAGGTTGGGTGATATCACAGTACTGTTAATGTCATAATACACAATATATGGGCTAAAGCACGGTAAAGTGGTGTGGTACATGTGTATAGCCTAAAATCTCTCTGTAAACTGTGTGTTGGAATAAAGATTAACCTTTATACTATGATTTTACTACTTTCAATTATCAAAACAATACAATTAAATTATAGAAATACAATGTATTTCTTTCCACAAGACATTCAAGAGGTGGGACTTACTGGGAAAAAAAGAAATATTATGTCAAACGATATTTTGTCAATCAAAGGTTCTACAGATACAGACCAGTTTGATGGGCTCACCTTGACAAGGTTCGCAGTCAGGCTGGCCACATCCGGGACCTTTCCGTCCCACTGCGCATGCGGGAGGTTCTCCACAGTCAGGATCAGGTTCCTCACACTGACACTCACAGTTCACGGAGATCGGCTCACTTCCATCCGGGCATATCGGGCAGCTGGAAGACAGAATCAGGGAGGTCCAAAATGTTAAACGTTGACATATGCATGCTCTCAGCGTACAACCGAATGGCATATTTTGTCAGGAAAACACTATCTATATTCCAAAAGCCTACGTACCCACCCAACCCACCAGGTGCCCTCCCCACAATCACTACTGTCTTGAGATATCTCTTAACTGAATGGATGAATTAAGACCTCTATTGTACATAATGTGAATTCCAGGAAGACTAGCAGTGGGGCCACTAAAGGTAATTTGAATAACTCCCCAGTAAAGTTTCAATATTTCACATACATAAACACAGAATTAAGTACAATTCACAGGAAAGCAATAGCTTTATAAAAACATTATTGTATACACAGCATCAATCTAGCACTGAGATAGAGTGATTGCAATTGGCATTTTATATTTTCCACCCGCAATACAAGTTCTTTAGTGTCCATAATAATGATAAATAGTTTTTATTGTCCAAACAGTACCCGTGCAGTCGCAGCCTTTATACGGCTGAATTGATGCAGGGTATCACACAATAATCAATACAAATCACAACAATCAAATAATACACATGATACTCATATTTGTTCCACAAATTTTTGTGGAACTGTCGCAAGGGTCTGTGCGCTGCCATTCGGCGCCACAAGGTGACCTCAATATGACTTTCCCCAAACGAAGTTAGGTACCCATTCACACCTGGGTGGAGTGAGAAAAGTCGTGTAAAGTGCCTTTCCCAAGGGTACAACGTCGGGACGCATGTTCAGACATGTTCCAGGTACAACTCGGGATCGAACCCGGGTCTCCCCGCTTCATAGTCGAACGCTCTAACCACTACACCACCCGACGCAACAACTCCCATGCATATGATCAGTTCATTGCCCGTACTTATCGTTAGGACAGATGCAGCCGTCCGGTCCTAACACAGACTCGCTGCAGTCCTTACAGGTGCAGCGGCAGGGGCAGCTTCCATCCGCGGCGATCGTGTCCGTGCTACCGTCCGCACATTCACACTCACACTGCAAATAAACCACAGGTGTCTAGTTAGTACGTATATTTGTATTTGTAAATCAACAATAGTCCCTTCGGATCAGCAAATTCAATTTCTCATTTATTGTTGTTTTGTTATAGTCTGTACAAGTCTAAATAAAAAAACCATCACTTAAAATCTAATCAGGAGCACTTCGGAACGTATTACATCCCATTTACTTACAGGACACGATCCGTCTTCCTCCATCTCTCTTTCCTGCCCATCATCACAGGTGCATGGACATTCGATGTCGCCGGTTTTCCTTTTCAGTGAGTTGTCCGGACAACGTTCACAGTCACATTCACCACCACTTTTTGGCTATGATACACACATATTTATAGAAATGTATATTTGGAAGGACATGGTTAACATCATGTTTGGGCCGCACGACACCGTGGTATCAAGTAGTCAATAGTGTGCCGCAAAAGATAAATAGTATGAGAGTACCAATGAATGGTAATGCAAAGATAAAATAGTACATAAATAGTAGTTATCCATTATGTAACATTTATAACATAAATAAAAGGAATCATGGTACAAAAACCTTTAATCCCATGACGGTGTTATCGGGAGGATCGCAGAAACATTCGCAGAGACACTCGTCTGTTTCGGGGTCCTGTTTCCCTGGTTTACCGTCGTCACAGATACAACATGGAGGCTCCTGAGAAATACATTTGCTGTGGAAAAAGAAAAGCAAAAGTCAATTCAAATAGGAGTTAACTTATCATATCATAGGCTATCTATAAAAAGCTGTACTTTTTTTCCGAGAACTTTGGGTTTTACTATATTTTGGGTTTGTCCTGACGCATGAACAACAGGACAGAACTACTTTCTTTCTAGACTGTGTATCTGTATATTCCATGGTTCTATCTTATTTGTATACGTTACCGTCATTTCTATTGTTTCAGTATAGTCTGGTTGATATCTGGATAAAACATTAACTTTTGACTGAAAACGCCTGATACATCTATACAAACCACACCTCGGTGTTGCAATAAAAGGAAGACTTGCAGACAGACGACCCGTATCAAAGTTGAAATTTTCAAATCCGATGTTTAGCTGCGCCCCAACCTCTCCCACGCCGACCCTTGCAGCTAGCTTCAGCGGCTCCTCAGGAACGGGGCAGGAGTTGGAGCAGGCCTCGGCTGACACTTCTGCAACCACCGGCAGGTCCACAGTGGCCACGATGACAGAGACCACGGACCTCCCCGTGCTTTGCCCAGGGGCTGGAATATTTGAATAGATAACCACTTGGCAGGTCACAACAAAACATTATGATCAGATACGGCTAACAGATACAAAATAAAATACATTGAAAGCAATATCGGCAGGTAGGAAGGCATGCAGGATGTAGCAAACAGAAAAAAAAAATTGCATGCTTTTCAAACACCAAACATCATCATTGTGCAATGCAGGAAATAAGTAATTCTATTATTGACAAGAGGCAGGGTCAAAATATTATCTTCAT
The DNA here is from genome assembly GCF_001625305.1 of Branchiostoma belcheri. Lineage (NCBI taxonomy): Eukaryota > Metazoa > Chordata > Leptocardii > Amphioxiformes > Branchiostomatidae > Branchiostoma > Branchiostoma belcheri. Next base: position 1,706,612 of record NW_017804220.1, read on the forward strand.
ATTTTGTTCAAATTTTGGTGACATAATTTCATTTTCTATACGTGACCATTAATTATTATTTGATAATTTGCTTCGTTGATCACTCGTGACTTGTCATCATTGTATACTTTCAACATCAACAGTACGTTTGCGTAGACTTACTGAGCAAGCGTTGAATACTCCTCGGCAGGAACCTTCGAATCCATCTCGGAATGTTGATAGGCAATGCGGGCGATGGGATCTGGACGATCAGCTTTGGAGTCAGGGTGCCTGTGATGGACGCCGTGGCCTCCTCCAGTTTCCCGTCATACGTGGGTCTGGGTGGTTGGAGTTGTAACTGCAAAATGGTCGAACAAACATGGTAAATTGCGTCATGTGGCGTAAACGTCAGCGTGACCGGCTGAGGACCAAGAGGTCCAGGGTTCGAATCCTACGCATGTTACCGATCTTGTGCCCTTGAGAAAGTCACGTTACACGAGTTTCCTCACTTCAAGCAGGTGAAAATGAGTACCTACATGTAGCATCGGTTAGGGACGTCCCTCGGATAGGACGTTAAATGGAGGTACCGTGGTTGGGAGAGCCACACCCCACGCACGTTAATGAACCAACCGCACCTATCGAAAAGAGTAGGGGTCCTTCTCGGCGTGAGTGGTTTAAACCTGACAGCAGCATGCACAAAAATGGTTTGTTAAGCCTAAAAAGGGGGTTTACCGGTTAAGCAAAACAAATATAAAAAGTTGTTAATTCATTGACAAAGACTGCAGTTATACAGTCAAAATATTTGGTAAGTCTTAGTTCTTGAGGTGGAAATTACAGTTCAAGTTGATTTGTACACACGATACGTAATCCAAAACAGTGAATTCACCCAGAAACATGCTCAGGCACAGTCCTTGAGGCACATCTACGTTCTTGGATACACGGAGACTATCCAGGACCGTGCGTAATCCTGATTCTAATCATAATCCATCTAGGCATAGAACTAGAAAGGCACGGTTCTGGATACGACAGTATCATGTACATTGTATGTAACTGGCAGCAGACATTTTCAGATGGTACTTACATTGTAGCTGCATTGCTGTTGTTTTCATATGCACTTTCGTATGAATATTGAAGTTTGATGACCAACATTCGTTCGAAAAATCAAAACTCTTAGACTGGTAGCATGAAACGTCAACTTCTAAAATTACGCGGGGTACCATAACACGGCCACATTAAAATGCAGTGTTAACAAAACCTGCTTCAGATCTACTGGACTACTTATACTGTATAATCAAGTACCTGTCATTCATAACTTTCCAACTACAATATTTTGACTCAAGTTTAACTCAAATTTGATTCGATTTGTATCAAACGGTTCGAGTAGCCTAAATCTGGTCAGACTGCTCCTGAACTTCAGCCAACGTTGGTTGGTTGGTCCATTGGTGGCACCAACAAATCAAGGTTGACTGACAAACCAAGGTTGGATGAACTTCCGGAGCAGTGTACGGGATGCAATATTTGGCCATGTGAAAAAGGGGATCTAGTTTATCGCTCTAGATTCGCCCTTCTTATTTATATGGGTGACTTAGAGTACCAGATGGTATTTCCAGACTTGAAGCTACATGTCTATCGACTCACGTCACGTTCAAGTGTCACGCCTCCAGAATGTCTCCACGTCGCGCCCATAGCTGCTGAACCTGACATGCCGAAATCCACGGATACAAATCCTTTCACCTACAGTAGTAAGTTGAAACATAACGAAGAGAGAGAAAATGTTCAAGTCAAGCCTGTAACACACACATCTGTAGCGCAGAAAAATAACAGATTTTATGTAGGCGCCTAGAGACCTACCTAACCTGAATTGAAAGTTATTACAAGACACGTGGCGTCGAGAGGTCACGGGGTCGATTCCTTGAATTCCTTGCGAAAGGCGCTTTACACATTGGCTCCACCTTACACGTGCAATACCGTGCACTAGACAGTGGTTTCAGAAACCCACTCTAGAAGGCTAGTGCCTTTACCTTTTACAATATATGCAAAGCAAACCGCGTTATGATTGTTAAAGCTGACGAAAGGTTCTCAGCTATAAGCGAGACACGTATTTTAAACATCATGTGTGACATCTATGTACAATTTCTACTTACCGATGCCGTTGCCACAACGGACACATAAACCTCGTACAGTATTCTTCCCGGAAGACAGAACAGGGGGGTCACAGGAATGCAAAACTTCCTCTTGGCTACTCCTTTCCTGTAGGGCTTATTTTGGTTCTTTGGCCACGACACTGTTGCACTATATAGTAAACACAGGGAGCATGGTTGTATGAAGTATAAAGCTGGTATGTGGATAATTTACGGTTGCTCCCCAAACGTAGCATCAGATTGAAAGGCAGCTAAAATCACTACACTAAAAACGATTTTAAAACCTTTCACAGTCTTGTATTGGGCTCTTGTCTTGCTAGAATTAATAGTTGTAATTTTAACACAAAATGTGTACTAGTCTAGCTCAAAAAGTGATGTTTACGCACAAGCTATGTATATGCCATGCTTTACATTTTTATAATATGTATATGTATATGTAACTGTAAAAGCTGCTTAATTCAGCCTCTCGGCTGCAAAAAAAGCTTCCAACTTACTGTACTATGTATGAAGTATGTGTTTTTTGCAAATAAACCAGTCGTATATATATATACGAGTAGACGGTCTACAGCTTCCGCCACTTACTCTCCATGGTTACCTTTCACAGTAGCTAGATAAGTAATCACCTGTTTGGCATTGGTGTTAACACATATTTTTACACTTCCAATTCTGAAATAAAACTACAGATGTATCTCAAAGTGCCTAGCTACCAGAATCCAATGGGTTGCTTGAAAATACTAGAAGTAGAAATCGGCCAAGGCTGAATAATTTGCCCGTTGCTGGTTATGGAAGTACGTTTTCCAACCCGCGCACTCCTATAACCGGCTTACTCCCTATGGGGTGCGATAGACATTCACAGATATCAAAACGTGATCTTACCTTCCCTCGAAGTCAAACCGAATCTCCAGGCCGATGCTCGCTGATCCAAAGAGACGAACACTCGCCGACTGAACAAAAGGGTAGTCCAGTCCAACTTCCAGACTGAGCTCCAGGCCTTGGTCCAAGGTCACATATGGTGTCACTTTGAGGGTGCCACTGCCTGATCTCTGAAACATAGTAAGGAAGTTTGTGAATAATTTCATTAAGTTGGTGAATGGTTGAATAGTTTTTTTTATATTAATGGTCACAAGAGGCAACGTTTCACTGACCGCATGTCAACTTTATCGCTGTAATTATGACTTGTATATAGTGAAACAATTATAATTGCCCTGGCGGTCGTCAAGACGTCAGCTCAGTGATAAACAAGTGGTTGTGAATGAAGAACTTTGCTTTTCATGTCATCGACTTATTAGCAATAGCACGCCCACGTCTCGCATAGAGTCTATCACAGGTGCACAGATTTCTCCTGCAGATATGTCTGTGAAAACTTTTGCGGTCGAAACCACACGAGAGGACTTACTCAAGAAATCTAACCTACCTCGGAGTTATCTAGCCTTGGTGCCATGATCCATATTATCGGCTCCCTGTTGTCGTAATTGGGAGCAATTTGTGACAACAGCTTGGAATCAGAAAAACTGGCTCAGCCATGGAGGGCTCCATCTCCTATTTCCCGACTGCAGGGCTTCCTTCTAGGCCGCCCCGTCAATTGTGTAGCTGGTGCTCAGGTTCAATGGATCATTCCCTATCATCTTAACGAGTACAGTAGAGGTTCTTACAGCAAATGTTAACCTTACCTCAACGTTTGTGCGTCTTGCAACGTTCACTGTAGCCCCGCGTATCGCATCTCCAATAGTTGCTCGCCGTTTTCTAGAAGTCGTCGTGTTATCCCCGTCTGATTCACTGGAGAAATCGTCCACTGTAGACACCGCCCTGACTTCCACGTACACCAACCCTTCACTGTCAGTCAGGGAAATAATCTGGAAAGGTAGTTTACGATGTATCAGAAAGTCCACAACTTGGAAGTACGACATCTTCGAGCGTTCAACGGATGTTCATATAGCATACGCACGTAAATGGGATATACAAATAATAATAAACCTATCCCCATAACACCGATTAACACGGTTTTAAGATCCAAATACATTTCAGTACAAAATAAATAGGATAAATAATCAAATCTAGCTTTGGAAAGTGGAAACCAAATTGAATACAACTTCATCATGTACTATACTGTTTTATCTCCTACTGTCGCACCTTTGATAGGACGGGTCCGCTCGGCCTCCCAATGATGGTGTTGCCCACTTCAAAGTTGTCCCGAGATGTGTTGTCATAGATCAGCAGTGCCGGGTTGTTGTCTCCACCGATACACGAAGTATCCGGACCCAAATACACCTCTTCTGTGGTATTGAATGTACTCAGCCTGTACAAAGAAACACAAGCAGGTTCGTAGTTTGTCAGGACAATGTGAAGTCATTCTAATTGCTCTATTATGCTAATCTAAGAAGTAACTCTGATAATGATAATTGTTTTCATCTTTCTGTCGCATCTTATTCCTCAGATGTCATTGTGAGAACCATTTCTGGAAAGATATGTTGTGGCTTGTAACATGTCAATATTTTAGCTCTTTATCCAGCTATAAGCTAAATACAGACATTTGGTTAATATGTACTCTAACTTTGCAGTATCTAGCAGTCCATGGTATTTTGACACCGATAGGTGAGCTAATTATGGGTTTCATTGTGAACCTGTCAAACCATGTGTGGCGAAGTCATACAAACTTACAGAAAATGATCCCAGCTACCATAGGTACAATCTGTGTGCCTGATGGCTATTTATGCCTAATGATAAGAAGTAGTGCGGATGTATCCACTCTACTATCTTGACTATGTAACATATCTTATAAATGAGGATTCACATATCATGTATCATTAAAGAAAACCTCGTCGTTTCAATACCTTGGTTTTCTCGGCACATCATCGCCACACCTGGCCAATGTCGTGGTCACAAACAGCAAGGTTGGACTCTCGGTGACGTCTTGAACCGTTTCCATCCACCCTGAAGTCTCTGTACTCGCAATGAAGTCTCCAACCCTCAGCTCTGAGTACTGACTGGAGTTCATCACAAGGAACTCCGACTTCCACTCATCGTCCTCTTCATTGGTGTTGTGGACATTTCCAACACATTTGTAAACGGCAACTCCTGTCATGATATGTGCACAATGACATTGTTACACACATTATAGCATATAATCTTTATAAAGAAATATGTTTTCAAACCATGACCTGCAATCACGGAGATAGAGAGATATACAATCTAGATCTGTAACAGCAGCAAACAAAAGAACGACATCAAAACATAATCGAAACCAAATGGATAAATTGGTGTGTCCTGTTTGCCATCCATTGCTCAAAGAATTAACCAAGTCAGCCCCTGTCACACATTCAGAACCTTCCTCGGAACACCAATCGACCAAGTATGTGGTATGTTGGGAGCTGACCATGCAGATTCCTTTGATACCAATTGAATAAAATTTGAGTTATATTTGAGTCATATCTGACGCCAACTAGTCCTCAACTATAGCCCAACCTTCTGCACCTTCTGAAATTTTGAAACATTTTAAGATATTCAGCTGGCCCACCTCGATTGTCGAACACACGCCAACCACAGCCGACCTTGGTCCCGACCTACACCCAACCATGCTTGGGGAAAGTTCGGCAGTGTTCGGCACAACATATACAATGGTTATGATGGAAATACTATTACATAACAGAAGGCTGGATATCCTCACCCTCCGGTATGTTTTTGATGGTAACGTTCACAGCCAGACTGCCATTCAGAGCGCTGGTCAGTAGGTCCTCATCAGGGATGTCCTCTACAGTTACGCTGTCTTCTATGGAGCGCAGTTCCACGTTTTGACGGAAGTCGCTATAGGCTACCGCTTCCTCCAGAGCCGCGGGAATGCCAACCACAAAGGCGTATGCACCTGCATGGTAAACACAGGGTTTCAAGCCAAGTTTTTGTGTTTAGAGTATCAACGCATGTGGTTATGATGAATACTATAGAATATCTATTTTTTAAGTCATGCCAATGAAGTTTAGACATCCAGCTCGATCATTACATAACACATAATACAACATGAATGAAGCATCTGGATAAATGTTCTAAAGAATCAAAGGTTTCAGATAGTCATGATGAAAGATTGATGATGAATGATACCAGATACTACCTGAATCGTCTGAATCCCAAGAGAATTTATCTAATTGTTAATTTATACATTATCCTGTCATATAACGTTAGTTCAAGTATAAATCCCGATCACTTTTACGACGAATACATCAGTCTATCATTATGATTTCTTCATATATTGTTTATGATTATAATGATTTATATCAGGACATTTCTGTCACCTGCTAGACCAATGTCCTGAACTCGATGCATTATCCCGCCCGCTTGACCGCTGATGATAACATTACCAACAGCGAAATCAAGTGGCGTGGGTGCCACGATCAGTACCGCCTGTTCACCGTACTCTTCTGCCAGAGTAACCTGGCAAAGGAATAGAGTGGTGACGTTGGGATCGATGGGACGGACGTTGTCTCTCCATTGGACACGGTTAATCCTTGATGTGTCACCGTAGTCTGGGCTGACTTCTCCGTGCGGGCATCTAGTCTCGTTCCAGCCGTGGCAACCTAAAGCGTCCTACAACGGGAAGTAAAAAAAAGCAAATGAAACGTCACAATGGAGACAGAGACAGTGCAAGTTCTTAGTAAAGAAACTGAACTTTCGCAGAAAGAAAACATTGTTTTTGCTCTGCTTCTCCTTCATTTTCTTCATCTTCTTCCCCTTCTCCAAACAAATATATTCAATGAACTGAACCAGACGTCTGTCACCATGGTAACTAGTTACATCATGTTGCAATTTTATAGAAGGAGGGCTTTAGACTTCTGTCAGACCATATATATGAATGTGTTTGAGTAAGCATTAACTTTGCAAATGTGACATTTCTAGTTAAACTGATAAATCAGCAAAATATATATGTGATTACTGTCTAGGACCTACCGGTTGATAGTAGCAGTATTGAGAGTCCAGACACTTGCTGCACGTTGCTATGCTTGATGAAGCCAGACTTTCATTGCACTGCCGCCCTTCACAGTCGATTTTCTGTACACGATCAACAGCATGCGTTACGTATACAAGTTAGTAAAACACTAGTAACACAAATATGCAGAGCCAAATGACTAATAAGCATTTCTCCAAACTTTCATAATCGATACGTTCAACCTTGAAGTTTCCCATTCCCAGGATGCATACCGGAATGCCTAGGGAGTCGATTGTGTGGTTCTACGATATACTGTTGACGTTATACAACTTGTTTTTCTGCGTTTTCTTAAAGTTGTTAGGGTGTATTGTGTTCAAAATTAAGTGACTTTCTACAGATCAAGGCTGATAACAAATAGAGTGTAAAATATTTCTAGTAAACAGAGAGAATGTGGTTCGTAGCGTAACTCTCTAAATGGTAGCGTTATCCCGTCAGTAGTAAGAAGATAACTATATCTTAAGATAATTCAAAATATGCTGTATCATATTGGGATTAAGGGATCAACTTTCATTATCTTTGATTATCAACGGATGTAAGAACACTAAAGGAACTCATACATACCGAATACGGAATCGCTACGCATTATAAGAATAGGAAAATGCTGAATGCATTGCTGTCTCCCTCACCTGGATCTGACCCGAACACGTCTCTGTAGCCCCAGCGCTCAAACAGCCGTAGTAAAACCAAGCGGGGCAGGAAGCCGTATCTGGACCACTTCCGGTACCTGGCAGGCACTGCTGAGAGGAATCACACCATCCACATCCGGTCTCTCTCGCGCATGCTCTGCATGTGTCGAAGCGGTTGCAGTAGCTCACAGAGCATGCGCGTCCCTGGAATTTAATGATAATGTACAATGATGCAATGTGCGCTATTGGCAAGGTATATTTGCAATAATTAAACTAATTATGAATGAATTAATGAATTAATTTCATTGCATATCCATGCCTCTTGCAGCAAGATAGCTACAGGAGCTTAATGAAATCCTTAATAGGGAAACTATGCTATATTTCATCTACATATATTGATGATTTACATGTTTCTTCTCTCTGAAACATCTGTAGTCGACGGATTGGTAGACGAGTTTTTTCCACTACATCTCAGTGTGGTTATATATTGTGAGGACATGTCATCCCTTTTAAGTGTACATGTATATCTGTATCTCATTTGCAGATGTATGTCTCTGTACAATGGGCATTCGTAATTATAACATAGAACATCACTTTAGAAGTAGGTGATGATGTCCTTTAATGTAGTATAAAATGAATCTGCCATACGCACCTGCCATCCAAACTTACACCTACAGTTGTTTGGTCCAACACAGGTTCCGAACGCTCCACAGTTGTTGACATCTCTACAGTGGAATTCAGCACACGCTTCACCCTCCCAGCCTTTGTTGCAAATACACGTCCTGCCGACACACTGTCCCCTGTGGAAGCACGCAAACGGGCAGCGGACAACTGCAGAAAAAGAATTAGAGAGGAAACGTCACTATTGGGTTGCGTTGGAGGGCCCAAAATGGGAACAAAATGAAGTCTCGAGTTTACATCTTTCAAAAGCCTTTTTTTTTTCTCTTGAAACTTTTTTGTACAGTTTAGATACTTTCGGGCTAGGAGGCACCGGTAGGGTCTAAACTTTCCTACTTTGGTCGAATCATGTTAATTTTACAAGTTTAATAGGCATAATAATAAGAGACCTGTGTAATGAGGCCTTGTTTGCCCAGCGCGGATGGATACATGAGAAAATTAGGTCGAAAGTATGGTTTGTTCACTGTAACCGTCATCGACTACAATAAAAAAAGTGTAAACGTTTAAACTGATAATTCACGAAACAGTCACTTACCAAGCTCTTTCTTGCAAATAAACGGATTGCGTCTACTTTGTGTTTCAGCAACGGCAGTTTCAATCGTCACCGTGGACTTGTTAGGTATGTCAGAAATCAAGACGACCACTGTGCTGCTCTGCCTGCCTATATCAGGTGATACCTGTGTAAAAAACAGAGAACGTAAGCCCCTGTCACACATTCAGAACCTTTCCCCAAGCAAACAACGACCAACCAAGGTTGGCTGACGTTTGGGAGCAGTCTGACCAGATTTAGGCAACGCTTACCTTTTTATACTTAAAGAATCGACCACATTGTATTCAGAATAGTGCATGTCTCGTTCACTGTCTGAATGTGTTAGGGTACGGGTATAGGATCGAGCACAGTTCTGGATAGACTCCGTGTAACTAGAAATGAAAAGTTGCCCTAGGCAGATATACGTTGAAGTATCCAGAACGTAACCGTGCGTACAACTTTACAAGCCCTACAGCCCTCTTCTTAAGTGCTTGTACAGTTGTGTGGCACAGGCGTACAGAAACGAAGTCAATCCTGTATTATGTATGTACGTAGTCTCTTTTCCCCATTAAGATACACGTCTATTGAACGTTGATTCCTTACCTCCTGGGGATCATCAATGGTCACGGTTAGTAACTCTTCATTTGGACCGGGTGCCTCTGTGACGACTGCCGGTAGACCTCCTCTGCCGATCCAGATCTTTTGAACCTCACCCCGATCACCCGCCTCGAAGATGAGATTGGTGACAACGTCCGAGACCTCCTCCAGGCTCGCGAAGGTAGCCACCTGGGCACCGTTGGCCTGAAGTGGAAGAGTCAAAATAAATTGGACATGGGGATTTTTCTTCTTACACAACTTGTACGTTATTATGTTACCTGCTTATCTTTCAATGTTTATCAGACACCTTCCTCAGATTTTCTGACTGGGATACTGCTTATTGCCGCTATACATGTATGTAGCCGATGTAGGTGGCGCTTTTGCGGCGAGAACACAATCTCAAACATGGCTAAGTTTGTATCCCTCTCGTCCCGGTTCATCACTGGGCTTGACTTTCTAACTGGGACGAGGGAGGCAGTACAGACATAGCAACTAGAATACCAGAAATCATTACGTATTTTGCAATGGAAGGCATTGTAAATAACGACGAACTTACTATGCAAACTTGTTGAGCTTCTTGCCAGTCGAGTGATCCAACCACAAACATGTAACAACCGAACGTGGATGCATACCAGTCACTTGGGCATCCTCCTGTAAAGGTATTTTAAAAAATGAATGCTATTAGATATTTCAGATAGTCAAACTTGCCCAAGCGACTACGTCTATAAGCAGGCCATCTGGCCATGAAGACCGCTTTTCTTGGTCCCGATTTCCCCATCACTAAAGTAAAAAGAGACCGGCACTATTTGGGACCGCACACGGCCCAATCGATAGCTCTGCCTATGACGACCTTGCCATTTTCAAGCAACGTGTGACTTAGAATGTATTTTGATCATAACAGGCGAGATGTGTTGATTGACTCGGCCAGTTTGCAGTGACAGTCTTTGCACAATGTAAATTCATGGCAGTCTCTGTGCAATGTAAAATGGCGCTTTGAGTCAATTGGGCAGTCTATCTGCGATGGGCAAAAATCTTTCTGCATTTTTTTTCTGTCCTATCTTGATGCACGTGCTTGATGCTATGATTTTGTATAAGAAGACAACTTGTCTACGAAAACCACTTTTCCTCGTCCCACTAATTGGTCGTAATGATAGAATAGATGGCCAGTATAGGATTCTAACATTCCTATTCAGAGAGAATGCAAGAAACAGCATACGAACCTATAGATGTAACGAGGGGCAGGTTTGTCAGGAAAGGTATGAAGAAGATGTCGGTTAGTCCTGGCTGAACGTCATCGTCACGAATACGCCGTCTGATCACTTCCTGGTCGGCCGAACCCCACCAGTTCATCGTGGCGTTTATTACAGACGAGGTTTGTGTTCTATCCGTGCTGCCCATCTCAAAGCTGTTGGCCGGGTTGACGAATCTGTTGCTGTGATAGTTGATACCCGAGCTGGTTACGACTGATATCCTTGCCGATGGAGACTGCCCGGAGTTGTACAGCACACGGTTCCCGTGAAACACACTTGTCTCGTTGCTTACAGTCTTCGTCCATTTCACTGCATGAAGGCCGGTGTTGTTGTAGAGGGTGTTGCGATAAACTCGCCCTCCTGCATTTTCTATGTTGAGAACGCTCTTGGTGTCTTCAGGACAGTTGTGACTGATTGTGTTACCCCTCAGTTGCACGGAGAGGTCGTCGTCGTCATCATCGTCGTTGCCCCGTATGACCAGCGCCTCCGATTGGTTGTTGTAGGAAATGAAATTATTGAAAAGTAAATGATTGACAGTTCGTGACTTGGTGAGCCAGTTGGTTCCGGCTAATATGTTGACATTCACGCCTCCCTTTTGATTGTGTGCGACGTAGTTATTCTTGAAGGTGAGGGAAGTCTTCATCAGTGTCAGGGAAACAGCATGTGTGGATTCCGCTGTGTCAACAGTCTCCATGCCGTTATCAACAATTTTACAGTTTTCGACATTCAAGTCTCCATCTTCACCTTTGTACACAATGCCGCCCTCCTTGTTGTTTTCAACAACAGTTTCTGTTATTACTGTGGATGGAATGCCTGCAAACAAAATTAGGTAAATATTCCTTTAACTATTTTGCAATAAATGACATTGCGTATCCAAATAGCGCAATGAAATTAAATGGATTTGAAAGGACAATGGGAACAAAACTTACTCTGTCTGCAGTAGAATGTCCTCAGTTCATCCATCGAGACGCTTGTTCTTTGGCCCTTCCAATACCTTGCTACTATAGCCACCGACGAAACATTTTGCGATTCATCAATGGCAATGGTTGCCAGTTGCCAGTCGCTGGATCTGATGGCCGTGACTGAGAAAATGTCGGATCTGTTGTAGTCTGATCTATTTCCCGTGGTGACTGAGAGGGAGACCGGGTGGTTGGAGCTATCCGACCCGAGGAAATAGTAGAACGACAATCCGCAGAGGGTGGAGTCCGGTTCGGCAGCGTTCTCCAATGTCGCGTGGATCTGGTATTGCGGATGCCCGACGTAGTGAGACCCAGCGTACAGGTACTGACCTGATAGAAATGATATTGTACGATGTATTCACATGCATCCGATACACATAGCAATAATAGTAGATGCCGGATAGCAGTGTTCACCGTTAGTCAGTATGTACGGTTTGAACCACTCAGAGCGGGAAGGGTCCCTACTCTTTGCGATAAGTGTGGTGGGTTCTTTAACGTGCGTGGGTTGTGGCTCTCCCAACCACGGGACCTCCATTTAACGTCCTATCCGAGGGACGTCCCTAACCGAAGCTAGGTACTCATTGACACCTGAGTGAAGTGAGGAAAGCCGTGTAAAGTGCCTTTCCCAGGGGCACAAGATCAGTGGCATCGGGCAGAATTCAAACCCTCGACCTCTTGACTCTTGAGTCTGGGCCGAACACGCTACCGCTACGCCACACGAACCCCACGACAATCATCATCGCATTATCGTACAGTCCTTGATAAAGTCTACTCCAAATCTAAGGCTAAATTCCACGCCTGCATGACATTATGTCAAGATCAAACCTTAAAATGTAATGCTCACCA
>NW_017804220.1:1719190-1734832 GCF_001625305.1 Branchiostoma belcheri
TGTAATGCTACACCATTGACAATTTTGTAGACGTGGTTTGCCCGGTAGCCACCTTCACCGTTTGACGAACATCTTGTTGACCTGCCGTACATCATGTATGTTGACTCTGCATCTGGTCCCGATAAGCATTCGCCGCTATGATGTAAGGCGAACACTTTGAAACCTCTGCTCACAGCGACATCGTGGCACTTCTGTATGGGGTTCCCTCTGTAGCGGTAATAACCATCGAGGCGAGAGTCGGACCCTTCCAGCGACGGAATGGCACGATTTGATTCATCTCTCCAGCATCCAAGGGAGTAGTATGCTGTCTCTGAAATAAACATGTTTTACATGTTATCTTTGTCTATCCCAGGTGATAGAACAAATTGTTCTTTTTGCTGTTTCGTCTTCTCAAAACACATGAGGTCGATGGCCTGGACCAGACCACAATCACCAAGGTAACTGGTGCTTTGACAGACACCCTGTGCTGTTGAATTACATTATTTAGCAAGACATAACTTCAGGGGTTCGTCACCATGTACTAGTTTATGAATGTGTTTGAGTAAGAATAAACAGAGTAGTAGTTTGTTAGGCTTGACCATGTAAAAGTGAACATTATGCATTTGCTTTCAAATGTTACTCTTGTTGTCCTATTATAATAGATATCCATTATATTAATAGATATATTAATATAATAAAAGTAATAATTAATCAATAATCAATACGTTTTAGGTATTCTATAATGTTGATAGATATAATAAAAAACTTTATTTTCTCTATCGAACAATGTTACGGTTTGCAGTAGAATCAGGCCAGGTTACTATGATAGTTGAGCTTACCATACGTTTTGTCCGCTGAGGGTCCAGAAAACCACTGATGGTCGACTCCTAAGGTCCGAAGTCTCCACTCCTGTTCTATATCCTCCTCCCTGCATGCCGTGTCTCGGGAATTTGTCCAGGTACATGACAGATCCTCGAAACTGCAGCTCTCTGCAATTGCCCAAAATGACTCATTAAAGTTTATACAGAGATAATCGACTTGATGCCACCTAATATAATGTCAGACTTTTGAAAATACAGATTTAAAGGTATCTGGTAATGTGTGATGTTGATGTAGGTTTTAAATGTTACAATTTTTCACAGAGGCCCCACTTGCTTCACATGTTGTTATTCTACCAAAGTACCCCCAACACAATGTCATGTTAATGAAGTTTTGTTTGTAAAAATGTCGAAGACAGAAAGATGCTACCACGCTTGTAATACTGGACACAGATTAGAGACTGCTTTAAAAATAAAGGCCATTGATTTAAACAGCAAAACTAATGACACTTACCTGACTTCCTGATGGCGTACACTTCCACAAGAACGTCTATTGGGTCGTTTACCAGGATCAACATTTTGTTGGACACGGAGAAAACTTCTTTCCTCCTCATAGACTGAGTGGCAGCCGAACGCGTCAAGTGAACTATGCGCTTTTCTCTTGATGGCACCTCCCCGTCATATATCGACACTGTTTGGGGAACGTCTTGACTTGAAAGCTTTGCGAGAAGGAGAAACTCTGGCTTTGTTCTAACTACTTTGAAGCACGAGGCACGCGTGAAGTAATAGGAGTTGTGATAAAGTTTCACACGTGTCTGCACTTCGATGACGTTTTGGTGATCACAGATGTCGACGAATCCGAAGGAGCTGACATGACCTTTAGGAATGTAGACATCCCTGTAGGTTAAGGCCTCTGTCATGCTGATTCCAACATCGTTTGAGATCATTGTCGAGGAGCCAATGTAAGTTTCACCTGACATCTCAGCGAGGGAGACAGCAGTCTTACAATTATGAACAAATAGCTGATTTATCTTGGTATGGCTTGCAGACACAACCTCAGTCGCGTCCGATACGCAATTTGCAATGGTCACATCACTGATATCCGAGTCAACGCCAATGATTTGCAAGCTTGGAACGTCTATTCTGTGAAGCCGACCAGCATGTAGAATATCTACATTTTCAAGTGTAATTTCCTGATCCACTGTCGCTTCAGACTTACTAACTGAAATTCTAATGTTTCCCCACGACTTCAATGACATTTCATCGTTTTCGTCTTCCGGGTTAGAAGCCTGGCAGGTGATTCCAATATCCCAACTGTGACGATAGCACCTGGTTACGCCTATTTCTTGAGAGTTGCATTCGAGTAGTCTTCTCTCATCTCCTTGGCATTGAACCTCACCGAGCCATATCGGTCCCTCGCCCTGCCCATACTGCCAAGTATTGAAGCCAGTTGGTGGACCATAACCCAATTCCCTACAGACTACCTGGCTATTTTGCCAGGTCCAATGATTCGACCAGTATCGGCAGACAGTTCCCCACTGGCCACGTAAGAACACTTCCAAACGCCCCTGCCATGGTTGGCTGCCACCTACAAGCCTGATCCTGTGATTTCTTGTCCAGGTAGTCACAACTGGAGAAGATGCGGCTTTATCGAATGGCAAGAATCTGATCTTGTTCTCTGAGGTTCCCCTTGCCAAGAGACTTCCCAAGACAAGGATACCAACATCCTCGTGGAAACGGATCTCAACACCTGGTTCTATGTTGAGGGTTACATTTGGCAGGATGGTGACGTCGCCTGTGGCTATATATGGACTTTTTGATGACTCAAGTGTGAGGGATTTGTATATCCGCCCGTGTAAGATACTACTACTGGCATCTCTGCTGACGTCCGCATGTATACTGATGCTTCCGTATTCACTGGTTCGATACGGACTGAAGTTAACGATTCTGCGGTCATTTCTGTCATCAAAGTCAAAGATTCTCAGTCGGATGTCGTCTTCATTTTGACTCCCCCACCAATTCTCGGTCGCATCCTGAACGTTTTCGAGGGACGCAATTGACGTGTCCATGCAGAGCTCCCATTGGAACTCGTCGTTTTGAAGCGTGTTCTTGTGAAAGTTTGGGACATTTTGGTCTGCCGCGAAAAGAATCGTACAGGAACTTCCCACGATGTTACCACTGGTCATGTTGTCGTAAATGTTGTCCTTCAAAATGTTTCCAATCATAGAGACGTTTGTAGTGGTTGAGCTGTTATCATGAAGAAAGGTCGTGGATACTCTGAACATCACAGGAGCACTGTTATTTGTCAGTGTGTTTTTCATTACTATGTAGATGTTGTCATTGCGAAGGTCGATCAGAGGATTTGAAGCTCGAGTGTTGTTACGAAATTCATTTCCTATCATGTCCACCAACGACGTACTGCTGTGCTCAAACAACAGAAGCCCGTCACTGTTTCCGTGAAAGCTGTTTTCCAATATTTGGACATGACCATCAGAAACTCTGACTCGCATGAGCGTGGCTTCATTATCTTGGAACCAATTTTCTTCAGCGATTACTCTCGTACTGGTCCCTGATATGTCCAAGATTCGATCAACTTCGACAGTATCTTCGAAAACGTTTTCCCTGATGCTGATGTTTCTTTGGCCATCTCCATTTTCTCGATCTTGACACTTAAAGACGTGTTCGCCTTTGTTTTCTCCGAATGTATTCTGTGTGAGTTCTGTGTGGACTCCAGTGAGGGTAACTATGCCTCTGCCAGTGGCAGACACTTCGTTGTTTTCAGCAGTGTTTCCCTGCAGAATTAGGTGATCTGTTTCCTCAGATAGGAGCTCAAAAGATAGCACGTCTGAGCCAGAATTCTGGCTGAAGGTGTTGTTTATAATCTTGTGCACTTTTGTCTCTTCTAAATCCGTGTTGCTTGACTCTGGTCCGTCCAGGCGTACGCCTATTCCACCGTTGTTGTTTTGCACAGTGTTATTTAGCATCTCAATCAGGGCATCTTTTGCACGAATAGAAACGGATGCTGGAGGGTTTGAGGACGAGTCACCACTGTTGTCCTTGATGACCGTGTTCACGATGCGGGAACGTGTGCTTGCCGTGCCCTGTTCCGTGTACACAAGTCCTGCCTCACTGTTGCCTTGAATGAAACTGTTAGCCACCACGTGGTTTACTCGGGCTGCAAAGGAGGATAGTAAAACAAAAAGGTCAAAAACAAAGTCTAAGATTTTAGCATTATCAGCAACTACCACTCAAAGACGTCGACGATCATCAACCATATTATGGACACTAATGGGCATATATGTCAGCATAGAGATTGCAATCTCGTAGAATCTTTGATTCTGATTTTAGAGATCCAGATCAGAGACTCTTATCGACAGAGATCACCATCAGAATGCTAGAAATATATAGGGTTTGTCTCATATTTATAAATTCTGAGTTACAAGTTAATCCATTAATCTAAAGTAACATGAAACAATGTTGTAAAGTTCTGGTCGTCTTCTAAGTCAATATCTTAAACTTCATAGACTGAAGACTCACCTGATTGCAATCTATCCTCACATATCTAGATGTCTTATAATCCTCGGTCTTATAATAGTATCACGTTCGACAGATAAGGTATGGCTTTTGTTAAGAAGCGTATGGAATTCAGATTCAATGGTCAAATAAGGCTGATTATTATTATCTGTTTAACATGGATGTTGACCTTACCTGTTCTGTTAGCTGAAACTACTGTAGCCTGGCAGGTGAAGGAGATGTATCCGGTCATCACCATCCGAACAGTATCCGAGGAAGACGTGTGCTCATCTGTCCGTACATAGTAGTAGGATGAGATTTGATTTCCAGACGATCCATCGTAGAGGTTGAGTCTTCCATTTCCTGATCCAACCGCTGATATGTCCACTTTCAGGTGGATTCTGTGGTTTCTGGGAGCTTTGATGATCACACTACAGTCAATTGTCCTGGCAAATCCGTACAGGTACGAGCTACGGTGGAAAATTATCATCTTAGAGGCCAACGACGCCGTCGAGGTTTTGTCACAAATTTCTAGAAAGGTGGCCGATGTTGTGTCTAGGTACGGTGTTGCCACACTGTAGTCCCAAAGAGACTTGAACTGGATACCATACTTGCCTCCCATCGCTTCAATGTTATCCAAGACCACATCTTTGTTATATTCCACCAAGTTCATGGCTGTGTTTGATGTCGTCATGTTAACCTTGACAGTGTTGTAATTGGTTGATTTTGATGGTGACACCAGTTCGATACCGTGTGAGCTACAGTTGTAAACATTCACGTACTGCAGCATTATTACATTGCCGATTGTCTGTATTGCAGGAACCTCAATCCCATGCAACACACCTGCCCCTGAAATCGTAACGTATTGCAGTACTGAGCTTGGTACGCCTTTGGATACCTCCATGTCTGTGGCTTGGACACGAATATTGCCCCAATGATCACCTTGTACGAAATTCAAAGAAGCTGTTCTTCGCCGACCATATCCATATCCACATTCGATACCGACGTCTTCATAGTGACCACAATTATGGGATCCTATGCCTCTAGATCTACAGGCCAGCAGCGTAGCCTCATTCCCACTGCATGAAACGTCGTCCAACCATATGGGACCTGTTCCTTGACCAAAGTATCTCCGATAATCTACCGGTGGGCCAAATCCAAGTTGTCTGCAAGCCACAATGGCGTCCGATAGCCCCCACGCATCGTCACATACGGTACCCCATTGTCCATTGACAAATATCTCCACTCTTCCCTCGAATTGATTAGCACCGTCGGCAAGGCGTATTCCGTAAAACCTGTCCGTCCTTACGCCTGGAATCAAGCTTGGAGAACCTGGTGTCATCATTATCATGTTGTCCTCCTCACCTATAGCGTTCAATGAGCCTTCTACGAGTATCCCCACATTTGGAGCAAATTGAAGTTCGACGCCGGGTTGGATGTTTAATGTGGCATTCGGTAATACTGTGATATCCTCGGATACGAGATAAGGACTGTCATTCGATCGTAAGTGTGACGCTGTCAAAGATCCGACCTCCTATTTCTGACATCCTGACCCAATGACGTGACATGTTCCCTTCTGCAGATATCAGAAATGGACTGAAGTCGACAATAGGGTGGTCGTTCCAATCGTCAAAGTCGAAAATCCTCTTTCGAATCGTAGCTGCGTCGCTACTTCCCCACCAGTTCAAAGGTGCCTCAAAGACGCTGTCGGATAGAGCATGGCTTCCTTCCATGCACAATTCCCAGTTGACTTGGGGGTTATCCAGACGGTTGAACTGAAATATTTGGATGTTCTGCGTCACTTCAACAAAAACAGTACAACCGTAAATCTCAAGTGACTGGTTGAATATATTACCTTCTAGCCGATTATCAAACACCGCGACCATGGGTAAGATTGTGCCATCGACAAAGTGCCCAGAAACTGCAATGTCGATAACATACCTTCCCGAGTTGTTTTTAAACGTGTTGGATGAAATCGTGCAGTTGTTATCGAACCCAGATACATCCACCACGCCGCCGTTTTCTATCTCATTGTCTCTGAAGGTATTTCCCTCGAGGGTGACCTCAGAAGACGATAGATCGAAGGTAATGATTAGAGACCTCTCTACACGGTTACGAATGAAAGAGTTTTGTTCAAAATTCCACGTCGACATGTCTCCAGATATTTCCATCATCGCTATTGAGTTGTTGCTAAAAGTATTGCCCATTATATTCCATTCGGCAGAGGATCCCTCGAGCCTCATTGCAGGATAACCAGCATCGTGGAATGTGTTGAATGACAGGCTGACTAGATGGTCACCAGACCCCTGGGTTTCCTCAAGAACAATGCTCAACGCAGCCAGGACATTCCCTTCGAATCGACAGCCAGAAACCGCAATTCCTTTTTTGTACGTCGAATCTGAAAATGTCATTTCCAGTCCAGCTTCCCCATTCCAAGAGATTTCCGATGCATTTATACTGATGGATGCTCCGTTCCGTGTTACTTCTTCCACTGTGATGCCGGATCCATTGTTTTCTTTCAAAGTGCTCTCTTTTACGATAACGTCTGCCGAAACATTCACCAGTTCCATTCCCTGATTACAGTACATTGCTGACGAATTTACTATCAGGAGGCGGCGTAGGTTATTTTCCTCTGATTGGTCAAGGAAAAATCCAATGCCAGAGTTGTAGGCAGTTGTGTCTTCGATTATCATGCCCCGATCCATGCCTTCATCAACTAGATACTGCTGCCTATCGCCGTTTGGCAACGTCTCTATCAGAAGATATGTCTTGTTGTCTGGTCCAGATCCTCCGTATACAAGGGCAATGGTTTGACCAGTGGAAACAAATACGTCTGATTCCTCATCATCACCTAGGGTCCATTCCTGTCCTGAGTCAGCAGAACCACCATCGTGAACACTTAGCGACAGCATGGCATTGCTGTTCTTGAACATGGCCTGAACAGAAATTACATTGTCTGGCACTGTGGACCAAAATTCCACACAGCTGTCTACACCCTCCAGCTCTACTATGACACGCTCACCTACATCCAAGGCTCTGTTACCGGAGCAAATAGAGTGTCTGGCAGACAGCGGCGTCAGCGACGTTGCGCTTAAAACGTCTTCTGGCGTAAAGCCCCTAATGTCAATACCGTTTCCAACAACATTCTGAATGGAAATTTGTCTGATCAAGGAAGATGATGAGGAATAGACTTGTATGCCGTGGCCTCTGATGTCTTTAATGCTGCAGTTGTCACACAATGAGGGGGTTCGTAGGGCGTCACGGTGCCGGAGAATGATGCCGTTGTCCTGCACGTCACGTACGCGAATGTTGGACATCCTGTGGCGGTGGAAGTCGATTCTCAGCCCGGTTCTGCTCCCAGTCACGTCGGCGTTACTCAGGACGCTAGGTGCTGCTGTTAGTGTGAAGTGTAACCCGAGCCAAGGGGCCTCCTCACAAACCACATACAGCACTGAAGCACATTCCGTGCTGTTGATGGGGTACAGGCAACGTGTTTGTCCTTCTTCAAACAGGTCACCGCATGTCAAGTTGCGTTGCCACGTGGATTGAAAAGACTGTCGCTTGTCTAGGACGTCCGTTTCTATGCCCCTGTAGCCAAGATATTGACAAACCTTCTCCGAATCTTTCACAAGCCAGTCATCATCCCTGCAAACGGCCTGCCAGGATTCGTTCGTGAAGACTTGTACAAACCCCTCCCGTGTGTGATTGCCTCCTACAAGCCTGATGAAGTCCTCCTCGCCTGATGGCGTACTACTGTTAGCTCTCCTAACCGGCATGAACCGACATCTTTCTTCCTCGCTGCCATTAGCAACCAGTCGTCCTTGAACGAACAGACCTACGTCCTGTGCAAACTCGAGTGTCGTCCCAGGCTCGATGTAGAGGGAACTGTCTGAGGGGATGATGATGTCACGGGACACGTAGTACGGACCGCCTGCAGCGGACAGGGAGAGGTTTCCTTGTACCACGCCGCCAATGCTGTCAGCTCTGTAGAAATCGGGCCATACAGGAGCAGATGGTGCACTTGTGTTTGTCTTTGTTGGGGAAAGAAAATATGGGGAGTACGATATTTCTCTCAAGGTGTATCTTTGAAATCTACCATAGATGCTTCTCGCGATATCCATCTGCTCCGTAGTTCCCCAGTAGTTGTACGTTGCGTTCATTGGTTGTGGTGACGCCGGACCCGTTGTTGACAGTTGATACCGAGCTGCCGAATTCGTGAAGACATTACCCTGCAGGGTTGTGGCCAAGTCGTGTATTACAAGAACCGCGTAGTGACATCTGCGTGAACATCCGTACGCAGTTTGAAATGGATTTACAACTTTGTTAGCATCCAAGATGTTGTCCTCGAACTCTACAACAGATGTCACAGATTTATCGGTGTTCTCTGGTATGTCTAGATGAACAATACGCGGTCCTCTGTTCTGAACGAAGAGGTTATCCTTTATGACGACTTCGAAAGGGTGATCTGTCGAATCTTGTTTAAAGAAAACGATACAAGCATCTGAGTTCTTCGAAAACGTGTTGTTGATGATTGTAGACTCGATTGCCTCGAAGTTGGACACAACGATAGATTCCCCTAAATTTTGGATGAACTGACTGTCCGCAACCGACAATTGCACCCCAGTGGGGTTCTCCAGACGCAGGCTTACTTTTCTGGTGTAATGAAAAGTGACGTTTTTGATGTCTATGTTTGCCGTGTCAAAGGCGTTCCTTCTGACCACAACAATCCCGTTAGAGTTGCCCGTGAAAGTCGTTTGTGCCACACTGAGGTCTCCTTTTCCGTCCGAAATCAGACCTGCTCCTTGTGATGACGATATCTCCGTTCCTGTGATCTTTACCGCGCGTTTGTATCCGGACAAATGGATGCCGTTAGGGACCTTGCAATCCTCGATCATAACGGGTGAACCTGTTAATGCGGTTGTAACTTTGACGTCATACATATACAACTTTTCTTAGAACGTCGGCAGAACGTACTGCTTAAAGCCCAGATTTTTCACGGCTTTAATTTCGTTTAATATGTTTGGTCATACACATAGTTGCTCGGTTTAACTTGTTCCAACACAAGAAAGGAACTCACCATAAATCTTCAGTCTATCTCGTCAACGTTTGAGTGACAATTTTTTTTATTTAATTCCAACATGTAATCACCAGACGTGGTGACGACACACTCAAGTTTTTTTTTTCAACTTATAATATATTAATGCCGCCACCAACACAGGGGACAAATACATGACAGGACAATACTCATTTTCACCTGAGCTAAGTGAGGAAAGCCGTGTAAAGTGCCTTTCCCAAGGGCACAAGATCGGTGGCATGTCAGGACTCGAACCCGGGACTCTAAGTTCCGAGTCGCGCACTCTGCCGCTACGCCACACGACCCCACAATTCAGCTGGTGGATGATAAATTGACCAGGTTGAATAAAAATCGATGGTGAGTTCCTTTCTTGTGATGGAAGGAAATTATTTTTGGACAAAGTTTCATCAGAATATCACGCGTTGAAGGCGACATATTTTCCCAATATTTGGAAACTTTAGATGGAATGAGACGCCCTGCCGAAGTGCTATTCACAGTGCAGTTTACTGGTTTCGCGCAGGCGCAGAACGTTCTGCAGACGTGTTGCGCTTTGGTCGGACATGATGAAGTGACAAACATGTACACAAACTGACAAATCATGCATGTAGCTTGAAAAACATAAAACTTGAAAAAAATATCCTTTCTAGCCAATTGACATGTTTACTTTGTTGACAAGATTGCTAACTAAGCAAGCAATGTATGGAATGAGAGAGTAGATTTCGCCAAAGAAAACGAGCATTATAAGAACGGCAATGCGAGAGTGACTGTGCTATGTGTATACATTCTCAGTTTTACGCATATCTTGACAACACATAGAAGGGAGCCTGCATATGGGCGGGGGCATGTCTTCAACGCTCCATGCTGAAATTGGCAAGGCACCGGCAGCTAGGCGTATCATGTTGAATTTGCTCTGTTCTGAATCCATTACCAGGCGCTAATTACGCTTTAAGCATTTAGTACACGTGTAGAGCTTTATCACGATCGATTTTGAGCGGTACGGCTACGAATCACGTGGGGATGAAATGGCCGATTACGCTCTACGCAAAGTTTAAAGGCCATACAGGCCGCCATAGGATTTGATAACAAATAGCACATCAGGAAGAAAGATCATACGAAGTACACCATAGCCCACCTCTTAAATCTAAAGACTAGAAAGAAGCTACAACTCAAAGATTTTTGTGAGAGATCCAGGGACTTATCAAAGAACCTACCTGCAGTATCTTGACTGGTCAAAACAATGGTGAACCTATCTTCACTGTAGTATGCCGACTGAAACCGGAGCCAGACGTTGTTCTGCCCGGTGGACAGTGTCTTGCGTTCTGCCGTCACTCTGCTACCGTCGTCCAGGAAATGCGCAGCTTCTGTTGTCCCGTCTCTAACTTGAAACACCATTGGCGCGTTTCCATACCACGGATCCGATGACATGGTGACATAATGTACTGTGATGATCTTCCCAGGGTCTGTCGTTATGACCTGAAGATAGAATAGACAGAGAATGTTAAAGCTGCATTATGTAACAATAGGACGATGCAAAAAGCACATAAAAACACCATATACTACTTTATTTCAAATTTCAAATGTTGGAAACACAGATGTCAGACATATTTGTCTACATTTGCTTGGGATTGTGTTCTCGCCTCAAAAGCGCTACCTATATACTAGTGGCGAGAAGTAGAACTCCAGTCAGAAGCACAAGGAAGGTGTCTGATAGACATCGAAATGTAAGCAGTTGAGATACAGTACAGGTTGTGTAAAAGAAAATCCCATGTTCTGTGTCCTACCAACCTAATGAAGCTATTTTCAGAAGTGATCCGACAGATATGAACATAAAGCGGACAAGAAACCGTGCATCTGTGCATGTGTTTTTTTTATGATATCTATTTTCTAAAGAAGAATAGTTTTACCTTCACGCATTCTGCGCGGGAGTATCGGCGGGAATACCCCTGAAGGAAGACGGGGAACGTAACCTCGTGGTCGTTGCCGGTGGTGTCTAAGGTACAGAAGTCTCTCGGTGTCCCGCTGGGGTTTCTCTCCTTAAACATCAGACTCCCCCGTCTACTGTCCTCTATGTCCACCCTATGCAGATAGACATTGTGTAGAGGGTTGGTCTCCACGCTGATAGCCCCGTTACCGGCCAGGGTTATGTTCAACAGGCGGAGGTTGGACGTCATGTCAAGCACTTTGACGCCAGACGTGAAGGAGTTGACGATGTTGAGGTTCCTCATTACCGGAGCGGCTCCGCGGATGGATACGGCCGTGCTGTTGCCCCACGCGGGCCAGGAGGCCGCCCCGGCACCGTCAATGGTGACGTGGCTCAGGACCGATAGAGACAGGGAGTATCTAAAGCGGCCCTCCGTGACGGTTGAGAAGGCGGCGTGATCGAACTGGATACCCTTCCACAGGTCCCTTCCGTCTGTGTTCCGCGTGCCGTAGCAGACGAGACCGACGTCGTCGTCCGTACCTGGAGATAAATGTTAGTCAGTTGAGGTCATTCAATATAATAACTAGAGTTCCACGATCCCATTCCTTCGCCAAACGACTAGTTACTTTCAATCTGTCAATCTTTATTAAACTTAACAACTCACAGACAAAGTCTGAATTACGTTATTCTGACAATATAATAGTACTTCGTCCACTTGAAAGTTACGAATACACTAAAAATTATGATAGGCAACGTTAAATAAATACACATTGATAATGAAATATACAACGTTTTTTATACATTTAATATATCGTAACAGGAGACGACCGTGACGTTCGGACATACTTTAGATACTGAAAACATACGGCTGACATATTTGCATATTCGAAAATTAAAGTGAGTCTGATAAAATTTACTGCATACACTAAGTAGAATTCGACAGTTTCACTAAGTGCGGTAGATGCGAGTTCTTGTATCGTTTGGTGCGGCAGACTTGTAGATGTCTCTCATTGATTACTCAAATAAGATCTTCATAGAATTACATTAGGTGATGATATCCTACACTCTTCTAGAGTTATGCCGTTGACATACATTCAGATTCAAACTCAAGCAGGGCCAAATCGAAAACATTACCCTTCTGGCGTGTAGGCAAATGGACCATCTTTTGCCGGCCAACTTCTCAGACCAATGGTACCCCCTTGTTAGGCCACTTTCTACTATTTATCTAGCCTGCAAAGGCGTCTGGTGGAGATTAGAACGTAATGCGCCTACGAAAAAACGGGTTTTTGTCTTATGTTTAGTCAACTTATGTATGCTATTTGGAACAGCCCGCCGGCTAGCTCTTCTACCTGACACATCTTTGAATCTTGCAATTGGTTCGAAGAAGGTAGAACAGGTAACCGAAGCAGTTCTCCTGGGTTTGCATATGGATCCATCACTTTCTTGGAATCTCCATGTTAAACACTTCGTGGCAAAACTATCAAGAAATCTAGCCTATGTTAGAAGATATGTGTGTTACATGCCAGATGCTGTGTGTAAGGTTGTAATCCAAGCTTTAGTGCTATCAATCTTGAACTACTGTTCACCTATACTAGCTAGTGTTTCAGAGTCATGTACTAAGAAGATACAAGTTATACAGAACAAAGTTCTGCAGGCTGGCTCTGAAATGTTCGTTCGATACACCAGTTGCCAAAATGCACTCTGATCTTGGTTGGTTATCGGTGAGAAATAGATTTGATGTCAGTACTCTTCAGTTATTTTTCAAGATTGTAACCACAAGTGAGCCACAGGAGATCTATAAATCTCTGGTACCAGTTCATGCGTCTCACAGGTATTCCACTAGGCAATCAGTGCACGACTACTCATTGCTCAAACCTAACAACAATAGTGGAAAGAGGATGTTTGTTTACAGATCTGTAAAGTTGTGGAACGCATTACCGAGTGAAGTTAAGACTACTGTATTAGCAGCTGATGAGAGGCAGTTCAGGAAAATGACACGTCAGCTTTATGGAACTTAAAGGCTTACCCTGACAATATTGTATATATTCGAAGCAATTTAGTAACTCACAAGTTTTATTGTTGATTTTAGTCATAATTAGTTAAATGACCTCTGGCCTCAACCTCAATTATTTTAATGTGTAATTGCAATGATTGTATGTATTCAGTGCTTGTATTTTATGTGTTGTACTGTTGTATTTTATGTGTTGTACTGTTAACGAGCCCTGGAAGATTAGCCCCTCATGGGGCTAAAGGGCATCTCAATAAATCAAATCAAACTTTGCATCAGAATTTTTCCCGTAACGTGACTACATCTTTTTCAATACAAAATATAAAAACTGAAGACCGGATACGACCATAAATGAGACGTTCTGTCGAAGTGCTACAATACATTACGGGTTTCCCACAGGCGCAGCACGATCTGTTGTCGTGCTTTATGTCACATTGATAGCGAAAATTGAAACAAGAAAATTGCAAACGAAGACACAAAAAGTTGACGATGAATGTTACTCAAAGATATCTGAAGCACAGGTCTGATGCTGACCCACGCTGACCTTTGAGGTGTGACCCCATTAAAACGCAACGCCTACGTACCAAAATGATAGACAACTACTTTCACTTTCACCTTCGTTCCAATTTTTACGCTTGGAAATTAAAAAAAATGCCAACATCATAATGATGACTTTATATAGTTGGCAACAGTATTCATGTAATTATTTTTGAAATTACGTTGGTGAAGGTTAATCATACATTTGTACTGGTGAAAGGTACCGGATGGTACCTGAAACGTTTATGTATTAAAATTTCAATTTATCCAGCTAGAAAAGATTCAACGGCTTTATCACTTTATTTTTGAAATAATTTTGGAAATGGTTTGGAAAATTTTGTAGTTAACAGTTATATAACAAGCCGGTGTTATACAACAATCACAAGGTCAGATCGCCTCAGTGAGTGAGCTCTAAAGCCCAGTCACAAAGAGAGAGTAGGTTATGAGCAGCAGTCTGGTCGGAATTAGGCCACACTTACCTTTCGATATACTGTAAATCAATTCAAATCGGAGCTAACGTTCAATCAAATTTGACTGCCAACCACACTTCAAACACTGCAGATCTATTCCCATCCACCAGCCAACCAATCCCCAACCAAGGCCCAGCCTATATCTACCATGCACTCCCGATCCCGACTCCCACTTTAAAATAAAACATTCGGCCTGCACAGCCGAAGAGTAGTCAACCTCGCTGAACACAGGTGCCAATTTTAAAGAACCACAGTACAGTCATCCTTGCTGCCGAGCTACTCCCAACCTACTCCCAATCATGTTTGGGTGAAGTTTGGAAGAGTTCGGGGGACCATGTTCGGTTTTATGTGACAGAGGCCTAAATATGGCATCTTAGTCAGCGGTACGGTCGTGTTGTCTCGATCATAACACTGCGGACTTTTTAAAAATCACTGAACCCGGTCAAGTATGTCAGGTGAACAAAATACGATTGACTCTCTGACGATTCTGAAATTTTGCAACGTTTTCACGGTCGACAAATTCGGCAGAAGATCACACGTGTCTGTATCTGTATCGGTATAGCCGGTATAACCGCCTTTCGGCGTAACACACCAGCTTCGACAAGTGTGATTGGTCGATATCGGCCAACACAATATGATTTGTCAGGGGCAAACACGTGACCGTGTTCAAGACTACTACATCCAGCCTTTTATACCCTGATTGGCACATGAATTCTCCACTAGCTGTGTCATGGATGATACGTGTAGTCAGAAAGTTGGGAAGAAAAGGAAGAGGCAGAGACAGTTCTGTGGGCATTGCGATCAGTCACTTGGAAATACCGCGTTCTATGCCCACAAAAGGCTGTACTTCATGATCAAGGATGGGGCATGGAAGAAAGCTGGTATGGCATCGCATTTTTCGCCCGCTGGTTTCTACAACAGCAGTAACCGTAGGGAAAGTGGTCCCAAAAGCATCCAACCACGGACGACGTCGTCGACGCCAGAGAACCGAGGCGGACGCTTTTTGTTTCAGTCAACATCAACGAGAGTTGAGGTTAGCAACGAGCAACTTTACCACTGCATTATGAACCTTCGTAAGACACTTGAAGATGTCCTGGCGGAAAAAAAGCGCCATTCTGAGGCCTTGCAGCAGTTCAAGGCACAGATCTCAGAGCTTCAGCAGGAAGTCGCCTATCTGCGACAGTGCTTGGATGCCAGAACTCAAGAGGACGCCGCCATGCCACACGCCCCAAAGCGACAAATGAAGAAACATTCAAGACATTTGTCGGTGAGCTGAGTACTTATTTCTCTCTATATGCATATGTGCATGCCCGTAGCCAGGG
>NW_017804220.1:1734863-1746947 GCF_001625305.1 Branchiostoma belcheri
CAAAGGGTCCACTTTTTATGAAAAGGTCCACTTTTTGGTCCACTTTTTATGTAAAGGTCCAAGATTTTTCTTGAAAAGATGGACTGGAATTGTAGAAAAACTGCTCCCTTTGTCATTAAATAAAAATTTATCTCTGATTTTTTCTTGGAAATCCTCTCAAAAACGCACGAAATGCCATTTTAGAAGGTTCATTTTTCAAAATTTTCCGCGGGAGCATGCGCCCCCTAGGAACCTCGCGCCTTCGGCGCTCGCCTCGCGCCTACGGCGCTCGAGGTCCCCTCTAGCAGTGGGAAGAACCCCCCCATTCAAAATCCTGGCTACGGGCATGATGTGTGTAAAATAATCTACATATATTACACGATACATCTGTCGAGACGGAAGGATAACTACGTACTATGTTGTATTTTTTTTTTACTTTGTCGGTTTAAACACGTTTGCTGACTACTCAAGTCTTGTAGATTGTTGTTTTTGACCTGCTTACACACCTGGCCTGCCCCGACAAAAGAGACATGAAGTCATGTCTGATCTTTATGCAAATGTGACGCGAGTATACTGGCAGTCTGGCACCCAATTCACACTATAACGTATTGTTTTTTGTCAACAGGAGACAGTGCGACAGCTTCACGACGGAGGGACCAGTGAAAGACAGTACAATGGAGATTATGGCAACATTTGATGTGCCCAGTGGCAACATTTTGACATCGTTGTAGAATTTAATTATATGTTTTATGAATTTGCTATAGAGGTGTCGAGTTCAGAGTTTGAAATTCTGTAATTTTGCACCAGCTTAGAAGGAAACATTTTGGCATCATCGAATGTATCTAGCTATTAGAAATTATTTAGCATTACTAGTATTTGAAGTTTAATATATCTGAGTATTTCTTTATTATTCTTCATTGCTTTTAGGAATTAGGGATTTCATATGCATGTAATTTGTTACCAGTACCTTGTTTTCGTAATTTACTGTTCAGTTCAGCACTGAATGCCTGATAATGATTTCGTGTTTGTATTTCTGAATAATGATAGTACTATGGCTAAATTGAACTGTTCATGCTAATGGTAGGACTATACTTTTTATTGTTGTTTAACTTGAAAGCAATTGCAGCGCAGTAGTGTGAGACTGTGGTTAACGTGAATAAAAATATCAACGACGCAAACCCTAATTCTGTGTTCTTTTGGCATAAAAAGTATGCTATGGGAGCCGGGAGCCGTTACGAATACGGGAGCCGCTACGAAGCTGGGGCAGTGGGGGTTCAGGACCCGGGAGCCGCTACGAGAGCTGGGGTGGGGGGCGCAAAACCCGGGAGCCGCTACGAGGAGGGGGGGGGGCAGGTAAAGGGCCAGGACGCTACTTTCCATAAGGCCACACCAAGTAAATTTTATGGATGACGTCCTTTGGAGACCCTATATCTAATGCGTGAGGGCGAAAATAAACAAGAAGGGCCCTTAAAAACAAGATGCCTAGATTAGAAATATACTATGAGACGACAAATGTTACGACACAAATTGAACAAGGTGACACAGATTAACAAGCAAGGAGTCTTTTATTCATCATCAGCAATAAATCATGTGGAACAGCAGATGTCGTCCTGACACCTGTCCTGTTTCTTTTATCACATTTTTGCAGGCCTGCAGAAACAAAGCATGTGCTCTTTAGCCATTTCGCGTTACGGGTTTCACGTCAATCTAACGATTTGCGGCACTGTCGTGACTCTTTGGTCATAGTTACAGGAAGCGGAATTTCTTGGGTTTTTTCTAGGAACAGGCCAAAATCAATGCGCGCGCGGACGTCATCCATAAAATTTACTTGGTGTGGCCTAACAAAAAATATATTTATTGAAGGCGTGTCAATCCAAGCCGCGCATGTGCACTCCAACGGGCCACGCGGGAGGTAGGTGATAACTGTCGCTAAGTTATGCACGAGTCAATCGCGAACAAAGGCACACATCTCTAGTTTCCACGTATGCACGCAGATTTCCCGACCGCGTGTGTCGTGTTCAGATGTCTATCAGTACTTCGAGTAGTTGTCAGATTCAAGTACGATAGGGCACGAATCTGAGGGCTGACTCCATCTTTATTGTTTACTACTAGTATTCTTGCGTGGTACGCGGAGTGATCTGAATAAAACTGCACTGTGCTATCGCAAAGTAGTGCGGTGTGGGAAAGGGCCCTATGGTGAAATAAATATGTCTGATGAGATTATGTAACAGCGATCACGCAAATTTACACCGTATAGGACACGAAATGGAAATTTGAGTGGTCCGTTTCCGACGACTTCCACAACTCCACAACTCAAATTGGCAAGACTGTATCCATTGGCAAGCAGTTACGATTTACCACCCGAAGTAAAACAAAAAAGATACCAGTACAAAAAATATTTTTTAACGTCAAAAATAAGCCAAAGTCATAACAAACCCTTGTCACACTTTGCGCCGGGAACGGGAACTATTCTAAGTAAGGCAATCTTTGTGATATTGACACACACTGCTTCACTTAGCACATTTGAGTCAGTATTTCATACTTTGGGATTTTAAAACTGCAGAAACAAGCCCCAATATGAGTCATTTATTTTCAGAGTGGGACCCTAAAAATCAGCCAAGGGCCCTTCCAGCAGCCATGAATTCCGTCAAAATTTTGGAAATTTTTGCTCCATGAGAGTCAATATACACTGAGACAGTCACTATGCAGATAAATGGCTTTGAAAAATCAAGTTTCCAAGCCCTAAAAACTGCACTGGATGCCTTTAAACGTCTGCTTGGATAGCAGCTTGTGACTCAAGAATGTACCCATGGTTTGGTGGTTGAGTAAACAACGTGAGATCGCCTCGAGCACATAATATACATACCGCTGGTTTAAAAAAAGTCTCAAACTCTAAAAAGCCGTGTGCAAAACCATTTGGTGACCGTGTGCAAAAGGGAATATATGGTGGACGTGTGCAAATTCTTGATGTGTCATGATAGCACCTTACCAAGTCAGGCGAACATAATCTTGTAATTAAGGAAGCGACTTTTACTGTTGTGGAGTTTGACCTGGCCCTTTTAGTCTCTCAGCAGGAAATCATGGCTGCAAGCACATACAGAAAAATGTCCGTAACTTGCCCGTCTAGCTTTTTGCAGGCGTTCAAAACAAATATTAGACGACATATTTAGACATCAGTACCGTGCTTACACCGTGCTTACTTTAACATTAGTCTAGCTTGGTTGTCTAACTGACAACTTTCAAACACACAGCAGCTAAATGCGTGTTTTCCTCTTGTAAATGACAGTTCCAAATTAAAACGGTCGTATCCGAGCATACCGTGACTTTTTGAAGGGAAAAAATATCTAAAACGTCAAAAAAGGCAACATTTCAATTGTAAAATGCACAGTAGCATCGTGAAAGCTAGTAAAGATATTACTGAAAAAAAGTAGAACACAAGTTCGGATTCAAACCCGGTCGAAAAGCCTAATTCTAAAACTCTAATCCTTTACGTCATGTTGTTAACGGAGCGTTCTAATGCACACTATGTTTGTCACTTTTTAATGCGGCATCGGCCGTTCCAAATGGCAACGACCGTAGACGACACGGAAACGCGAGGCTCAAAACGAGAAGTTTGAGCCACACCCAATATTACACACACAAAAATCCCCGGTCTCGTATCCATATCCCTAAAATAAGAAAAGGGGAAAAACTTATTGCGACCTCAGATTGTAAAGTATAGAATGCTGTAAGTTGTCGCTGCATGCTGTTGAAATTTTATCCCATCAAGATGCTGTTTTGGGGCAAGAAAAGTCGAAGAAACGCGAAAGTGAAAGCAGTTGTGTCACATTTGGGAGATGCGATAAACAACGTCACACCCTTGCACCAGGGTTAACAAAAGGAAAGGCTATGCACCAGCACGTAACAAATCTGAAGGCATTACAATGAATAAAAACAACTGTTTCAATGGCCTCTGTTAGTCTTCCAAGGTTGCAAAAATAGTAGAAAATGGTTAACATTGATTGAATACTTTGGTAAAGGGTACAGGGCCGCTAGAGGGTACAAGTTGCAAACCTGGGGAGCCTGGTACTAGCTTTTTAACAAAATGTAAACTTCACTAACTTGCACTTAGTGGATTGCTACGCGGTTGCACACTGGTTATAAGATTACATTCAATGGACAATCAGTATAAAGTATGTCTCTAGAGATAGCATTTTTGCTCTTTTGTGTATTTTATTACGACAGTAATGAGTCAAACTCACCACAGTAAGCTGGGCGCCCCGTGTTGACGGTGCCTACCTCGTTGTGTTGACAGTCTTCTAGTGATACCTCAGTTCCCGTGCACCTCACGTTGTAGAGCTGCGAATTGGGCCTGCCGAAATACCTGTAGTTGGCCGTGTAATGCCCTCCTTCAGGAAAACCGAGCATTCTACAGGCCACAGTCGACTCTCTTTCAGACCACGTTCCCCACTCAGACCAGTGGCAAACTGTGCCCCACTGCCCGCTGTGAAAGATCTCCAGCCGCCCTTCATTTGGTCGACCCCGCAGCGGATTCAGCCTGACGTTGGGATACGACCGAGGCCTGGTCAGGTTGAAATCGACCTCCGAGTCGGGGTGAGCCCGCAGGACGATCTTATCGTCCCCGGTGCCATTCGCGATCAGCGCCCCCCTCACAGTGATCCCAGTCGCGTTGAACCACAGGTGGACGCCCGCTTCGACGGTGAGGATAGCGTTAGCCGGAACAACGAGGTCCCGTACGACACTATAAGGACTACCTGACAGACTCAGTGTCAGATTTTCCGTGAGGACACCGCCGATGTCTGAAATGTTCAAGCCGGCCGCGCGCCCCGTGCTACCGAGAAACAGGAGCAGGCACACCGCGACAACAAGTCGCAGTTGCAGCGCCATGTTCGGTGACAGGTCCGGGGTCTAGTCAACAATGCGGGTGCCCTACAGCAGTATTCTTTTGTACACGGGGACCGAAACTTTTAGAAACCTGTTTTACGGGATGGCTGTCTGGACGGTACCAAACACGTACAGGAGTGAAGGTCTAATTTTGACCAGGCAAACATATGGATTTTACAATTTCCCAATTGCACAATCAAACCATATTGTCCGTCAAAACATTTTGTATTATCACCCAGAAATACACGCACAGAAAACCAGGTGTTTGGGAAGAGTTGTGCATGAGAAAGAACGCTGATAGTTTGCGTTGTTTGTCACGATGTTAACCTGGCTTTGCGCCAACTCAGTGCACCCGAATAGACCGACCCTGAATGTCCATCACAATCAGAAGTTCAACCAATGAGAAAATGGTAATTAGCGGTTCAACCAATGAGAGAGAGTGTGTGCATGTCCATCAAATATTTGCATTTCTATGTTTGATGGAGGTGGGCAGGGCTTCAGGATCGGTCTATTGTCTCTAGTCGGGTGTCAGACGACACAAGGAAATGTGATACAGATATACGTGAGATAATTCTGACCACAGGGGGTTTTATACATGTACGTTCCCTATCTAGACGTTTTTTCTCAAAAACACATTCACGTTCATTTGTTTGTTTATTGCGCATTCCACATGGGATTCTGATAAAACGTCACATTCTGTAAGAAAACACAGATTAGAATATATACATAGATTCAAACTAAAGATTATTATAATCGACTGAGACATACCTGGGATACTAGTAGTTGATGCGAGGATGATTTCACAATCGTATCCTCCGGTTTGTTTTGAAAACAATGTCAACAACTCGCTGGGCAGATTGCCAGTTGCGCAGAAAACGGTGCAAGGCTTTATTGGTATCCGGATCCGTATATTTCAAAAGTTCCTCCACGTTTTCTGTTGAGAACGCACTTAGTCTACGTGATTTCTGCATTTACCTATTGCCTACAGCATTTTAATCAAAGTAACGATTAAGTGGAGTAATTGTGGTTCATATCCACAACTAAAAACGGGCTACACTATGTTATTGGATACCACCCTGTCCTTTTAAAAATGTGATATATAGCGAAGGGGGAGGGGGGCATGACTTCAACATCTGTTCATAGTTGTAGATCAAATGGGCGGTGGTGTGTCTATATTAATACGTAAGAACCAACAATACATTGAACGAAACGTTATATTACTACATGTTGAAAATGAAGAATTTGAATCAATCTCTTTTCGCACTGTACATTTCTGCCTTGTATACTACGTACGTGTTGCAGTTCTGATTAATATTGCAAGGTGAGGCTTTGAGACCGTGTGCTGGCTAAACCGGAGACTGTTGGATCTAATTGTTTAAGGAAGGCTTTGAGAAGGGATATTCTGATGAATAGAGATTCTTAAAAATAACTAACTGCTTTTCGTAAACATATCTATTTTTCACCAGGCTAAAGATGTGTACTGTTTTTTTAGAAAGTATGAATTACAAAAAATTCTTTCTAAGAAGATGAGTAAAATGTGAAGGTACAAGACAAGATTACTGGTACTGTTAGTCGCATTATATTCATGACGTGTCTTTGCTTTCATAATGATTTTAAAACATAAAACAAATTCTATTTCTAGATGGAAATATCACATGTTATATGATCATATGCACGATGTAAAAATGTATTGGGTAAAGAGAAGTTTTAACTGAACACGTTGTTGATCCCCCTTACTATTAATTAAATGCTATTATAGTTTTTAAAAATCGTGAATGACCTTTTTGTATGAGGTGACGTAAAGTGCCTCGAGCACGTGAAAGAACCTACCAAACTTTTCAAATGGAGTAGGGTTTCTTCCCGGTGTGAGTGCAGTATCGTCAACGCCTGCAGTATGGCAGGTCTAGTCCCATTCATGTACACGATCCCCTACTGCGCGTCCAAGTTCGCCGTCCTTGGGCTGACCCAGACAGCCGCGCTGGAGTACGCCAAGGACGGGATACGCGTCAACGCCGTCTGTCCAGGCCCCGTTGCCACTCCCATGTTCGGGAGCTGCAGGACCCTAAGAGGGTCCCTGTCGGTCGATTCGCGGCGCCCGAGGAGGTTGCTGAGGCAGTGTGCTGGCTCTGCAGCGACACCTGCCCCTTCACTACGGGAGAGCACCTGAAAATTGCGGGGGGACTGTGAAGGGTGCTAGCTGCGTTACTTCTAAACTTACACTCTGCCTCCAGGGCTCAATGGATCCCCTCCGTGCAGGCTTTGAGAGGTTTAGACTTTATTTAAATTACCATTAGAAAGGCCCATCGCTAGTCTTCTTAAAAGTCACATATATTACACTCAACACAATATTATTACACTTCATACTCAACACAATAGTATAGAATTACTACACAATGCCAATAACATACAACAATATCACAGTTCACATTCACATATATTACGATCAACACAATAGTATACAATTACAACTACACAATGCCAATAACATACAACAATATCACAGTCACAGCAGTACAATTAATCGTTTATATATAGACTTCATGATCACTGTTTTACATTGTATGCTAATTAATAAAAGTTAAATATCCTTAGTTACGGAGATTTTTGTGCCCAATGTGTTCGTTTGTTTGTTTGTTATCTTGTGTGTCCGTATTTATTTGAATGTCAGTCATCTTCATCATTAAGAATAAATTATTAAAATTAAGACCTCATTTGCATTATCTATTAGAGAATGCTAGAATAGCCTCCTTTGTTAAGATAAGACGGTGGAGATGAAATATGACATATTTTATGAATATGATATATTTCATAATTCAAGATATAATTCAGTCAAATGAGCATCGTAATAAATCATTTCAATAAGAAGCATAACTCGCCAATCGATGGGTAACCCTAATTTGGCGAACGTATGAGATCGTGGAATTCTAGTTTGGACAATGTTTACAAATGCACTCCAAAGCGGGATCAAATTATCAATATTAATTTTTCAAATAATTTCATTTGCCCACAATAGGCGGACATAGATAGGGATAGATAGATATAATAAACTGACCTTCCCGGAAGAGATAGTGGCAACAAACCTCAGACCAGACATGGTTCTGTGGTCAAGGCAGGCAAAGAAAGTGACCATGATTGAACTTACAGTCCCATGGGAGGAAAGAGTAGAAGAGGCACATGAGAGGAAGGCACTAAAGTACCGAGACCTAGTGCAGTCATGTAAAGACAAGGGATGGAGAGCGATGTGCTTCCCCGTGGAGGTGGGAACGAGAGGTTTCATCTGCCAGTCAACATGGAGGATGTTAGGAGCGGTAGGGGTGAAGGGCAGAAGAAGGAGGGAAGTGACAAAGAGAGTCGCAGAGGAGGCAGAGAGAGCATCCCGATGGCTCTGGGTCAAGAGCACAGATGGAGAGTGGATCCCGAAGAACCTTGGCTAGCAGTGTTTGGCCAGCACTGCTGCCCCGCCTTCCTGAGTGGGTCCTGCTATAGGGGGCGAAACCCACGAGGACAGAAGGAAGCAGCTGATGAAGCCAAGGAGCAGTAACTCACACTGTGTTAGGTAAGCTAATACATCATCTTCAAATGAAACATGTCTAAAGCGATGTTTCGTGTTCTTCCACGAATTCCCTATAGCCAAAATCTAACGGTGACGTCCCTACGTTGAGGGAAGCCATGGAGGCCGCCGCGGCGATGTCAGGCTCTCCCTCGGCGCCATCGTCACCATAGTCCGCCAGCGTACCCCGCCTCCTCCCGCGATGCGCGAAGAACAGAGATATCACGAGGAAGATGATGGTCAGGCCTTTGATACCTGGGAAGAATCATCGAAAAAAGATAGACGAATGTATTTACGTTCATCAAATCAGGGTGGGGTCACGGAAGAGTGCTCGACTCGAAACCTAAGAGATCCCGGGTTCGAGTCCTGAGATGCCACTGATCTTGTGCACTTGAGAAAAGTACGATTCCCCTCACTTAACTCAAGTGAAAATGCGTATTGTACAGTCCTGTATCTGTTTCTATATGTGGGACACAACACCATCAACAGCTGCCTGTGTCCCACGTGTATTGTATTATTACAATCTCAAAAAATCAAATCAAATCATACGTGAAAGGAAAAAGCTGTATGAAACCCTAGGCTAAGTTGATGCTATGCTGTTAGAGAATTTTCGGGTCCTGATTCAGCAGCATTATAAAGGAAGTACATTTGTATTTGAATCATGATAATAAGACTGTACAAAATACGCATATATATATCATAGTATATGAGTAGTCTATCGCGAACGTTAACAGTGAGCCATGTCAGCTGTGCCAACCACTATTTTGGGAGGTATTACAGCTAAATTCTTAAAAATAAGGATCGCCATTATTTTGTGTCATACTTTTTCAAGGTGACATACATTTTTACCATTAGACAAGTTTTACCTGTAACCATCCCAATGAAAAT
Source organism: Branchiostoma belcheri (assembly GCF_001625305.1). Lineage (NCBI taxonomy): Eukaryota > Metazoa > Chordata > Leptocardii > Amphioxiformes > Branchiostomatidae > Branchiostoma > Branchiostoma belcheri. The sequence goes on from NW_017804220.1 coordinate 1,744,165, forward strand.
GTTCCGGAAGCTGGCGGTATCATATACCCAGCATGCACCGCGGCTTCCGCAAACGGACTGCCATAACAGGCAGGCGTTGTCAATGGCGACGCCAAAGTAAATGGGAGCTGGGATGGCGGCTGTTGAAGACAAAATGAAACACTTCAGCTATTTTTCAAATCCTGTTTTAATGCAACTGATATCAAAAACCAAGTCGTATCCAGGCCTTAAAATGAGGAAGCAAATTTCAGTGCCTTATTGGACAAGAAAAACGTGTGAAGTATGTATATAAAAGGTATAAACACGCATACAAGATTAACAAATGGTAGAATGAGTAATGGGGAAGTGTCCGAAACCACCTGAAATCTTCAATAGTCAAAATTTGCGCTGCAAAATAAAGAATACATTGCCATTAGGCATCGTCGAGTGTCGGCCTCCGTAAATTTTGTGGCTACAGTTTTGCCCAGACGTGCCCCGCTAACAACATACACGTACTAGTATCTTGCTTCGAAACCCTGGTAGTGCAATGCTCGCTACAACATTTTGCAGTAAAGATGCTCAAGTTTCCTTTGGGAAATGTTTACTGAGAAGTCCCTTCCGTATTTTGTACATGCCCTGGGTTTAGGTCCGGACTTTTACCTACATCTCTGGACTTGAATCCGGACCTAGACCTGAACATGGGTTTAGCTAGGTACACAGCTCTACGTAAAACTCACCGAGAAGTTCCGTGAAGAGATTTTGTAGCCCCAGGGCATACGTCTTGTCTGCCTTCTTCACAGACCTGGAGAAAAATATAGAAATTTACTATCTCTACATTTCAGACGATCTCTCTCTGATTGATATTTGTAAAGATGTTGTATGGAATCATCAAATCAATTCTAAGTTTAGCCTCCATTTTACAAATGGAGGCTAATTTAAATTTAGGAGGACCTCTAAACCGGTTCAGTTGAAAGAATATCTACATACGTCATAACAGGGGACTAGCTTGGCTATGTATTTCGAATGGACACAAGAAAAAAAACATAAGAAAGGAAAAGAAAAAAAAAGTATACCTAAAACCACCTGGAGAAGAACTGTGACGGATAACTTGGCGTCCATTGGATTATCTTGGCGATCAGTAAAAAGAAGATGACCAAGGACTAACCTGGTACCCAGTCTATCGCGGTTGGGGCGGGTTTTCTTCGGGGCTGCTGAAGCTCTTCCCCGCCCGCCTTTAGCTAGGTTCCCCGGTAGGCTTTTTTCACGATGGGAGATTGATTAGCCACTCCAGAATCGTTGAGCAAATCAACTCCCGGTGTGTCAAATTCTATCGCAGGCGTAACTCCTACCGGGCGGCCTGTTGAGCTGGACGGGGGAAAACTATTAGAGCCCCGAAGACATCCTGCCCCAACCCGGCGATAGACAGCCAGTGGATACCAGGCTAACCACCGTGAACAGACCCAGATGCTGTTAGTACTGCTTGAAGTGCAATTTTTGCATAAATTCCAATACTTTTACTTACCTCAATACGATGATAACTCCTGGAGTGTGTCCCATTCCGGTCAGGACAGCGATAAAAGCTGTGACCACCATGTAATGAATGGACTTGGCTGAACAGGCAGACAGACACTGTCCCGGCGTGGCGACTACATCAAGAGGTATACAGCTGCAGCTGCTGAAGTTCTAGAAAATACAAGAACAGAAAACTAAACGCCGGTATAAAATTAATGTTTTAATTCATTTTTTAAACTTTCAACGGACGAAATGCACTAACCACAGCATTTTGAATCGGCTCACGCGAGAGCACCGTCGGACGGGATTGCACGAGAGGTTGCACGCAATGAGGATCGGGCGGATTGTTACTACTCATGACACCCCCAATAGATAGTAGTAAAGCGTCATCTTTGGTTGTCAATTCACTCCAATGTGACTTTCTAAGCTAACCTACAATCATCATCATTCCATAGTTCATTAAAAATACTACAAGTAAACTAGAAAGGTAACATTTGCAAAACAAATGCATAATGTTTACCTTCCGTATGATCTGCTCTGTTAATTCTTAATCAAACATATTCATATACATGTATATGGTCAGACCGGAGTCTAAGTCCTTCCTGCAATAAAATTGCAACATGATGTAACGTAAAACTGGTCGTCATGGTGACAGACGTCTTATTCAGGTCATTGACCTTATTGGTTTGGAGAAGAAGAAGAGGAAACAGATCATAAACAATATGTTTTCCTTCGGTAAACATAACTATCCAAGGCGACATGGTAGTACAGGGTCTTCTCCTTACCCCGGGCCCGGATGTCTCCTTACATCCCGCCATGCACGGCGAGAAGTACGTCTTCCAGTCGGCACCACAGACTGGGGTAAAGGACGTCTCTGAGCATGCGCAGTCAACGTTGCAAGACGAGTTGAGGGTGAGAATGGCGTTGTTGTTAGTGTCATTAGAGAAACTGAAAATAAGTTGAGAAAAAAGGTTCCATCAGTAGAGCTGTTGTATTTTTATCTTTAATTATAATTTCGAATTCGAACATGACATAAATATTTATAATTTCTGAATAGCTGTTAGCTACACTGTAATTTGTGCTTAGAAACGACAAATAATCGGATAGAAATTATTCCCCATCCCTACATAATTTTCTGTAAAAATTAGCCCGGATGGTTGGTGGGTGTTTTGCTGACTCACGGTCGAAGACAAGCAACCTCCTGCACGCCTCACGAATGTTTTAAACATTTTGAAAATTCGGCAGCCGAGCCGTAACCGAATTCGCCGAACGCCAGCCGCTGACCCAGCCGAACGCCAGCCGACCCAGCCGAA
>NW_017804220.1:1752452-1806083 GCF_001625305.1 Branchiostoma belcheri
GAAGACCTGCGTCATCTGCTCAAACATCTGTGTCGCCCGCGCGAAGACCTGCGACGTCTGGGCAAACACCTGCGTCGTCTGCGCAGAATATTCCCCTGGGCAGACGCAGGTGTTTAAGCAGACGACGCAGGTGTTTAAGCAGACGACGCAGCTTTTTTTTCTGTGCAGACGACGCAGGTGCTCGTGCAGAATATTCCCCTGGGCAGACGCAGGTGTTTAAGCAGACGACGCAGGTGTTTGAGCAGATGATGCAGGTGTTTGAGCAGACGACGCAGGTGTTTGAGCAGACGACGCAGGTGTTTGAGCAGACGATGCAGGTGTTTGAGCAGATGACGTAGGTGTTTGAGCAGATGATGCAGGTGTTTGAGCAGACGACGAAGGTGTTTGAGCAGACGATGCAGGCGTTTGAGCAGACGACGCAGTTTTTTTCTGAGCAGACGACGCAGGTGCTTGAGCAGACGACGCAGGTGTGTACTTGTCGGCCACGGTAGCTTTTAGTACATGGCTGTTCTTACCAACCCAAAGTCCTGTGGTTGCCGGAGGCAGGTGGTCGTCTAAGTACGGGTAGCCGAGCGTGGAGGTGGCGCTGGACCCCAACTTGCTCATCACCCTGGATATTATTGCTCAAGATGTAAGATCTGTCTAAACAGGCTTGTACTTATTTATTTTTTATGGGCTCACCTCTCGTAAGCCCGGGAACCAATAGACATATAATGACCTTAACTAAATCTTACATTGTTCAGTCTAAACGGTTTACACTTGATAAAATGTGTTCAACTGCCTGCGGAAAACCATTCTTTTTCGAAATTTATGATCCTTTTTTTACATGTTATCGTTTACATTGCCCATTTGCTGATTTGTTACTTGCTGTTTTGATACCTGTTGTTTTGTTATTATTATTTGCCATTGTATATACCTTTCTTTGTCTGTGGTGGGGCTAAGAAGAGCAACCTGTAAGAGTTGCCCACCACTGTGGCATGTACGTTTTTATGTTACTCAATAAACAAAAAAAAATTAAAAACCTGGAGACCAGGAACAATGACGTCATGCCGCTCATGGTCGCAGCCTCGTCATCAGCGCAGGAATCAGACTCACTGCGCATGCTCACACTACTCTCGTTCCCAGCGTGGCACACGCCGCTGTCGGTAAAGTTGCCGCCATTGCTGCTGTCGTCATAACGGTAACGGTCCATCAGAAAATGTGGCAGGGCCGCCATGAAGGTCGAAACGGCCATAACCACGCCGGAAATGCCGATGATTCTCGGGCGGTTGCCGTGACTACCGAAGCTTTAAGTACGTGACGAGGAGAAGTGACGTGATCCTCCCGATCTCCCCGATACTGAGGATCTGGCCCATGGTCGCGCTGCTCATCTGGAAGCGCCGCTGAACGCTGGTCACCGAGCCGGCAAATATCCCGTTGTGTATGCCCTGAAATGTGACACGGGAAGCTTGGGTTTGAACCAGATAACACAGAAAGCTATAAATGTATTATAGGATAATATTTGGAATGTGGCTTGGTCATAACATGGTCTATTAAAGAAATGATTGGATTTTTATGTCCTCTGGCAGTCTGGTTGCATGGAGAAAAAAATCTGCAGTTTGTACAACTGTCGCACTGTGGCTCTTGTCATCCACTGTGGATTGGCAGTGACAAGTGAGGTAGTCGGTATAAAAGGACGTTCCATCTCTTTTCATTCTGATTTCAATATTTACATAATCTTTCTTCCAGAGGGGTCGTCGGATACAAAGGCTCAAAAATGTGCCATCTATCACATACCACTTTGTACCTGCATGTCCCTTCTACAACTCACTTGAAAGCGACATTTCCCGATTTCTACGCAAAGAGCCCTGATCCCCACAAATCCAAAGTATTGTTAGCCGGTCCAACTGTTTCCCTTACAAGACAGTTGGGGAAGTACGTGCACACAGCGTTTGTGATGAGAGATAAGTCTTTAAAATAATCTTCTGGTTATAACATGCTTAATTTTTTGTATTTGTATGTACAGATATTTTATCAAATGTATTGTTCTATTGTATATCGTGTAATGTTGATGTCTCTTGCTTGTGTAAAGTAATTGAAATTTTAAACTGTGTTTTCTATGTTGCTATCATCCAGTGTGGCCACATAGTAAAGAAATCAAGTTCAAGGTTCATCTTCCAAAGTCACTCACCTCTGCAAAGTTGATCAGACAGAGAAAGGTCATGAACCAGCGCAGGTCCCGGATGCTGATCCTACATCGTGGCTGGTCGTCTGCAGATTTTTTGTCAGACCTGGAGTTGCCGTTGACGTGGCGGCGACCGTCTGACATCATCGGAGCATCTTCCTTACCGTCCCTGTTTTCATCCATTCCTACTCGTCTTACTAGAAAAGGATACCAAGAAAAATATCAAGGGGCGGTCTCATGACACATCCTGTGTCTCTTCTTCTTAGGAGAGATTTTTGGTTCGTATTGACTAATAAGTAAAGCCACCGGGACATTCAGAACCTTCCCCCGAACACGAGCCAACTAAGGTTTGCTGAAGTTAGGGAACAGTCTACGCCACGCCTAGTTTTCCATACGAATCGAATCAAATTTGAGTGAAATGTGAAAGATAATAACGCCCCGACCTACTCCTGATCACCCGCCAACCGCCAGCCAACCCTAGCCAGACCAGGTAGAGGTGTATATGGTGAGATAATCACTGTGGCCAGGTGCGATAACCATGAATCATGAAGTGATTTCTCCAAGTGAGCAGAGCGAACGAGGTAATTTATGAGGTGGTTATCACACCTGATTAGGGATTATATCACCATATACGCCGAGGATAAGGCGGGACATTAAAGTTATCATCATATAGCCTATCTAACTGACACAATTATTTGACAAAATTCCTTAATGAAATTCCTCCATTTCTTCACTGTCCCCTGTATAATGGTACGACCACTTTTGAGGTTACGGCCTGATAACCGATGGCAAAAGGAGCCTTCTGATTGGTCGACGCCTTCTGGCTATATGATATTTTTTTTACGATAACTATTTTAACCTGTGTCACGTTCGAATGTATTCGGGAGGCCATATGTGGTTAAGTGTGACAGGGGCTAGGCCCGTTCTCCTTAATCATTAGTTAACATACTTTCGGACAGTATCTGAACATGTACTGTCTACCTGTACAGACACAGTTAACGTACCATCAAGTTACGTTAGGTTAGACCGTACGTTTACGAAAATATTTACGTTTTTCCTAGGCCTACGCCATTGATTAAGTCGTTAATGATTGTTTATTGCCCTTTTGGCTTCCTAGCTGAAGAGCCAAAGTCCACAAGTTTGATCATAACAACAACTTGCAGTTGAGGGATACTCTTAGTAGTCTAGCTATGATATAAACAAATATCATACTAGTAGTCTTTTACATACTAATATAACAGCAGGAAATTCCATGTGCTTAACATATATACTATTACCGTTACAGTTTTCGTGTATGTATGCTACCTTGGTGCATGTTGCAAACTTGAAGTGAACACTTCTTTTGTGTGTAATGTTGACTTTTCTTGCCTGGATTAGACAATTATTGAACACCTGTGTCGTTAAACCACCAATCTAATAGATTTATATATATATTGCATAATGCATACGACATTTGAAATAAACACATTTAATTTTTACCTCATCTTGGTAAGGAATAGATGATACCAGCTACTACTGAGGAACATTGAGATAGCAATAATGGAACTCTGGTTTACTTCTGGTATACGCCTGGTGTTTTTTTAATTAAATCTCGGCTCAGTTTAGATTTTCCAGAGCAACAGTTGCCTACTAGTAGTCTGCACAAGAATGTCACTCCCCATTCCGAACTTCATCGTACTTACAGCAAACTGTACCTACCTCTTGGGTCCGTTTAGGCAGATATATGAAAGTCCACGTATGAAGGTGTTCTCCCCAGTGCCGTGAAAACTCTAAAAAAAACTGTAATCTGTATGGTTGAAAGCTAAGGACACGAATGGAGCGCTACATTTCCTCACACAGACTTGCACTGAGAATTAAGAGAGAGAGAAAGAGAGGCTAATTACGATCGTTGACATGAACGATACCGTTGGTTCGTACGCATGCGCATGGTAAGGTTGTTGCACGGTGGTTGTTGACAATCTAGAGGGAAGAGTCACTTGAGTTCAAGCGTCTTGTTTTATGCCCAATGTTCTATATAATGCCGTGTTTGTGGGGTTGTGGGGCGTAATGGCAGAGTGCTCGACTCGGAACCAAGAGGTCCCGAGTCCTGAGGGTTCGAATCCTGACATGCCACCGATCTTGTGCCCTTGGGAAAGGCACTTTGCAGGACTTTCCTCACTTCGCTCAGGTGTAAATGAGTCACGATGATTGTCCTGTACTCTGCGTTGGTGGCGGCGTAAAATAAGTTGATACAACTTGAATGTGCCGTCATCATGCCTAGTCATGAAACTTTGGAATAAAAAAAATGTCGTGGAATCCCCTCAACTTCCACCACATCTTTACAGACCATAGCCTCTATCCTACATTCACAATTCTATAGAAATAAAGGCACATTTGGAAGGATAAGCAAAACTGATTTATTCTGCAATGTTGTTTTCCTGTCGTCCCCTTTCAAGTTGTTAACCATGGAAATGTTTTCAACTTCTGTGACTACGTCGGAAACTTCTTGTTTGTTTGTTTGTTTATTCAAGGAACCTCTAATTAGTGACGATACACCACTACTCTTCCTGGAGTCCTCTTACATACATACATTGTAAAATACAAACGTTATAACTACTATACTGTTTGTATCACTATCAGCATGGAAAATGATTGAAAGTAGTTAAAAGTGAATTTACTTTAACTACTTTCAATAATTTTCCATGCTGATACAAACAAAAACACATTGTCGTCCTATTCATCTCCAACTGATCATGGGCATCGCAGAAATCACTACATATTCATCGTACATATCAGCGAGAAACGGCACAATTCTGGAAAGGTGCAGGCGCCATGCTCAGTGAAGTGAAGGTCGACCCCTTCGGTGGAATGTGTAGGTAGGTGCGCCCTCTTGCAACTTTAGAATGAAGTGCTGCATTATGGTCTTGCAATCTTTAGTACCCGCACATGCATCTTCAATATCTAGAGAGAAACAAGACTTTTGAAAAAAGTTTATCTCGGCCGCTGGCCATGTAGTTTTGTGTTCTTGGAGGATGTCCACATAGATTTGTGTAACTGCTAGAGAGGAAAGAATGTATTACCTAGTATGTTCATACCTGTAACACCAAACAGGGTAATAAGTTGGCTTCCATTATCATTTGCTTCAATGGAATTAGTGAAAAATATTAATCTCGAAGCAGATGTTGGGAGGGAAAATGTTTAGGTAGAGATACAGATTTTCATTTGTGATTGAAGATTTGAGAGACAGGAAAGAGTTTAGGATATGTATGTGGAGCTAATTTCTCTGTTAGAGTAGGTTACACAGCTCTATGTATGGGGAAGACATTTTTTGGAATCAGTAGTGTCATGTTGTATATTACAGAGGAACTATGTTTCATCTGTATGTTTCATTGAAATTGTAATGTCTGGACAATACTGATGAATAAAGAGCAAAGATGCATGTGTCAAAAGTGAAATGTTTTATTTTGGTATAACTTCATGAGACAACACAAAATGGAGTGGCTACAATAACAGGGCTGTCAAACGTTATCAAGCTTAATGCACTAACATATTGTTAGGTTGTACGAATTTCATAAAATTTTTCACGGGGGGGGGCGATAACGTAACTCTGTTTAAATCTGTTCAACAGCACGAATAAAACACAATGTAATTGATTGCCCTTGCCCGTAGTATCTTTAGCTCCATTTTTATCCTATGGCTCTATGCCTAATACCCTTATAATTCCTGATATTTTGCTATTTTTGCTAAGTAAATACCTAAGCAGCCTCATGCGTTACATCCGGGATCTTCGATATGGGAAATTCCATTCAGGCCACTAATCAAAAGCGACATCTTGCGACCGAGGAATATAGTGCACTTCCATAACCTTCGTCTTGACTTATTCAGATGTCTCAAGGTAATATTAAAACGTAATTTTTTAAACTTGGTTTATTGGTGCAATTGCAGCAGTTATTACCAAATCTTTATAACATAAATCTTTATAAATCTTCATACTACTCTCATGTCCCTAATAAACATACCCCCCGGAATAAACATACCCCCCGGACAAATCTTCAAAGTCTAATATACATACCCTCCGGAATAAACGTACCCCCCGGAAAATGACCAAATTGACAGGTGAACGGTACTAAAATGTGCTCTTTATTTCAATACCAATGTATGGGCAAATCTTTCACTGTTACTTTTGATTAGGAATATAAATATACTGTACTAGTACTCAACAAACAGTGTCGACATTACAGCCATATTACACCACTAGCAATAGGGGTGGGTACCTGTTCGGCTCTTCCAGGTCCAGATGATCAGGTCCAGGTCCGGACCTGTACCTGTACCTGATTCTGAATACCGGAGTTTCAGTACCGAATTTTTTTTGCTAAATGATCATTGCTAAATACAATATAACGTTAAGTATATGTAACCACTACAATAATTTTCATTTTATTTTATTTTTTTATTTTTATTTATTTTTATTTATTTTCATTTTATTTTTTATTCTGTTTTATTTTATTTCATTTAATTTTATTCTATTTTATCCGTTCTATGCATTATCAAACTTCTCCTCTACTGCTAGAGCTACTAAAACTTCAGACCGAATATATTAAACATTTTAATTCGCCCCCTCTAGCGGTTTGGGCCAAATTGCAGCTTTCCAAAAAAATCCAAGATGGCGGCGGCAGATCGGCGCGGCTCGGCGATTGCCGATTTCATTGTATTTTCCTTGGTCTTTTACGCGATTCAAGCAAAGAAAACAAGTTGACCACAAGAACAAAAGAGTAATACAGCACTGGGAATCTAATGGTCCGTTTTGTTGGGCGGTAATTTCTCATTTCAAGTGAATATTTACGTGCGTCACAGTGATTTATTCACCAATCAAAAGCGACATCTTGCGACTTAAGCAAATATGGAAGGTTAATGTACATAATTTATGTCATTGATTTATTGGTCCAATTACCGCAGCTATTAGCGAAATTCTAGAACCTTAAATGCATACTATGATATAAAACAATGGTTTTGTGGTAAACAGCATTTCCTCTTTTTTAGCAACTTCGTTGTATAAGAATAACGACACTATCATCCGGTAGCTCGACCCCACAAAGTAAAGTATACACGCAGAGTAATTGGTTTCATTGGGTTTTTTTTCACGGTCAGATCAAGATTTATTCAACATCCAACGTACATATTTTGGAGCACAATACCTCGGCCGCTCAGAAAAAAACTTCGCGAAGTACACACAGACGTGTCTGTAGGTACTCCGGTATGCTTACCTGGTGGGGTCTCTGTGATCTCGCCGGGTAGAGCGGTATTTTTATCGTCTTGTACGATTTATCGTTTTGTGCGCCCTTCATTGGGTTACTATGTTTTGTTTGGTTCGGTCTACCATAAAAAAGGCCGCTCAGGCGGCCGAGATAAAAATAGACTGGGCTAAAGAATCGTCCATTGACGTAAACGATTGGGTTCAGCCTGAATTAGCCTTCTGTCACATTTACACATTTCACATATAGTTTGATAGGAGGACAATGGTAATTGGTACCAGGCCATTCTTAAACTATCGTTAAAACTGACACTTAGCTATAGTGATCAACCTGCCTGAAAGTTTAAAATTTCTTTAATGAGTAATTAATGTTGGGGTCAAATTCCAGTCCGGAAAACTCAAATTATGCTTTTGTTTGCTTCTTTAAAATGTTGTGCGCGTTTTGTTGCCTTCTATATCGTACTTTTCGTTCGAGCGAATTGCCCGGCCTGACTCCAGCTTGGAATTAATGTGACCCTAGCACAAAATTTAAAGCTTCTACGTCTACCCGCCGGGTACTAGTAGTAGTCACGTTGTCAATTTGTGACTTTGAGGATCAGACGCCTACGCTATTTTCCGTCTCGTAAACGGTCGATGCCATTTGAAACGGTCGATGCCATTTTGCTGAATGGTCAATGTCATATCCGAGCGTCCAAGAACGACTAAAAAGTAATATATACTATAAAAATTAATATTCTAATTACCTCCGGGGAAGGAGATATCCTTCCGCGAGGAGGTTTTACTATGGTTCGAAACATTTCTGTCAGCAGCTGTTTCTCGCGATCGGCTGGACGGATTTGTCTGTGGTTCGGTATACGTAGATGCAGATGATGCAGAACGTTTTTGTTTAATTGCATATGTGTTTATGGGCGTCGAAATAAAAGGTTTTTAAGTGCTCCGGACACCCCCGCCATGCTGAAAATGGTAATTACCATGTTGTTAAGGAATGGGGCGGTTGCAGTTTTGGGTCTTAGCATTCAAAAGGGGTCAAACAGAGGGGTGTCTGGTTCTGATAAAAATTTTGGGTGACGGCGCAGCAATGACGGCGCGGGATGACGGCGGGGGTAATGGCGCGGGTGACGGTGCAGGCTGTCAGACTGTGAGACACGTTAATCAACAGTCCATACCGAACCAGCCGTCAGTAGCCATCAAACACATACAAACATATTACGCACATAACTTTCATACTACACACAAACAAATAACCTAAACCAATAGAACAAAAAAAAAACCGGAGGTTTGAAATCTACGATTTCCCTTGTTGCAAATATAAGGGAGGGTCATGTAGAATTGTAAATATTAGTGAAAAAAAGCACCCGGGTCCAAAAGTGTAACTCCAAAACCCTAACCCTAACTTATACCCTAACCTCTACGCCACGAAACATCACGGTGTGGATGGACCGTGCTGATACACTTAAAGTTAGCCCTTCTGCGATATGGCATCGACCGTTTCCAATGGCATCGACCGTTTACGAGACGGAAAAAAGCGACGCGTACGATATGCGATGACGCATTTCTCCTGACTATTTGCTTCCTGGTACCGGTGTTGAGCCAAAGCCTCACTTAACACACGAGTACACTAGTGTTCTTTTCATAACTTAACGCGATACAATGTTGTATATATATATTTTGCGCTAGAAAATACCAATTTCTTTAAACATTGACGTTTAGACTTTCAGTATCAATAATAGTTCGTTTTGAAAACAAATAGCCAGAAAAACTGTGACGAAGCTGTAATTAAACAAATCCTCGGAAGTGTCCTGTCAGTCGGAGGGTGGTCCGCTGTTAACAGATATGTCATTTTGGTATTTTCTTGGCGCCATAAAAACGCTGTATACGCGTCAATTTCCGGATAGGCAACATGAAAATGCTGTCGACACGGCGCCAATGCGTTGTGTAGTAGTACCAAGAAGATTCTAACAGACTAAATTAGACTCGGTACTGAGTCTCTAGCAGACTTTAGAAGCGGCTAGAAAGAGTAGAAATTGACCAAATAGACAGATAATATACCAGGGAGGCCCACGGCTCGGTCCAGACCCACCATACGTGCATCTGCGTATTGTCTACGGGCAAAAACATGGGCAAATTTTTGGGATCGTAAGTGGTGCGTTGACTGTACTGTTCATGCCAGTCCTTCCCCACGTTTTTAGAAAAACGTGGCGGATGTGGCCTCCCCCAACGTACAAAAACACGTATGGCAGGTTGTGACATAGTTTGCCGCTCCCGAATTGTACTCCTTTGGCTGGCCAACTCCCCTGGCATCATAGTGGCATGTTATCTATCTATTTCGTCAATTTTTAGCTACTCTTTCCAGCCACTTTTGAAAGCTGGTAAAGGCTATGTACCGTTAGCTAATTAAATGATCTTGTTCATGACATGTACACCTGCAATTGGTTTGAATCTCCAAGTGTATGAACCGGTCGAGAAAAAGTTGTTAGTCTTTGACGACCTTTTGTGCGTTTCTAATGTCTGTCTGAAGTGATGTGTGCTTTCTTTGGATTACAAGTGTACAGTCGGTTGCAAACTGAGACTTGGCAGGACTAACTACGGGCAAAAACATGGGCAAACATGCTTCATCTGGAAAACGCAATAGCCTGGTTTGCAGTCTATCGTGGTTGTGGCAGGCTGTATTAGTAAGTCTCCACCAGACTGATAACGCGGGTTCAAAAACAGTAACATTTAGCCAAATAGGCATATCTACAGTAATCAAGTCCAGTAAATTTTATTTCGCTACAATTGTAACAGGTACAATGTATGGCAAGATCTTCAGAGGTACTACATATCTAGCTGATATCTACTCTATTACGTCTACAGTAATGCTTATAAGTTCTATATGTCGAGATTAACACTATACTATTTCATTGAGGTGTTAAAATTTTTCGGCGTAGCGCACACGCACGGCAATTTTACTCAACTCAGCTGTAATCACTATATACTTACTCATCTGCCTATAAGAGAAGGTGTGAGTTACTGTACATGATAATATACAGGAGTTCTACATACGTAACTACATAACCAGTCACTATCGGCCGGGGAGTTCAGCACAGTTAACCTCTTCCCGTGCAAAAGACCCAAATTTTCTTGGAGGCAGCCCTGGGAAACAGTCTGGTACCCAGGCTAAGGGTAAAGGAGGGTGCGTTCCCAAAATGAAGCCTCGGCTTTGGCAAGGCGGTTATTATAGTCTATATAACCGCCTTGATCTGAGCAAGGGGGCGGCTTGATCTGAGAATAGTGATTACATGCACTGTGGGCGTCGACCGGGAGATTTGGTCAATGTCCGTCCTTGACACTACACACCTTCAACCGAAGCACACCAGTCGGTCTGCCCTACTTCTAAATTTGTAGTATACATGTACCTATAATTGCCAAGGGAGACAGGGGGTGTATTGTCTTGTCATAATTATGATAATTAGGTCCGGCGCCATCTTGGTGCGTCATCTTGAATACGTCAGATCCAAATGTTTAATTGTTTGGCAGGTAAGTTGTAAAATATCCAGCTCCCTTGCCCATATAGGGTGCTAGTTTAGGCGTCGGATCATATTTGACGTGTTTTTTCTATGATTTGCCGTTTTTATTTATCGGCCATTTCTTTTGCCAATACGTATATGATATTTACAGGTGGCCTATTGGATGCTGTCTAGCCAATTTAGATACTATATTTAAGCTGGTGTGTTACGCCGAAGGGCGGTTATACCGGCTATACAGATACAGATATTGCAAAAAAAAAAATACAGATTAGAGATATTAAAGGAAGGAAAAACTGGATTTTAAAGTCAACTTTCTGGTCATTCTTTTGATATAGTATTAAAGATTAATCAATCCTATTCTATAGTATAACATTCTGATATCTGTTAAGCAAAATACGGTGTCGCTCACAGAAAAAAAATTTCCGAAGTTGTTTGTATAGTATGCTGGTTCTAGCTATTTATGGGCGGTACCCCAAAATGAAGAGACGACTCACGTAGCTTGTTTTTGGACTGCTTCAGACGTTTTAAGTATCGAATGTGCTAAGAATCCAGTGCAGTTTTTTGGGCTTGGAAACCGGAAACCAGAATTTTCAAAGTCAATATTCTAGTCACTTATCTACATACTATGATAAAACAACACTATCCCAATGTATCACAACATTTGTGGAGCAAAAGTGCCAAAAATTATGACGAAATTAAAAACGGTTACTGGAAGGACCTGGACTGATTTTAGGGTACCACGCAGAAAATAAAGGACTCATCTCGGGGCTAGTTTCTGCAGTTTTAAATGCCTAGTGAATGAAATACTGATTCAAATGTATTAAAGTGGGACAGTATGTGTCAATATCATACATGTTGCCTTATTCAGAATATTTCCAGTTTTGCTGCCCTGAAATTGGATGCCTTTTTAAAAATGTCAGTATCAGGAATTGCGTGAGATATCGTAGCGTGCGAAGCGCGCACCACAACCATCATACCTGTCTTACTCAACTCAGCTGTAATCACTCCACAATGTACGTACTTACTCATCTTCCTAAGTGTAGGTGTGAGTTGCGTAGGTAGTAAAAGCTCAGGTGGCCTGCATAGCATCCGTGTTAGACATCTAATGATACTAATGAAAGAAATTGTGGATGGAAAACAACTTTTCCAGGCGGTGCACTTTTTCACTTCTCTAGGTAACAACAAGTTGAATCATTGCCGCTTACAATTGTTATCGTGCAAATACTTTGAATGACTTTAAACTCATTTAAAACGCAGGCGATATTTGAAAAAAAAAGCAACTTAAAGTTAGACATAATCATTTTTGTTCAAACAATGAAATAATACTTTGTTCGTGGTTTGATATGAAACGGCTATATCACTATAACAACATCTGGATAAAAATCAGAACTGCTGTAGTGTGACTGCTTCGCAAATGCTAGTTAACATTTCATCAGCATTTGGCCTTTTTACGTCGATGAAGGTTAGACATCCAGGTAATACGATACGCCAAAAAGCAGTTACTCAAGCAACTGGATATGATTTTGGAAACGGTCAGACGTTTCAGGTAGCATCCACTTCTTTTCGTCAGTACTGACTGAGAGACCAGAGGAAAATACATGCTTGAGTAACTGTTTTTTTGGCGTTAGGCCTTTTTAACTTTGCAATGAAAGACATTCTGGTGTTGTTTTCTTTCTTCCTTTTGTTTTCTTATGTTTTTATTTATTTATTCTTTTTTAGAAAATAAACAACGGAGGGTACAACCAACTTTAAACCTCCTTGGTTCAACGGTGTTTGGCCACAACAATGCCGGGTTGGAAAATCTGCAGTTCTCCAAGCCACCGCTAGATGATGTCTAACCACAACGTAGTCCCCTTGGCGGAAGTACGCGGTGTGCCCCCAAGTGGTGCGTGGTGCGGCCCGGCCGGTGCTGTTGCCCGCAGTGTGTATCCATGCGCCCAAGAATAGTGGTGACTTGTGAGGAGTTCGAATCCCACCCTGGGAGGGCAGCCTTAAGGACTTGACCGATGCCTAGCCAAGTCAGCCCGAGCTCAGGACACCAGTGTCGGTGTAAGAGATGATGGCCAGGGCAGGGTTGCTGCTGCTCGGCAGCCTGTGCGCGGCTTTCCAAGGTAAGCGTGCTAGCTGGTACCGCGGGGCGATGGGGGTTCGCAGCCCGCTAGAGGCTTGCTTGAGTGCCCGTGAAAGACTCCCCTCGCGGCGGCTCGAGTCGCGGCAAAACTCGGCCCGTTTCCCTCACAAACCGCCCCTCTAGACACCTGGTGTTGAGGATATGATCGTCCCTAGCTTGAGAAGTGTTGTGGATTTAAAATCTACGATCGTAAGGCTGGAAACGATGTTGTTTTTCAGAGTCGGGGTCGGGGTTGACTAACTCTGAATGGGGGCTGGCTGTAAGCGATACCTCCCAGAACTACCCAGATTTTCCTCAAATATTGCCGCTTTAGAGGATATCTTCGTAGTTTTTCTGTACAAAACATGTCTCCCAATCATTCAGGGGGTTGTTTTATTCTCTCCGCCGTTTTGATCTCTGTAGAAAATGGAAAAATCTGAGCAGTGTTGAATGTCATCATGTGTAAACGATCGGCCGCCATCTTGGAAGTAGGGGCACGGGGGCTATCCGAGCACCAACATCCACACACAAACTCTCCGATTTCTCCTCTCCTGGTCACTCCAACCGCCACGAAACGAGCTTGTTTCTTAGCAGGGTCTTTAAGGATCGTGAGGAGGGGTGTGAGAAGACGTGGGGAGGGCGTAAGAAGGCAGGAGAAGGAGGAATGTGGGTTAGTCACGTGACCAACAACAATAACAACAGTAGGCTGCAGTATGGTGCTCACTTTGTGCTGATTTTTTAGAGGCAAGAGGCAAAAACACCAGAATATCTATTCACCAAACACATGCTTCTAGCTTTTGCTTGTCCTCTTAGGACAATTTTGAGGTGTAAGACAGAGATTTTGCCCCATTAGAAGGTTAAAAAGCCTTGATTATTCATATCTAGTGCTGCAGATAAAGCAAAAAAAAATCTGGTAGTCATTGCTGAGCAATAAAACACTCAGTCCAGAATGATCCAGCCACGGTTTTGTCATTTTCCTAAAAAATGATGTTAGAAATAAAATTTAGTCGAGGTTTTAGCCCCCATAGGTTTTGGGTTGTAAGATCGTCCTGTGATTTTCATGATGATCGTCCATTACCAAAACAAATGAGTGATTTCCTGTTTTATTGTGAAGGTATCAAACCATGCCTTTCATTTTGTTCTGTAGTCTTCTAGTTCAGAAAATCTGTATTATTACCTGTGTACATGTTAGTTCCCTTTGTGCTAGTACGAAATGGTAAACTAAAATCTCAAACGTAGATTTTTTTGCTCTACAGCCGAGTTCAGTTTTTTCAGCTGTATGAATCGTTTATCCCACTGGGATTTTTTTAATTTTTTTGCAAATCAGTTGATAAAACCTACATAGCTCATCATGAAATATGTAGCATGATTTGATATCCAGTATCAGCCCTTGCCCATATCGCAATCAAATCATAATCTGTTCGTGAGTAAATATGATTAGAAAATATAGATTATCGTATGTGTCAAATCCTTTGAAACCACAATAATACTTGTTGCTCAGACCACATAATAGAAATCCCTTGATGATAGATTAGATATATCATGCCCAGGCCAAAAACCAATGTAGTCATTTCCATGTGATATCCTGACCAGGCATAGAAAAAAAAATGTGGTTTCTGTTTCCTAGCAAAAACCTGCCGACCCTAGCCTTTTCTTGTCAACAATTGGCATCAAATTTTTGATCCAACATTTGAATTTCAAACCTTTTGAAATGATTTTCACAAGCAAATTTTTGTTGAGAAAATTGTGCGAAATATTATTTTTTATTATTAGTCCCTTCCCCACAAGCAAATAGAGGGATGTCTCCTAGTAAGAACCCAATATCTTGAGACAATTCAGTTTTAGCTTGCTAAATTTTTGCTCCAAAATACGACTTGCATTTGATGCAAGCACGTCTAACCCCCGTTTCGGGAAAAAATGAGTTAAAATTGAAAAAAAAAAATTCTACAGTGTATTTGTTTTATCACTTCAGCCAATTTCTAACCAAGAGAAAAAGAGAGAATCCCTGCTTACTGATCTTAGTTTTTCGAGGTCTGAAACGGGAAACACAACATCTTTTTCCTAGGTCTGGTATTAGTATCTGGGCTCCTAATTTTCCCTCCCTTTCCTTCCGACCAACCGTATGAAGGAAGTTCCTGTATCCAGATAAAAGCCAACATCCTATATATTCTGGCAGCTTATGAATGTTCTTTGGTGATGTAGCATGGCAACATTGTAAGGATGATCCTGATTTGTGTGTGAAATTTGGACTGAATCACTTCGCAATCAGTTGACGTGCATGGTAGCCATTATTTTATACAGTGAGTAGAATATGTGGTATATGTTAGCCTCTAGCAGGCCTCAGAAGTGCCTGGAAAAAGTAGAAACTGACTAAATAGGTAGATAAGATAATGGCCAATTTCTTCCATTTCCAGCTGCTTCTGAAGCCTGATAGAGGCTGACATCTAAATATTTTATCATATCATATGCATCATATTCATAGACAATTTGTAAAATATGACTGCCCAGTTCATTTTGTATTGTCATAACTCCAATTGTGAAAACATGTATTGGTGTATGGCAAGTGTTTCGACGGAAGTGTCACAGAAAGCAGATAGACTAGAAATGATTTTGACAAAGTACAAATGTTGAAACCAAACATTGAATTTTTAACTTCAACAAATTCCGCGAATGCATAGTTCCATTTTCTCAGACCGCAAACTTTTGCTACCACGAACATAGAGTGATTTACACATAGCCTAAAACCTTGAAGAACGTTCCCCCTCCCCATCCTGAATAAAAACCAGGTTTGCGAGGTAACCAAGATTTTTTAACTTCAACAAATTCTGCGAATGCATAGTTCCATTTTCTCAGACCGCGAACTTTTGCTACCACGAACATAGATAGAGTGATTTACACGTAGCCTAAAACCTTGAAGAATGTTCCTTCCCCATCCTGAATAAAAACCAGGTTTGTGAGGTAACCAAGATTTTTTAACTTCAGCAAATTCTGCAAATGCGTAGCTCCATTTTCTCAGACCGCGAACTTTTGCTACCGCAAACATAGAGTGATTTACACATAGCCTAAAACCTTGAAGAACGTTCCCCCTCCCCATCCCTGAATAAAAACCAGGTTTGTGAGGTAACCAAGATTTTTTAACTTCAACAAATTCTGCGAATGCGTAGCTCCATTTTCTCAGACCGCGAACTTTTGCTACCACGAACATAGAGTGATTTACACATAGCCTAAGACCTTGAAGAACGTTCCTTCCCCATCCTGAATAAAAACCAGATTTGTGAGGTAACCAAGATTTTTTAACTTCAGCAAATTCTGCGAATGCATAGCTCCATTTTCTCAGACCGCGAACTTTTGCTACCGCGAACATAGAGTGAATTACACATAGCCTAAAAGTAAAACCTTGAAGAACGTTCCCCCTCCCCATCCTGAATAAAAACCAGGTTTGTGAGGTAACCAAGATTTTTTAACTCCAACAAATTCTGCGAATGCATAGTTCCATTTTCTCAGACTGCGAACTTTTGCCACCGTGAACATAGAGTGATTTGCAGTTAGCCTAAAACCTTGCAGAACGTTCCCCCTCCCCATCCCTGAATGAAAACCAGGTTTGCGAGTGAACCTTGTGGGCTGAGGACCCGGGTAACACTAGCTCATTGTAGAGGCATTGTGGTTGTCACCTCTGGCAGGATGGAAAGAGTTCAAGCTGTTACAGACAGGGGGAAGGTCAGGTACAAACCAGCTTCAGTTTCAATGGCAGATAAAGAACCAGAGTGCTCGCAATCTAGGGAGGGTCTGGCGATAAATTTAGGATTGTCAACAAATGCAATTTATAACATTTTTAAAAACAAATCGTAGTGTTGAGAGTGGGTAGTACTAGTGTTGGTCCTTTGGATGTTTTTTTGTACTTTTACCAAAGATTTTTGTCAATTTTGTCCATCAAGGTTTAAAAACGTTTCCGTCACATGTCACAAAGGTACTGCATTTGATGGAAAATCAGGTACTGGCTATACTAGAGCTCTATAGCTAACGTTTTATGGTATGATTTTGTGGAAGGCTTTTCTGGAATTCTCATGTTGCAAATTCAAAACTCGGGTATAATAATAGATTATTGTGACACAGTAGTGTCCAACAGTCACTTGGAGACAAATTTTCTGCACAATTGTTTAAAAAAGATGACAAAACGCTTTGCTTTTTTAAGTTTTTCCTCTATTTTTTCACCCATGTCTTTGATGTTATTGGTCGATTTACTGTTCACTACGTGATAAAAATTGTACATTTTGGTTGATGTTGAGGAAAAAAGACAGTAATATACTGCGTGCGCATCATTGTATGTGTAGTTTCTTGTGATGACGTTACATTACTACATCACTACCACTACTGATAATTACCATGATTTTTTCTATAACCTATGCACCTCCGATTTGGTAGTGACGGAAATGTAGTGTACCTGTATTCAGGTGATATCACTCTGTGAGAGAAAGTATGGTGGTTTGGTTTCACATAACGGAACTCTGTTCTACTAATGGCCTCCGTATCTATAACACCTGTGAAACAGTAGCCGCATCAGGGAACTTCAAAACCCCTACAAGCTGACTACCATTACTTTACAGTTGTCTTATGACACAAACAAGCAACATAAACATAGATCTAGACCTTGGTTTGGAGTTTTTTTGCTCAGTTCAGCTGTTTTGAAAGAAGCCTTTTTGTCAGAATTTTCCTTTTAAGGCCACACCAATTTAATTTGTTGGTTCTCGGATTCGCCTCTTCGTTTTTTTCTGATTTGCAAAAAAAAAAAAAATTGATTCTGGTCCTGAATCAACTGAAAAATGTTCATGTTTTGCCCCCCAACAGTTGAGGAAAGTCCTTTTCTTCCTAGTTGTTACAGTTTTCCCATCTATCATTGCAGTGGTATGATTAAAAGTTCAAAATTCAATGTTTAAATTTTAACCCAGCCTTTTGTGTTGACTTCATGGCTCATTTTGTAGCATATAAGCCTATAATAGGATGCCTAGACCTGATTTTAATTTTTAATTTTTTTCGCCCTGTCGCTTCATATTTTTTCTGAAAAAATCCGAGAACCAACAAATTAAATTGGTGTGGCCTAAATTCTAAATTAAAGGCATCCAGTGCAGTTTTTAGGGTTTGCAAACCCAATTTTTAAAAACCAATATCCAGTCATTTATCTACTAGTGACTTGAAACCACACTGTCGCAATGTATATTGACCCTCATGGAGCAAAAATTCCCAAAATTCTGACAGAAAATGGTTACTGGATGGGCCCTGAGCTGATTTTTAGGGTACCACCCAGAAAATTATGGACTCATTTTGGGGCTTGTTTCTGCAGTTGTAAAAGCCCAAAGTATGAAATACTGATTCAAATGTGCTAATGTGAAGCAGTAGGTGTCAATGTCATAAAGATTTCTTTATTCAAAATATTTTCAGTTTTGCAACTCTAAAATCGCATTGGATGCCTTTATAAGGTTTAAACTTCAGTGCTTAGAATGTATTGACAGTTGGTAAAAGAAGTGGTTGACCTCAAATCTTTTCACATTTAGGCTGCCAGATTTGAAACGTCCCAGAACGTTGGGGTTTGGTAACAGGTCAACTATTTTAATGAACAATCGCGGAGCATTTCATTACCTATGTTGAGTTACTGTTACTGTTGGAATTCAAGGTTAGGCCATGTTGATTTGATTACATGGATGACATCCTCTGGCAACCCCAAACTGATGCGAGCATGCAAATAAAAAAGAAAGTTTGGCCAATGGGCGAAACTGTGGCCACATAATTGGGGGCCCGCAAGCCCTTTTCCGTAGAGCGTAATTGGCCGTTTTAATTCTACGTAGAGCGTAGACGGACCGCTCTAATATTTTTAGGGAGGGCGTATTCGGTGTTTTAATTCTACGTAATGCATTGTAGCCACTTGGAATTTATCGTAAAGTGTAATCGAGAGGTTTCCGAATTCAGCGTAGAGCGTTGTCGGCCCCCCCCCCAATGTGTACACTATATGACATCCAGTAGATTTCTAGCGGGAACCAATCATAGGGCTGCTGACGCGTCACCGACTAGCGGCTATTAGCACCTTGTTTCATGTAAATGCCATGAACTCAATCAGAGCGCGTAATTGTTTCTTGTTTACTTCAGTACTAAGTACTAGTACTTCCACAATCAGTTAGTAAAGTCATACCTTAGTAAAATCTACTTTGATGAACGAATCAAAACGGGACTGTAGACATTAAGTTTTACACATTCAAATGTGGCTGCACTAGCGCTAATGGAGCGACCACTACGTAAGGGAAGGAACGGATCTTAGCGAAGCCGAGATTTGTTGAGCAAACCCAACCCATCGAAGACGGGCCGCCAAACACAAAAATGGAGGGAAATGACAGACAACAAGCCAACAAAGACAACATCACCAGACCAACAAACTTGGAAAACACCACTTCAAGCGCTAACGTTGTAAGAAATGTGGAACCTCAAACTAGTATGTTTGCGTCAGCGGAAAGGCTGTCGAAGTAACCACTACATGAAAAACTGCGGCGAAAAAGTAACATGGGTTCGTCCCAAATCTAGACGCAAGTGAGCTACAAAAGTAATATGCCTATGCATCTTGCTTGTTGCTGCCAACTTACCCGTTAAAGATTGAACCGATACATGTACGTACTATAACTTGCCATACCCGGCCAAAGACGACTACATTACTGTTACTCTTTATTTTGTGCTGTATAATGTATATGCGTTACATTATCTATCATTGTCATTTCTTTGAATTCCTTAAAACATCTACTGTTAGTTTGTGTAACATTACGTAGTGCTACAATCTGCGTAAAAAGTGGGCTTCATTACGTGTTATCTGCTAAGTCGTGTTGGTATTGAAAACTGTTTTATTGTGCCGTTCTTCTACAAACAGCCAGCAGAATTATGAAGATACTCGTTCTCAATACACATGCTGCAAACTAAAGTAATGGCAGTCCTACGAAAATTCTGTTTGTAATGTATAAGCGCTTTATGTCGACGTACAATGGGTGTGAAATACATGTTTTCGCCCATCGTGTGCCACCGGCTCGGTGGTAATTGGCTACTTTACAAGTGAAAGAACCGCGTCCGTGGGCCTTCATAAATTATTCAAATTATTCAGCAGCCCTCTGATTGGTCCCCGCTAGAAATTTACTGGATGTCATTCAGTGACGAGCCCCCCCCTTGCAGGCCCTCATAATTTACGGAGACAGACACTTCATGATGCCCAATGGCAATATTTTCTTTATTTTGCAGCATACATTTTCTATCTAATATTGAATATTTTAGGTTGTTTAGAACAAAAGGGGAATATTATGACACGATTTTTGTTTTGTAAGTCCGAAACTGGTTCCAGATGGTTCAGGTTTTTTTGGACTTGAACCTAAACAATTTTACAAGTCCGGAACTGGTCCAGCGAACCGGTACACAGCACTAGTTTCTGGTTTTCTTCAGGACAGAAACAAGAAACACAGCATTTTTCCTAAGCCTGAATTATGATTATGAAATTAAAAGTATTGTTTAATTATCATATACTACTGCTTCTCTGTCCAAGCTTGTTTTCCCCAGTTGAAAATGGTTGATCAGTAGCATCTGATGTTCACCTCTAACAATAACACACCATGACAGTTCAGGGGTCTGCTTCAAATCAGCCCCTTCTTTTACATCAAGTCTGTCAACTCAGTCTGAGTGGGTCTTGGTTGATAGTTAATAAACTCCAAGGCCAAATCCTGCAGCGATTTTCTCATTATTTTAAGGCCACACCAATTTAATTTGTTGTTTCTCGGATTTTTTTTCAGAAAATATGAAGCGACAGGGCGAAAAAATAAAAAGGCAATTACATGTATATATTGTGTAGCCTCAAATGCTACGATAGGAGCCATGAAGTCAACACAACACAAACTTTTAATCAAACCTGTGCATTTGATGAAAACACTACAACTAGGAAGAAAAGGACTTTCCTCAACTGTTCGGAGGCAAAATATGAGCATTTTTTAGTTGATTCAGAATCAGAACCAGAATCTTTTTTTTTTTTGCAAATCAAAAAAAAAATGAAGAGACTAATCCGAGAACCAACAAATAAAATTGGTGTGGCCTAAAGGAGGACATCTGTGTATTGTTTTGACACTCGCAATGTCTTGTCTTGTTTGGCTTTGTTTGTGACAAATATTTTGGAATTCTGTCCAGCTGTCTGTTGTGAAATGTTCTTGTTTTTTTAGGATTATCTTTCTGAAAATCAACACAAACTCCATATAAATGATCTAAGCTTGTTTACTATGCTAAAGAAATGACTTCTTATACTTAAGTTATAGTGAAATTTTTTGGTGTTAGACTTATTCTAGTTACTTATTGTTGGCACCGAAAAATAAAGGTTCGTACCAAAAAATTAAGCCCTCACATACCTTGCTTCTAGGGTATTTCAAATTCTTCATGTATAAAATGGTAACATAAATGTGCTAAGAAATATCAGTAAATGTCAGTATCATTATCAGACAGATTTCTTCATCCAGATTATTTTTGGTTTTGCTGACCTGAAATAGCATGGGATGCTTTAACTAATTACTTGTTACATGTTTGTATATTTGATGATATCTTTCTAAATAGAGGTTTGTCGTAAATGTTCATTAGAGATAACAAGACAGCATTACTACGGTCAGTACTTGGAAGAGCTGGTAGCTCCTTTTTACTAGCCTCCATAGCATGCCAAAAACTGGAGGTTTTCAGGGTCTTTGGGAGCTTTTATGTGCTATTTTCTGATTACATATAGACAACATAGCCGGCCTGGTTGAATTACCCCCATTTTTTTTAGAACTGGGCTAATCAGAAAGCAGCCGAAGACCGCCAAACCCCCAGTTCTATGAGCCTGCTACAGAGGCTACCTTTTTGCATGTCCTTTTCACGTTGTGAAAATGTACGGTCCATGTAAGTCGCGTCACTTACGATACCTCTTAGCGAATTGACAAGACTGATTGGTTGTGTCACATTATAGGGACAGTCTGTGTCACCCTTCATTGGTCGATGCCTCGTCTGGAATGCACCACAAATAAGAGGGGTGTTGGGGGGAAAATAGCGTCAGGTGCCGAAAGATATTTGTAGCGCAGTTGTATCCACATGTCCCCCTGTCAGGACCTCAGAAATAAGAAATATTGGAAATTATTTTATAGGCAGTCTGCATTAATGGAAAGGAGGCATTTTGAATTTGAGGATTTTGCATCTTTGTGTTGTTGTGATTTGTCTGTTTGTTTGTTTATTTCACGTAACAATTAAACCACCTTCAGGCATAACATGCTGTTTTGTACAGTAAGTACAAACTGTGTTAGGTTTGAACCACTCACATCCTGAAACTGATAGACCTCTACTCTTTTCAAGAAGTGCAGTTGGATCTTTACATATTCTAACTCTTCATTTCCATCTAAAATGAAAAATTTGATGTTTGACAACTTCATTTGAAGTTGGTGCAGTTGAGTTTGGGTCTTTCACACTGACTCACAGAAATTTCCTTACTAGCTGCGGATGGTTGATCATGTGCATGATGACTTGCTTATTGACTGATGATGATGATTGTGATGATGATGATGGCAATAGTGTCATTATCGCATGTGCTCACAGTGTCACACAGGGCTTGAAATACCATCTACATGTATAGGTTAGTGCAGGTAAATTTTGAGCTGTGCTGCAGGTATTTCTGATGTCTACCTGCACCTAACCTGCACTGGTCCATGTACTGGGTATATGCAGGTTAGTGCAGGTAAAATTGGAGCTGTGCAGGTATTTCTGTTAGTGTACCTGTACTGTATCGTTTACATATGTATGTAGGTTTTTATTCGCTGCATTGGCTAATCATGGCATTGGTATCTGAACAGTTTTCAGTGTGAATCATGATCCAGACTTCCTAAATTCTTAGTGGCGCAGGTTAAGTTTGTCTGGAGAAGATAATTTTCAAGGTTACCTACAGAAAAAAAAATTGAGCCCTGTTACAGTTTGTTAAACGACTAGATCTTGTAATATTCTGAACCAAAACCCACAAACGAAACCCACTAAAGAAACACAAATGTTTTTGTGAACAATCCAAACCTCAAAACCACATCACTCCTTCCCCTGTTGTAGAATTATAGAACCCGACCCTAATTCGTGTGAGCCCCCTGGCCAGGATGTGATGACCTTGAGTGCACACACGTTGACCTTGAGCCTGGCAGAGTCAGTCTGCAGGAAGAGACAGGACATATCAACTTTCAACTTTATTTGTTTAACCAGGTATCACACTCAGGCCACTCTGGCCTGTTTTTCAGGAAATCCTTGTACAAAAGCACAGACAAACACCTAACAGTTAAACAGATTCACAATACATACAAAGTCTAAAAATAGCACATATTCAAATAACTAATCTTAAATACAATTCGATAAAAACTGTTTAAAAGTTCTGAGACTGAGCTGCTGTCGTTGTTGTAGGGGGAGTGAGTTCCAGAGGTAAGGTCCATAGTACTGTAAGCTGTTCCTGTATGAAGTGACTCTTGCTGGTGGACAGGAGAGTAGGTGGGGGTCATAGTCCCGTAGCCGTTTTAACTCTGACCGAGTAGTGCGTACACTCAGTGTTGGTGGAGCTTCCCATTTGAACAACGATGTCATGTACACAGGCGCACATCCACGGACTGCCTTAAAGACAGAGACAAGAGAAGCTACTTCTGCCCGTTTACGCACAGGGTCTATCCCTGCCTCTGCTCGCAAGATGTTAACGGGGACATGATCTTGGAGTTTGTGGCCTGTGATGAGCCTTGCAGCTCTGTTTACCAGTCTGTCCAGCTGTGATGTCAGAGTTTTGTTGCTCTGTACTAGACTCGGTAGCCACGCTGTGGCGCAGTAATCCAGATGAGATAGTACTAGTGTCTGGTACATGGTCTGCAACACTTCCTTTGTAACAAAGGCTCTGGCACGTCTCATTGCACCGAGTCCGCTGAGAAGCTTCTTCGTGATCCTTTGCACGTGTGCTGACCACCTGAGTGAGGGGTCCAGAGTGATACCCAGGTAGGTGAACGAGTCAACCTGCTCATAAACGTTCGTGCCGTCGGTTATGTTGACGGATGTCCCGGCATGCCTCAGTTTCTGAGGGAGCCCAAAGAGCATCGCTTTGGTCTTGTCTGGGTGAAGCAGTAACTTGTTTTCATTCAGCCATTTCACTACTCTCTTCATGTCCATAGAGACAGTCTCTTCACAGGCCTTCACGGAGTCGGCCGAGTAGTACAGGACTGTGTCATCAGCATACATGTGAATACTGCACTTTTCGATAACATTTGGTAAGTCATTTACATACAAACAGAACAGTAGGGGTCCTAAAACACTTCCCTGAGGTACCCCACAGGAAACACGAGTTTTTGTGGAGTATTGACCCTGCGGTCTCCTCCGCTCATTTGGGTCCTACCGAGAGACATCCATTCAGACCAGATGGACTGCCCCCCTCCCCCTTCCTACCAGACCCCAACCATCCTGTTGGGATGTTAACATTTCTGGTAGGAAACTAGCAGACCAAATTTTTACAATGCATATGTTGATTTTTCTAGAAGGAAACTAACAGAACAAAAACCTAAATATGTCACAAAAACAAGAAAATTTTTAAAGCCAAGATTAAATCTTGAAATGTAGGAAACACAAAATTTTTTTCCTGGGCCTTAAAATGTCAACACCGTGATTTTTCGTGGCGAGGTTAAAGTTTTAATTTGATCTTGTTTGATATTTGTTTTATTTTTGACAATGCTGTCATACAATTGCTGTTGAAATGTTGCTTTTTTACGTTTTTGCTCCTCAAAAAGTTATGGCATGGACCACTCAGTGATATGTAATCTACCGTTTTAAATGGCATTGTCTCTTTATAAGATGGAAACTCATATCTCCTACACTGTATATATTGTGACCAGGCTTGAATGTACTTTCAGTCCAACTGTTGCCTGTCAGTCAGCACCAGTGTTTATGTTTACCAGTTGGTCTCCTGACAGCTCCCAAGGGACAAGTATGCCATCATGCGCACAGCCCGCAAAATATGCGCCAAAATATTCACCAAGTATTTTCAGTGGAAGGAAAGGTTAACTAGAAGGGCAGGAAATAGAATGAAAAAGATATATGATTTTAGGTTATTAGTATCCAATTGTGTAATTATTATGGGAGAACTGGGCTTGAAATACCACCTACATATGCGGGTAAATTGGAGCTGTGCAGGTATTTCTGATGTCTACCTGCACCTAACCTGCACTGATCCATGTACTTGGTTTATAAATACAGAAATGTATGTATAAAATAAGTACAATGTACTGGCATGTGGATTTTTATTCGCTACATTGGTTGTTACCACCACCTATGAAGTATAAAAGAAAGTGGCAATGGTTTTTGAAATATTTTTGAAAGTGGCAATAGTTTTCTGTATTTCCTAAATTCTGAGTGGTGCAGGTTAAGAATTATCTTAAAAGTTGTCTGGTGCAGGTATTGTGAAAAAAAGTGTTTCAAGTCCTGCTACAGGAAAAGAAATGTGGTCCCTATTACTGAACGGGAGTTTTTCCAGGTCTACTGTTCTTGTGAGAGGAAGGAAAGAGAGCACGTTTAGTTAACTTCACATCTTGGACTGATTCACCACAGGTGAATGACACAAAGAGCGACCGGCACGTCCTTTGATCCATAATCTCGACCTTGACACTCTAGATAAGATATTTACAGCGAACCTAGTGCTGCATACCTAAACACAATTTTAGGTTCAGGTCCGGATTCAAGTCCAGAGGTTTAGGTTCAGTTCCGGACTTGTAAGTCCGGGCCTAAACCCATGGCATATATAAAATTGCATGTTGGCAACCTCGCAATGTTGTCTGGGTGAAACTTTGGCCACATAACATGGAGGCCGGTACTTGACGATGCCCGTTGGCAAGGTTTTCTTCGTTTTGCAGCACAGATTTTACAATCTACAGAAGGTTTTAGGTGGTTTGGAAAGAAAAGAGGTATGTGAAATGGTCTTTTATGGTAATAAGTCCGGACTCGGTTCTTGACTTTTAAGTTTTTTTGGACTTGAAGCTAAACCTTCTTACAAGTCCGGATCCAAGTCCAGTGAACTGGGGTATGCAGCACTAGCGAACCTACTGCGTAGTTCTTTTGGGACGTGAATCATACTAGCTACTCCTCCCACAACCTAAATCTGTCATCTTTCAATTATGTCATTTCTGGTGGTTCAAGAAATGAGTATTGTTACTATTAGTCACAGGATATGGGTGGATTTGAAGGTTTCTAGCTTTGAGCCGTCATTTTCTTTTTAAACATCTACTGTAATTCACTGTATGTTCATGATGGCAAAATTTCACGGTCTGAGAAACATGGAGGTGTTCACAGAACTATATATTCGCGGTGGAGACAGGTGCAGGGAAAAGAACGTGCAGAAATTATTTGTAAACTGTAATGATATGTTCATGGTACAGAAGTGACAGTGAAAACAGTGCACACAAAAATACAGTGAAAAATCAGAAATTACAGTACATTGTATCAATACAGTCAGCTCTTGAGTGATTTCAGGACAGTAAAACTGAATTTTCAAAGTCAATTTTCTGGAAACTTCTTTAATGTAGTAAGTTGAATCAAGGACATTATACACTGTGTATAATGTCCTTGGTTGAATTAGCCAGGTGTATAATAGCATACTGATATCTGTCGCCTGTATCGTATTATAGGCTGGAGGCAGCACTCAAAATATCATATATCTATGCAATAATATGTACTCATATGTCATGTACTGTATTTTGGAATAGAATTGTTTAGAAAATGTTGCCATATGTTGAGGTCATTTTCAATGTGTATTCTCCCCTATACAAGACCCATACATATGCAAATCAGTGTCTAGTCTATATAAAAGGAGTTTATATAGAAAAGTTAAACAAAAGAGTATCCCTAACAGACAATGGTATCCCTGATGAAACAATAGATGTTTTTCTCACCTTTTTATATGGACTTTATTGACACAACAAAAGTTGTACAATTTTATATACATTGTTGAAGAGACAATAGCAACAATTATAATTCTTAAAAAACTAAAAACTAAACCCACATTTAGGTTCAGGTCTGGTTTCAAGTCCAGAGGTTTAGGTTCAGTTCCAGACTCGTAAGTCAGGACCTAAACCCATGGCATATACAGAATTGCATGTTGGCAACCTTGCAATGTTGTCTGGGCAAAACTCTGGTCACATAACATGGAGGCCAACACTTGACGATGCCCAACGGCAATGTTTTCATTTTGCAGCAAAGATTTTGCAATGTACGGAAGGTTTTAGGTGGTTTGGAAAGGAAAGGGGTTTGTGACATGGGCAATTTTGTAATTGTAAGTCCAGAACCAGTCCAGCAAACCGGTACACTGTGCACTATATGTAGGTGATATTTCCAGCCCTGTATTTTATTCAGCTGACCTTACTTCAGTGCCAGAGGAACTCTGTAAACACCAAGTGTTGTGTATTACTCCTGTTATTTCCTGGCCGACTTTGAACGGCGTGTTTTCGCCGAAGCACACATGAACCTATCAGAAGTTCATCCAAACTAGGCGTACATTAGTGTCGGGTTGGTAGCCCTGTTATTAGGGTTTGGGTTCTGACTCCGAGGCCTAGAAAAAACAATATTGTGTTTCCTGTTTCAGTCTTGAAAAAATTAGGGTCGGTAGGTAGGGATAATCTTTTTTCTTTCTTTTTTATGTTTACTGAAGGAAAACATATTGTTTTTGCTACCTTTCTTCTTCTTCTTCTCGAAACAGTGACCTCTGACCTGACTGAACCAGACTGTCTCTCACCATGGTAACTGGTGTTGGGTTTGATAATGTTGCAATTTTATAGTAGGAGGGATTTAGACTCCTGTCACCATACTCAGTATATGTGAATTTGTTTCAGTAAGAATTAACAGAGCAGACCATATGCGAAGGTAAACATCATGCATTTGCTTTGCAAATGTTACTTTTCTAGTTTTATTAGACTTTGGCAATCTGTAGTGATTCAACTTGTGATCAAAAGTATTCAATACAGTTTAACGAAGTAAATCTTGCAGACTTAATTTCAATGCCAATGTTGGAAAACCGATTGTACAACATTACATCACTCAGGTGTCAGATCATGGAGCTAGAAAAAAAGGCTAGGGTCGGCAGTTTTTTCTAGGGTCTGTCAGGGAAACAAGAAACACAACTTTTTTTCCCTAGGCCTAGCCCTGTGTAGGGTTTGGCTCTGAGGAACTGTTTTGAGTTACAGCCTCCCTGCTGGAAGGTCTAGCTAGACTGATTTGTGGCCAGTGTTATTAAGTAGAGCGCAGAGTTGTCTGGTAGTCTCTCTGGATGGTTAGGCTCTCTGTGTGACACGGTTTCGTCATCTGGTACTGGGCAATGAAGAGTCACTGTTGTAACTTTTTTTTTTACCATTAAACAAATGTCTAAGACTTGATATTTGTATAACAACATGCAAGAATATGTACTGTAATTCACAGGTGCTAACACTATCTCTCTCACTCACTCACTCTCACTCACTGAGTCGGGATCACTCACTCACTCACTCATTCTCACTGACTGACTGACTTACTGACTGACTCTCACTCATTCTCAATCACTCTCTGACTCATTCTCACTCACTCACTCACTCACTCACTCACTCACTCACTCACTCACTCACTCACTCACTCACTCACTCACAAAGAATGGTTCAATGAAAAATTGTTATTGTATGTGTAACTTGTAAAGGTGTGTATGCACCTGCTTTGCCCTCCCTTGCACTTAGTGAAAAATCAAAATAGACAAATAGACTTATGTCATTAAACAAGGCTTGATATATCACCAGCATATGTAGTTAGTGGTTAATAGTGCAGGTAAATTTTTTATGTCCACCTACCTGCATTATATTTTGAGCACTGCAGATAAAAATTGAACACTTCTAGGAGTAGCACTAATATATAGTGAGTCTGCCATGGGCCTAACTGTAGTTCCTGGCGCTGGTATAGCCTGGGGGAGTTTGGGGAGTGGTGGATGAGGTCACCTACCCTGTTGTTTGGGAGAACTAGAGTGTGAGTCGGTGTCATTATCAATCGGAAGCGGGACATTTGGGGTTCACCAGTCAGAATAGAGCGACTTGTCCAACAATTGTAAGCCAGTAATAACTTCCTATTTTGATCAGGGATGGTCCAGTTTCTTTGTGTCAATTGTGTAAAGGCATTCAATACAATTTTATGTCAGCCAAACTTGATTTTTCTATCAATTTTCTGGCCATTATTTAATGTAGTAAGTTTAATCAACCATACCCCATAAGATACTGATATCTGTTAGGCCACACCAAGTAAATTTTATGGATGACGTCCTTTCGAGACCCTAAATCTAATGCGAGAGGGCGAAAAAAAAAACAAGAAGGGCCCTAAAAAACAAGATGCCTAGATTAGAAATATTGCACTGCTGACAGGACCGTCCTATCTCTTAATAGTTCCAAAAACAGCACTTTTTTGGAACTATTGACAGGATTTTTTTCAGTGCCATTTTGTTTGTTTTTTTCATTTTTGTTTTCATTTTTTTTAACCAGGCACGGGCTTTTGGCGTTACGGGTTTCAGGTCAATCTGACAATTTGCGGCACTGTCATGACTCTTTGGTCATAGTTACAGGGAGCAGAATTTCTTGTTTTTTTTCTAGGAGCAGGCCAAAATCAATGCGCGCGCGGACGTCATCCATAAAATTTACTTGGTGTGGCCTTAGGCAAAAATGCAAGGTCACTCAAAAATGCTTGTTTTGTATCATATGCTGGTTCTACCTATTTATTGGTGGGACTCTGCTGGTAGTGTGTTTTTTGCTATCTCTCATTTTAAGTGTGAAGTGATCACAAAAATGTGCAAAGAAGTGATAACAGACAAGTTTCCTCATCTAGAATATTGTTTTTATTTTTCCGTCCTGAAATAGCATTGGATGTCTTTAAAACAAATGCATGCACAGTACATGAATTACTTGAATGTTAATCATCTGCATAAATAGCTGTTTGATATAATAATGAAATGCATATGTCTGCATGTGTAGGCTTAAAGTTTTCAAGCAGAAGCATTGTTATTTGTATCAATATAGATCTAATTATCTCACCTAAAAAATCATTTTCAGTTGCTACAGATCTTTATATACATATAATTTTATATAATGATATGGATGCACAGTTGGAAGTATACCGTTCCTTTAAAATTGTGATGAAAACGTAAGGTAGATTTTGTCATATTAGATTTGTAATGACGATATAAATGTAATTATCTCGTCTAAAAAAATTGTTTTCAGTTGCCACAGATCTTTATATACACATATGGATGCACAGTTGTAAGTATTCCGTACCTTTAAAATTATGTTGAAAACGTAAGATAGATTTTGTCGTGAGTGACCTACGTGCCCCCCTCCCCCATAGAGTGCTCTGAAAATGGGAGCAAAAAAAAAAAACCGGCTGGTATTTTCAAACATGGGCAGAGTAAGACATCAGTATGCCAAAAGGCCCCATTCACGCCAACCAAGCCATTAACATATTTAGTCTCCTTGAAAAATTTTCCTTTCATCCTTGGCCCGACCCCTGTGACCCCCCGCCGCCCTTTGACCCCTAGAGTGCGGGCCTAGGCGTCATTAAAGAACAACAAATTGCCATTAGTGTCGGCGAGGGGAACTCGTGTGTGTGTCCTTGGTAAAACATTCGCCCATCTGAAGTGCAGCTGCCGAAAGGGAAAATATGCTGCGAGTATAAACCTCCAAATCAAACCTTTCTCACGGAAATCTGTTACAGGCTGTTGTTTGTACACGGAAAGTCTGTTTTCAGAGTGGTGTTCTAGCCAGCCTTTCCGTCATTTGAAGGAATTTTGTCGCTTGTGACGGACAAAAATTTTGTCCAATCCGCAGTGTTCTAGCCAGCGTCCATCTTTTCGTCATTTGACGGAATTTTGCTGCTCATGACGGCCAGAAATTTTGCCCAATCTGTCATCTTTGACAGAAAAAAATTGGCATTTAATTGTTAAGATACAGAAGGAGATTATACTAAGCTTGGTCTACCAGCAAAATTTGACCCTCAAAATACAGGAAATAGCATTTCAGAGGGTCAAGATTTCTAAATTTTCCCTAGGGTTGCCACCCCTTTAGTTCTAAACATGATGTTATTGTTATGGCAAACAAAATTGAGATGGTAGAAAAAAAATTCTGGCTGGCTAGCAAAACAGAACACTGTTTCAGTGTCAGGAAGTGGTCAGGCAGGCAGATTAATGTATGTTCTGCACGTTCGTTTGTTTATACCTGCAGGCACTTTTCTTGTTTACTCCTGTCTGCGGACGCTTCCAACCAACCTGGACGCCCCGGCAAGTCGTTAAAGGCTTGATGTAAGGGCCTCGGAATGTCCCTTGAGGAACCCAGGCCGCGCCAAGGCTGCCCTAGCCCCGAGCAAGTCTTGTACAACTCCGTATCAGTCTTCCACCCCTGACAGGTCCTTTGTGGCCGACCCACATCTATTATATCCCTCATTTGTTCCCTGACAGGGAACTGCTATCAGCAGTGTACCTACTTTCCTTTGTGCCGTAAATATGAATGTATTTGCCAAGCCCGCGGGCCCCTTTTTTCCCCTCGCGGACACAGTGAAAAATGAAGACCCCAAACGGGTATTGTTCCCTGTGGAAGTGTACCGCAGGCTACCCTGGCCACCTGAGCTACCAAGATTTGGTTGTCACACATTGCTAATGAGATGGAATGAAAGCATTGCCCCCCCCCTTTCTTTCGCCCTCCGCGCGGCAGCCTTTTTGCCTGCCCCGTGTGTCCACGAGGCCCTTGTTGTGCAAATGTCGGCTGACAGGCGGGGAAAGGAGCGCATTGTCCCGCCGCTGGCCCTGGGAAAAAGTCGTGCCATTTCGCCTTTGTTCCAAACCAGCCGACGTCTTCATCGCAAACAATCGGAAATAGGCCATTAGGAGAGACCATGCAAGAGCTAGCAGTACAGGAATTCCTGATTCAATAGTACTCACTCCAGCTCCTGGGTTTATCAAAAAATCTCTCCCCCATACGGCCATAGTTCAGCAGAAATGAGGGATCACTTTGCCCAGTACCTGCTAACAATGTGGCCTTTTGTCTGAGACAATTTAGGGTAATTTTGTGGGGGTGGGCATGAGTCAAATCACATGGAAAGTCTTGTCAGGACTTATGTATAGTCAGCAGTTAGTATTTCTCATGTATTTCTCTTGCTCTATGACCACTTGTGCTCTTCTAACTCAACTTCGAATACTGTATATGCACAAGAAAACAGTTATTCAAGCAACTGGCTGGAGTTTGAAAATTGTCAGGTGTTTCATGTAGCATCCACTACTTTTCTTCAGTAACTAGAGACCAGTTATTACTGACAAAAAGTAGTGACTGCTACTTGATACATCTGACAGGTTTCAAATTTTACTACCATATCCACTTGCTTGATTGAGTGACTGTTTTTTTCTTGTGTATATCTCATTACCTGGATGCCTTGCCTTCATAGATGTAAGGTATATGCTAATCTATATGAAAGAATGTTTAGACCTTAGAACAAGTAGTATAAGTTGACTCATCTATAATTGTTTTGTATGTAGGTTAATTTCGTTGTACCCATGTATTGGGACACGATCTTTGGACACGAAGCCAAGTCAAGAAGAACCCATGTATTGTCTGTATGTCTACATGTAGTTTTAGACCTTACGAAAGTCACTGTACTTTTGTTGTGTCAATAAAATTCTTCTATGAAATAGACACAAATGCATATTGCATAATGTTTAGTGTTACCTCTGATAAATTTGCACTCTTTCCTCCTTACTATGAAATAAGAAGAAACAGATATGTAGTAAGTTTAAGGCCATCTCTCCTTGTTAGCAAGCAGCATGGATCTAAGATGTTTGTGGATTTAAGACTGGCGGAAAAGCACAAGAAACAGGGCAGGGCGTTGAGACATCCCAGCCTACAGTGGAGTCATACTGCCCAAACTTCTCAAACCACAGTCTCTGTTTGTTATGCCATGTTTTAAACACAGACCTCTGTTGGGTTGACAGAGAATTCAATGCTGGGGCTATTTTGTATACAGCTTCTGCCAACGGGCCAGTTTCTAACGGTGGAAAGAAAAGAAAAGAACTCTTGAAATAAACGTTTGAATTTACGTTTGAGACTTCCTCTAGCCACCCTATATAAAACTTAATTTTCAGATTGCTAGAATAAAAGTTATGAAAGTTCACAACTTTTGTGTTGGCTTGCAACACAATGTTATAAAGTTCTTGTTTTTTTCTGTCGAAAAGACTAAAAAGTCACGAAGTCAAATGTTAACTTTGGTATCCAAGTTTGTATTTCACTTGATGGTATTATGGCTTAGGTTAAGTCTTGTTATTGTCTTTTATCTTGCCTGTTTTTAAGTTCCTCTCTGAATGGTGCGTTTGTTATAAGAGCAATGGTAAAGATCTTTGGTTCTTTGTGTAGCTGGCCTGTGTACTGTAACAGCACAGGTCTGCCTCAAAGAGGGCTGGAAATACTTTTTTTCTGCAGATCTACACTGTTGCATGTATCATTGAGAATTACCTGCACCAGACAAATTTTACCTGCACCACTCAGAATGTAGGTATGGAACGGACTAAAAACTGAACAGAAACGATTGCCATTATTACTTTGCCAAGAAGGTTATGTTTTCGTTGGTGTTCGTGTGTGTGTGTGTGTTTGTCCACACGATAACTTGAGAAAGCTGAGAAGCATTGTCTTGATATTTGGTAGGTGGGTAGGTCTTGATGAGACCTGAAAAGGATTAGATTTTGAGCCCCCTGGCGGCTTGTTATGGTCCTGCAGCAGAACTTCGGGTTTTAATATCTCATGATCTGGACAGGCTAGGGTCACAAATTTTGGATGATAGGTAGCAATTGGGCAAGGGAAGAAGTGACATGAGTTTGGGCCCCCTAGCAGAAGCATTTGTTGAACAAAATAATAAAGGGAAAAAAAAAATCAGGCTAGCTAGAACAGTATTTCCAGCAGCACGTCGGCAGAACGTACTGCACCTGCGCAGAACCCCGCATTTTAGCGTTTTTCGTTAGGTTTTTGGTCAACGTTGCATCAGAATTTTGCCTGTTGCAGAGGATATTTTTTCCGACATAACATTTGGAAACTACTGTCGAAATGCTAACCTTACATGGGTGAATACAACCTTATATGAGACATTCTGCCGAAATGTTATGTACAACACATTACGGGTTTCGCGCAGGTGCAGTACGTTCTGCCGACGTGCTATTTCCAGCCCGGCGTCCCAAATGCTTGCTTGCTACAGTGCATGTGAGTGAGTGAGTCTTCACACTGGTGAGAAGGAAGGGCACATTTCCCCTTAGACATAACAGAGTAGATGTGTTTACAGTAGGCTGGAGGCAGGGTGGTACCTGGGGGAGCAGGGCCAGGGTAGGGTTACACAGGGTGCTAGTGACAGGACTCACCTGCACAGGCCTGGGGCAGCTGACGTCACCACCTGTCAATCATTCATGCCACTCTCTTAGGCCATGTTGATTTAATTATATGGATGACATCCTCTGGGAACCCCAAAACTGATGCAAGCGTGCGAATAAAAAAAGTTTTGCAGCAAAAAAAAAGTTGCTAGTGACAGGACTCACTGCACAGGCCTGGGGCAGCTGACGTCACCACCTGTCAATCATTCATGCCACTCACTTAGGCCATGTTGATTTAATTATATGGATGACATCATCTAGGAACCCCAAAACTGATGCAAGTGTGCGAATAAAAAAAAGTTTGGCCAAAAAAAAGTTGCTGTCATTATGAAATCTACGTGGTCATGAAGGTTGAAGTTGATCAAATGACAGTATGGTTTAGTGAATAATCTACTCTTCAAATTCATTTCTTTACATTTTAATCTTTTTTTCTTTGATTTTGGCATTCTATGACATGTGTATCGTTTTTAAATATTTTTTTTTGCAACTTACAGTATCCGGGTATATATTTGCTCATTTTGCAACTGTTTTGTACGATTTACAGTATAGTTGAAAACTTTTCTTTTTGAAACTGCCAAAAAAATTATGCGCGCGTGGATGTCTTCCATATAATCAAACCAACATAGCTTAATGGACATACCAATTTGGGTGCCTTGTGAAGTTTTGTGCTAATATGGGACCTAACAATGTTTTTTCTTTTTCTTTCTTCTGCTCTCCAGTTGCGCTTCCCAATCCCAGACTTTTATTTGCGAACAGAAGAGATGTTCGGATTATCGACGCTGGTCCTGGGAGAGGACATAACAGTACCGTGGTGGTCAGTAACCTGGAGGACGCCGCCGCGCTGGACTTCATCTATGATCAAAACGTCATATACTGGACGGACGTCAGTTTAGAGATGATTAAAATGATTTACACGAACGGTTCCGGGATCGTTACGGACGTGATTTCCACGGGATTGGTATCACCGGACGGGCTGGCGTGCGATTGGATTGGTAGAAAACTGTACTGGACAGACTCGGAGACCAATAGGATTGAAGTGAGTAACCTGGACGGGACGTCACGGAAAGTTCTATTCTGGGAGGAGTTGGACCAGCCCAGGGCGATAGCGCTGGATCCAGCCAGAGGGTGAGTTTGTTTGTTTGTTTGTTTGTTTGTTTTATGAAGTTTTACTACAACAACTCTAAAAGTTTTATCCAATAGGAGATTTTCTGACATATATGTAGTTTGAAAAGTTTTATCCAATCAGAGTTGGTCTGACATACATAACTGTAGCTTGAAAAGTTTCTCAGCCAATAGGAGTTTGTCTGACATATATGACAGTAGCTTCAAAAATTTCAGCCAATAGGAGTTGGTCTGACAAACATTACTGTAGCTTGAAAAGTTTCAGCCAATAGGAGTTGGTCTGACATACATGACTGTAGCTTGAAAAGTTTCAGCCAATAGGAGTTGGTCTGACATACATGACCGTAGCTTCAGAAGTTTCAGCCAATAGGAGTTGGTCTGACATACATGATTGTAGATCGAAAATTTCAATCCAATCGGAGTTGGTCTGACATACACGACTATAGCTTTAAAAGTTTCAGCCAATCGGAGTTTGTATGACATACATGACTGTAGCTTGAAGTTTTATCCAATCGGAGTTGGTCTGACATACATGACTGTAGCTTTAAAAGTTGCATCCAATAGGAGTTGGTCTGACATCATCCCACCACAGTTCCTGCAATCCCTCTTTAATACCAGGCCCTAATGTGCCATGCTCTATCTGGTCCTGATCTGTCTTTAACTCAACACACAACCCCCAACACTAAAAGCTATCTGGCACTAACGGAAAAACCTGGTTAAAATCAAGGTTTTTATCTAAGAGACTTGGGAAAGGTTTAGGTGTGTCTCCAGTGTGTCTGGGTGTCGTGCCCTCTTCAAGGAGCCGGGAGACGCATCCTTGTTAAGTCAATCCCTTAAAGTTCTTGGAAAGACCAAAGTCAGGGCCAAGGGATTCTTGGCAGCGTCTTTAGAGACCTTCTTTGATCCAGAAATGTCGTGTTCAAACAATTAGCTTGTTTCTAAGGGTGATGTCATTCACAACAATGCAAGAAAGATGGACGTAATCATTGTGTAAATAGGACAGAACTCGTGAAAACAGAAAGGGTGATAAACTAATATATTTGTCAGGATAGAGAGTGGTAGAATCGTCAATTCTACTGAACAGAGTCTTCGTCTACAAACTTAACCTGCAAAGGGCATTTTGATTTTTACTGTACAAAAAGTCCATACCAATTTAATCAACTCCAAAATGCTCATAATTTGGCCCCAACAGTTGAAAGAAGTCCCTTCTCTTCAGAGTTGTTGCAGTTTTCCATCTATCAATGCAGTGGTTCGATTAAAAGTTTGAAATTCATTGTCTGAATTACAAACCAGCCTGGTATGTTGACTTCATGGCTCCTATCATAGCATTTTGGGTTATGTTAGTACACGTAGGTCTGTTTAATTTTTTAATTTTTTTTTCGCCCCGTCCCTTTTTATATTTTCTGAAAGAATCCAAGAACCAACAAATCAAATAAGTGTGGCCTAACTGCCATAGAAGGTTGATCTAGAGTTCAGAATGTCCATGATGACACCTGTAATTCTGAACATAAAATGCTAGTACTGTGGTGACATTACGCTCTCACCAGAATTAATGAACAGAAAAAAACACACTATCATTCATTTATTACCTTGAATTGTTATTACAATGTAATGTAATGAAAAGCTCATTATCAACCTTTGATATGCCAAATCTATCTAATTATCATGGAAATTTATGCAGCCACTATCACCCAAACACAGTCAGTTTATCACAAAGTTGTTGCACCAGGAAAGAAACGGTTTGGCTCAGTTGTAGAAACGGTTTGGCGCCACTCTTGAGTCTCTTGTTTAGGAATTCTGTAGTACAAACTCAGGACAATGACCCAAAAAATCTGCCTTGAAGCCAAGAAAAAATTGGCCAAGGCATTACTGGAAAAGGGTGTAGGTCAGAGGTTTAAGTAGCACAGTAAATATGGTCCAACTTTCTCAGCTTTCTTCAATTTCTGTCGACATTTCGTACACAGACAGAACCGGCTGTTAAAGTCTCGTCCAGTAAAAAAGCTGAGAATTTTTTTAAACAGTCCACAGTTGTTATATATTTACAAGAAACTTAGGCAGTAAACATGGCCCAACTCTTCCACCAGCTTTCTTCAATTTCTGTCGACATTTCGTACATAGACAGAACTGGCTGTAAAAGTCTGGCCCAGTATAAAAGCTGAGAATCTTTTTTTTTTACACAGTTGTTAAACAATCTGAGGTTGTTGTATATTTACAAGAAACGTGCGCCGTAAATATGGCCCAACTTCCTCAGCTTTCTTCAATTTCTGTCGACATTTCGTACACAGACAGAACCGGCTGTAAAAGTCTGTCTCAGTAAAAAAGCTGAGAAGTTACAGCTCATAAACAGTCTGTAGTTGTATATTTACAAGAAACTTCGGCAGTAAATATGGCCCAACTTTCTCAGCTTTCTTCAATTTCTGCCGACATTTTGTACACAGTACCGGCTGTAAAAGTCTGGTGCAGTAAAAAAAAATCTGAGAGGTTTCAGCTTAACTAAACAGTCTGCAGTTGTCTTATGTTTACAAGAAATTTAGGCTGTAAATATGGCCCAACTTTCTCAGCTTTCTTCAGTTTCTGTCGACATTTTGTACACTATATCGGCTGTAAAAGTGTGGCTCAGTAAAAAAGTTGAGAAGTTCCAGCTTGCTTATTTAATCTAAGTTTGTTGTATATTTACAAGGAAGTAGCACAGTAAATATGGCCTAACTTTCTCAGCTTTCAATTTCTGCTGATATTTCGCACCGGCTGTAAAAGTCTGGCCCGGTAAGAAAAAACTTGCCAGACTGAGAAGTTTCAGCTGAACTAAATAGTCTGCAGTTGTATATTTACAAGAAACTTTGGCAGTAAATATGGCCCAACTTTCTCTGATTTCTTCAGTTTCTGCCCATATTTCGTACTTAGTACAGGCTGTAAAAGTTTCAGCTTGACTAAACAATCTGGGGTTGTTGTATATTTACAAGAAACTTACGTTGTAAATATGGCCTAACTTTCTCAGCTTTCTTCAGTTTCTGCTGATATTTCGTTCAAACTGACTGGCTGTAAAAGTCTGGCCCAGTAAAAATACTGAGCAGTTTCAGCTTGACTAAAGAATCTGCAGTTGTTCTATATTGACAAGAAACTTAGGCAGTAAATGTGGCCCAACTTTCTCAGCTTTCTTCAGTTTCTGCCAACATTTCGTACACAGTACCAGCTGTAAAAGTCTGGTGCAGTAAAAATGCTGAAAAGTTTCAGCTCGACTAAACAGTCTGCAGTATATTTACAAGAAATGTACGCTGTAAATATGGCCCAACTTTCCCAGCTTTCTTCAATTTCTGCCGACATCTCGTACACAGTACCGGCTGTAAAAGTCTGGCCCAGTAAAAAAAGCTAGGTTTCAATCCTTAAACAACCCGTGGTCGTTGTATATTTACAAAAATCTTACTCCGACCTCGCAGATCAAAGAGAAAAGTTTGGGGTCACTTATCCGTGAATAAAAACAGGGATTAAAACCCAAGGATAACCGAAGTCCTTTCAGAAACCGATCTATAAGTCGGAGCTGCGTTTTCTTTCGGCTGGTCCAGGTGGCCCCTCAAAGTCTCTTCTAGGCTTCAACCTCTGACCTCTAGCTGTACTTGAATTATTACTGGCAAACCCAAAGGTTAGGGACCTTTACTGGTGTCCCCTGGACCCCTATATATCCCCACTACAAAGGCCCAGCCGCCCCCTGAGGTAATACATTGCACCTGTATATTCTCCAGCTGTTGTCACTCCAGCTTCCCTTATCAAAATACTGGCTAATGAAACCTTTGAAAGGTGAGACAGAGTTTGTCATAAAGCCGCATATTCCGTCTCTTGGTTATTGGGAACATGAGATGGCATTAGGGCCAGGGGGGACAGGTTGAATGGCAGCCAAGTTATGGGGGAGAAACATGTGGTGGGCAACATTGCAGGCTAGCCTGTAAGCTGGCTTGACGCTTCAGGGATACACTGTCCATCTAGTTTAGTGGGGGATGTTAAAGGAAAGGCATCCAATGCAGTTTTAGGCCACACAAATTTAATTTGTTGGTTCTCAGATTATTAAAGAAACAATATGAAGCGATAGGGCGGAATAAAAACAGATCTAGGCATCCTATTATAGCCCCAAATGCTACGATAGGAGCCATGAAGTTAACACAGTACATTATACCTAGTGATGCAGGTAAAATTTGTCTGGTGCAGGTAATTTTAAATGATAAGGCCACACCAATTTAATTTGTTGCTTCTCGGATCCGCCCTGTCAATTTTTTTCTGATTTCCAAAAAAAAAATTAGGTTCTAAATCGACTGCAAAATGCTAAATGTGGGTATGTGAAATGGTCTTTTATGGTAATAAGTCCGGACTCGGTTCTTGACTTTTAGGTTTTTTTGGACTTGAACCTAAACATTCTTGCAAGTCCGGATCCAAGTCCAGTGAACCAGTATGTATCATTAGGACAGTGGTGGGACAATAGGAAAAAAAAAGTTAATTTTGAGGCCTGTGAGGACCCTGCTTACCAAACTAACAAGGCCGAGTGTAGTACTTGTACGTGTGGTACAGTACTTGTATGTGGGGGTGAGGGGAGAGACTGAATACCCAGGTCAGTGTTAATTAGGCCAGCCTCCTAACCTGACAATGGCCGACAGTTCAGGTCCGTGGGAAAGGTGACCGCGCCATTGTCGCCAGGCCACGTTGATTTCCCCGCAGAGCCGTTCAAACTCAACAGCTCCAACGTACTTAGGTTCAAGGCTGGGCATAGATAGAGTCAGACCAAAAATGTCCACACTATATGCATGATGTACAAAATGACTAAAAAACTGGTGGACGTAACAGCTACATGTACTAAGTGTGTGAAACCAGCCCAGAAAAGAACAAGAAACAGCAATACCTTCAAGAGTTATCAACCAAGAAATGGGGTGTTAAAAAAATGCATTTTTTTTACCAAGAACTATGTAACAGGTTGTTCGGTGTGCTATAGCTACATGTAGATGCCGCCGCGTCGCGTGCCTGCGAAGCTGATGTGTTAAGCCGAAGGGCAGTTATACCTGCTACAGGCTAAATCTCATCAATATAAACTGATAGGAATGTCAACAACAGGTTACCAATATGAAAGTGCAAAGCATCCCCCCCCCCAAAAAAATCCCCAGTCCCCATCACAAAACAAAACATTTGCATGAATGTTTTGTTGAAAGAACAGCAATTTTAGTTTCTGCATTAAAAAACAGGTTGTCACATTCAAATTTGAATGCATATCTTCATTCATACAAAATGCAAATGCATAATTTTGCACAGAGAAAGAAAGAATTTTGCACAGAGAAAGAAGCATAGTTTGAAACTCTCCCCATTGCTGTCAGAATAAACCCAGGTAATACGGCATTGAAGTCGAGAAAGGTCCAAAGTGTGGTGTGGTAGCTGAGAAAGCATTTTCAGTCCCCAGTAAATGATGATCTTTTACACAATGTACATAATGTTGAGTAACATAATTTTGCACAGAGAAAGAAGCATAGTTTGAAACTACCCAGGTAACACAACACCGCAAACCAGAGGTTCCATGATGCTTCCAGGTCAGAGTGCGGTAGCGGAGAATGCATCTCTGTCCCCAGTAAATGATGGTCTCCATCATAATGTATAAAGAGGTGCAACACAGGAGCCCCAGTGGGCTGCGGCGGTGTGTTTGAAGTGCGTGTTGCTGGACTTGGCAGTCAGACGGTCGGTCCCCCTGCTGCTGACCTCCCCTAGGATGGCTGCGGGCCTGTCAGGCTCTATTTCATGCCTGGTTACCAGACTGAAATGCTAATAC
Source organism: Branchiostoma belcheri (assembly GCF_001625305.1). Classification (NCBI taxonomy): domain Eukaryota; kingdom Metazoa; phylum Chordata; class Leptocardii; order Amphioxiformes; family Branchiostomatidae; genus Branchiostoma; species Branchiostoma belcheri. Next base: position 1,793,845 of record NW_017804220.1, read on the forward strand.
CTGACTCTCTGGAGGAGGGGGGTTGATTTGCTAGCTGGAAAGGCCACACCAATTTAATTTGTTGTTTCTCGGATTTTTAGAAAATATAAGAAGTGACAAAAAAAGGAGAAAAAAAAAATAAAAATAGATCTGTCAGGCCCTATTTCATGCCTGGTTACCAGACTGAAATGCTAATACCTGACTCTCTGGAGGAGGGGGGTTGATTTGCTAGCTGGAAAGGCCACACCAATTTAATTTTTTGGTTCTCTGATTTATAGAAAATATAAGAAGTGACAGAAAAAGGAGAAAAAAAAAAATAACAGGCCTGTCAGGCCCTGTTTCATGCCTGGTTACCAGACTGAAATGCTAATACCTGACTCTCTGGAGGAGGGGGGTTGATTTGCTAGCTGGTAAGGCCACACCAATCTAATTTGTTGTTTTCTCGGATTTAAAAAAAAAATATGAAGTGACAAAAAAAGGGAAAAAAAGTAAAAACAGGTCTTTCAGGCCCTATTTCATGCCTGGTTACCAGACTGAAATGCTAATACCTGACTCTCTGGAGGAGGGGGGTTGATTTGCTGGCTGGAAAAGGCCACACCAAGTTAATTTGTGGTTTCTCGGATTCTTTCAGAAAAAATATGAAGCGACAGGGCGAAAAAAAAAAACAGGTCTAGGCATCATATTATTGTCCCAAATGCTACGATAGGAGCCATGATATGAAGTCAACACAGAAGGCTGGGTTAGTATTCAAACAAGGAATTTTGAACTTTTAATCAAACCACTGCATTGATAGATGGAAAAACTGTAACAACTAGGAAGAAAAGGACTCAACTCTTGGGGGCAAAATATGAGCATTTTTGAGTTGATTCAGAACCAGACTTTAGCAGAGTTTGATGTTTTGTATTTTTGCCTTTTGAATCATACTTTTGCATCATTTATCATAATCCAATTTTAAAATCAAGGGTCATACAAATCCAGTTTTGGTCACTTGTGGAAAGGACTATTGTTTTTATCACAAGTTATGCATTGTGGTATGAAACAACAAGTACAAAATGTAGCTTTCTTACTGCATTTCTTAACAGTCAAAAGTGAGGAAACGAAACACAAGAGAGGCATTCAGAGGCCAGCGGTCTGAAGTTGGCTAGCATGTGGCATTTCCATCTTGTGGACTCGGTGTTAGCGTTTCTAGGATTTTTGGCATTCTTGGCGGAAAGGTTGCCCTCTCCCCACCTACCACTGAGAAGACCTGACAAGTCGTGGCCTCCTTTATTAATTGTAGCACAAACAAGCCTGTGTGGGGAGCACATTTCTGTACTGTAGCGTCCTTCCTGTAGCAAACTGTAGCGTCGCTTCTTTTGCGGCGAGCCTTCCCGTCCGCAAACACGCGGCCGTTTGAAGCCCAGGTGCGGTTGTGGCCGAATCTCATGCCTGTGTAGCCTAGCCTGGATGTTAGACTTCTAAGGCTCGATATACAGTCTAGCCTGGATGCCAGACTTTTCACTTCAGTGCTAAAACAGTCTAGCCTGGATGCCAGACTTTTCAGGACCAATACACAGTTTAGCTTGGCCCTGGATGCCAGACTTTTCAGGGCTGATACACAGTCTAGCCTGGATGCCAGACTTCTCAGGGCCAATTCATGGTCTAGCCTGGATGCCAGACTTCTCAGGGCTACACACAGTTTAGCCTGGATGCCAGACTTCTCAAGGCAAAACGTTGTACACAGACAAGCCTGGATGCCAGATATCTCAGGTGCAATACACGGTCTAGTCTGGATGCCAGACTATACAGTGTCCAACTGAGGAGGATGTCTATGGTAAAAATACTAAAATTTCCTTGAGACATGTTGGCCCTGGAGCTGATGAGTTAGCCTGTATACTGGCCCTGGTAACAGTTTGGCACCCAGGCTACTACGATCATGGCATTTTCATTTTGATGGGAGAACTTGTAGAAATGACTCCAGGCCACTAGAAAACTCTGTACAGGAGGCTAATGCCTGTACTTACTGCCACTTCTATGCTACAACATTACAAAGAGCGCCGCCCAAGCCTAGCACATGTCCAAAAGCTGGGGGGGCGGAGATTCCCCTTTGTTTACATTGACCAACTTTCCTGTATCTGTGTTAAGTGTAAGAGGAGACCTTTTGATGTAGGTTTGGAACCAATGCTATGGTGTATTCTTTTTATTTATATACCTACAAAGATGATTTTAAAAAGGACAAATTAATCTTAGAAAACATGTTCTTTTTTATCAATATTGTACAAACAGCTTCTTGAATTTTTTTAGGTGTAACACAAATTGTATATTCCAAAGCAACTATATATGTAGTTAGTCTTATAATCTATTAGTATTACTTATTTAGGAAATTTGCCATCAAGACAAATACTATGATTCTCTTGGCCCTGTTCTTTTCATAGTTGAACGTTATCTTTCCAGTACATCCTTCTTCCTTGTAGAGGAAGGTTTGCCTTGGCCGAAGTCTTAGTGTTGCTGTTAGTGTCTCCCACGGTGGACAGTCAATGACAAGAAAACAGACGACCTTGGCACTTGACCTCCAAAACAAGGGTGGGATGTACCAAGTTTGGCTGGGAGGGGGGGATACAGTCAACACTGCACCTGGAATGTTTCTAATCTCCAAGCAGATCCCTTTCTGTGGCAAGACAGTATCCATTAGCCAGAGAAGTTTGTGCCGCCACTTCGGTAGACACTCCTCTGGCCAATGGATACTGCCTTGCCACCGTATGATCTGCTTGGATATTAGAATGGTTTCATAATTGTAGAAATGCACTGTAACCAAAGGGCTATTCCATTGAAATAGATAAGGGGAAAGATTTATTTTCTCCATATAGCAAGGAATTAATTTTTCCAACATTTTCAAAGAAAGAAATGTTTTTTTTTTACTTAACTGCATAATTTGTAGTTTGAAGCAGTTCGTGCACCTTCTAATCATCTGTTTTTTTGCCTGACAAGATGTTGTGTCACCCCCCTTGTATTGAAAAATAGACTAGTCCGTCAGTCCTGGAAGATTGCACAGGGTTGGATCTGGGAGATTCCATCTGGGAAAAGTGGAATTTCTGGGTCAAGTGATCTCTGACTGGCGGAAGCTTTGGTTCCTTCTTGTGGCTGCCTCCCAAAAGATGGGGCCTGACCAGAACTGATGTTTTACTAAACATGTTAATTTTTGCTGACATTCTACTGATATTATCTTACATGGTGCACCCCCAAAAAAGTTTGTGCACCCAATTTTTTAGGTTGAGTGCACCTATTCCCAAAAATGAATTTCGGGCCCTGGGTTATCAACAAAGGTATCTGTATCCCGATAGCCGGTACAACCGCCTTCCGGCGTAACACACCAGCTTCGCAGGCACGCGGCGCGGCAGCAGCTGGCTATATTACACCGATCGACTTGTTACACCTAATCCTTGAACTTCTAACTCTAGACACTGTTTAAAGCTATCTAATGATAATGCCCCTACTGTACTTGGTGACAGTGAGTTCCACTCTGCGATAGTTCTAGGATAGAATGAATTCTTGAACACCTCAACCCTTGGTTAGGCGTGGCTATTTCTTGTTCTCTTCTGGGCTGGTATTAGGTACGTAGTAGTTGGGACATCCACCAGTTTATTAGTCATTTTGTACATTGCACATCAGTGCGTTTTCAAAACTAACGAAGCTTGATGTAAATGGTAGGATCTGTGCATTTGGTGTCTAGTGATTCAGCAGTCTTACTGGAGCCAGCAGAAAGGGCTGCTTTCCTTCAGTCTGTCAGAACATAGACAATTACTCCCCCAATCACTGTCATTAAACTAGATAATTAAACATCATGTTTGGTTAGGTAGATTAAAAGGCAGACAGATTTTCACCTGTCATAACTGACAAAAGACATTGTCAGGTTTAGAAAGACTTTTTTAGGCCACAGCAAGTACAATTAATGGATGACATCCTCTGCAGACTCCAACACTAATGCGAGCGGGCGAAAAAAAAAAAACGGGCCAAAAAAAACAAGGTTCCTACAGTTTTTTCAAATTTTTACTCAATCTTTGTACAAATGGTTTTGATTCAGTGGGAACAACACATACACAGCCAGCATCACATATCACCGCATCAAAGTAAGAAACAAAACATTAAATCAGAGCCTTTTCTTGTCTCCTCTCTGCCATCCACCTTCGCGGCATGGTAACAGACATCTTTGCCCATTTTCAGAATGGTGACCATTGTCGGAAGGCAACAAAATTTGTTGTTGTTGTTTTTTTTCAAAATCAGGCGAAAATTAATGCGCACGCTGATGTCATCCATAAAAGTTACTTGCCGTGGCCTTACTTAGATGACAGTGTTCTTTTGTAATGGCTTTCAGAAAATATTGCTGAGATTTGTATACTTGTGCCAAAAAGGCTAGATAGGCATTAATTTTATTAATTATTTGCCTTCAATCATTTTTATTCTAAATAGTACATTGGCAGAACATACTATGACTGCACAAAGACCAGTAATGTTTTATGTTAAGCACTTCGGCAGAATGTCGTATTTAATGTCGTATTTGCGGATTTAAGGATGACCTCCCGTCTACACTTTTCAAATGTTGTGTTGGAAAAGACACCAGTCCTGTTTCATCTGCAATAAGCAAAATTCTGATGCAACATTGACCAAACATCCCACAAAAACTGTAAAAAAAAATCTAAGTTTCGCGCAGGTGCCGTACGTTCTACCTATGTGGTATTACCAAGTACATAGCATGTTTTTTTTATGCTCCTGTATGAGTCAAAACATGAAAGGTTTATCAGAATGATATAGGCAATATTTCCCCAATAATATTTTGTCGGTATAATAGTAGATGACGAATAAAAGGTCCAAAGGGCTTGCTTATAGTCAATTTCTGAAGATCTGAAAGCATTTCTGTGTGGTAAATATCGCGGCATGGCACTGATTCAATAAATCTGGTCATAAATCACAAAATCAGTCAAATTAAATTGTGTGGGGTGACAGATAATCAATGGTAGCATTGTGTACGTAAACATATTTGTGCCTGTACCTCAATTCCATGCTTTATATGGACCGTTTATCATTTTAGGTCAACTGGCAAAAGTACAAAAGTACTAGCCATGTAAAAATGTTCTGAAACTTGAGTGAAAGAGTGAAAAAATACTGATTTTGTTATTGGTAGGTCATATTCATAGATATTAACCAGTATGGCATTTAGACAATTTTTTTTTACTGGTAAAGTGTTTTGGGGAATTCGGGAATGATATGCTTTGGTACTTGTTTACTTCACCTCGGCGCTGTGTACAAAATGTTTGCATGAAATATCAAAGGTGCTTTCATATTTCATGTTTTGAAGAAACATATCAAAGTAAAATTGATTTTAGTGTTGTTTTTCTACCTCCATGCTCTCTCTCACACAGGTACGTGTTTTGGACAAACTAGCTTGTCAGCAGAACGTACTGCGCCTGCACAAAACCGGAGTTTATCACGATTTTCAGTGGATGTTTGGTCAACTTTGCAGCAGAATTTCACCTGATAACTTTTCTAATGCAGCATTTGAAAACTATAGACGAGTTGTGGCCCTTAAATATGAAATGCAGACTTAAACGAGATGTTGCAACTGCAAAAGTTGTTTAAAGCTATCTAGTGATAATGCCCCTACTGTACTTAGTGACAGTGAGTTCCACTCTACGATAGTTCTTAGAAAATACAAGTTTTTGAACACCTCAATTCTTGGTTCACTGTTTATGTTTTCTCATGTCATGTAGTCTAACAGGCTGAATAAACATTCAAAACGGGAACTATGCGGCTCTAAATGTCAGGATGACTGTGTGAAATGTCGGTTAGCTTGAGGAATGAATCCCCTCTACTGTTTACTGCATTGTCTCTAGATTTGTTTTGGAGCTATCAAATTGAAACTAATTTTGGTGTCTTCTATTCTTTCTAGGTACATGTTTTGGACAGACTGGAGTTCTGAAAATGTAGGGGGTATCACAGCTTCTTGTATTGGCTCATGTTTTCGAAGTGAAACTAATTTTGGTTTCTTCTCCTCTATGCAGGTACATGTTTTGGACAGACTGGGGGGAGGTTCCTAAAATCGAGCGTGCGGGGATGGACGGTACGGGGCGGAGGGTGGTCGTCGACGACAACATCTACTGGCCGAACGGCCTGACGCTAGACTACGAGGAACATCGGCTGTACTGGGCCGACGCCAAGCTCCAGCTCATCCACTACGCCAACTTCGACGGGACGGAACGCCGCGCGGTCGTGGAAGGATCTCTACCTCACCCCTTTGCGCTGACGCTGTACGGAGACACCATATACTGGACGGACTGGCAGACTAACTCCATCCACTCCTGCCACAAGATCTCCGGGGAAGACAAGCAGGTCATTCACAGCGAGATCTTCTCACCCATGGACATTCACGCCTACATGCCCCACAGACAACTCAACAGTAAGTCAGATTTCTTCTTCTTATAATGATGATTAGTGATGCATACCTAAACCCAATTTTAGGTTCAGGTCCGGATTCAAGTCCATAGGTTTAGGGTCAGTTCTCGACTTGTAAGTCCGGACCTAAACCAATGGCATATACAAAATTGCATGTTGGCAACCTTGCAATGTTGTATGGGTGAAACTTTGGCCACATAACATAGAGGCTGACACTTGACGATGCCTGATGGCAATGTTTTCTTCATTTTGCAGCAAAGATTTTACAATCTACGGAAGGTTTTAGGTGGTTTGGAAAGAAAAGGGGTTTGTGAAATGGGGTTTTATGGTAATAAGTCCGGCCTCGGTTCTTGACTTTTAGGTTTTTTTGGACTTGAACCTAAACATTCTTACAAGTCCGGATCCAAGTCCAGTGAACCGGTATGCATCACTAATAGTGAATTAGCCCTCTTAGGCCTAAGAAGAAAAAAAATGTTGTGTTTCTTGTTTCCCAGCCGACCCTAGAAAAAACTGCCGTCCCTAGACTTTTTATTGTGTGGACCTAGAGCTGTGTACCTAAACAAATTTTAGGTACAGGTACAGGTACAGGTACACAGGTTTAGGTACAGGTCCGGACCTGAACCTGTACCTGAACAATTCGACCAATTTATATGCTCTTCTGAACTCCTTCAATAACAAAAAAACATAAATAAACTTGATAGTTAAGGTTTATTCTTTGTTTATGGCGAATGCTCAGATTAAATATAGGCAAAACTAAGATGTTTTTGTTTTCATGAACACACTGTCCTTACACAGGCACCCATTGTTAACCAGCTATTTAAACATTTGAGGTCACAAATAGGCATAAAATTGGTGTGAAATTGTTTAGGTACAGTACCGGTACTGAGGGATTAGGTATTTTGGACCTGTACCTAATCAATTTTTCCGGTACAGTATCGGTACTGCGTACCGGTACACAGCTCTATGTGGACCCATGCAAGGGACATGATTTTTCCGAGCTGATCAACCTTTTCTAGCTCCATGTCCTGACACCTGAGTGATGAAACGTTAAACAATAGTTTTTTTTTAATATTGACATTGAAACTTCACACAGCTTTTGCACAAGTTTGAACAACAGGTTTCAATCTTGATTTAAACGAGACGTGCACGACTTGGGCACAAAAAATGAACAAGTTAAAAACGTGTGTAAAACGCATGGGAAGGGAAGACTCAAGTTAATCGAGATCTGTACTGTATATGGCAAGTAACCATCTGAATATGTCTGTTAAAGAAATGTCTACTAAAATGGCACAGCAGATACCGTACCTTCTGTAAGGGATTATTCTAGAGTAGAAGGACTGTCTTTCCCTAGCTTGTCTCGCCATCAGAAATTTTTGATCTCACGCCAAGACAAAGAAAGCATTTCCCCCATCCAAACACTCTGGCACCAGACTTTCTACCCATCAAGCTCTTACAGGTGATGGCATGTCTCCAACAAGACAGTCCCAGATGATTGACAGCTCTGACAGACAAGCTGCAGTGGTGCAGAACTTAGTTATCCCCAACGGCCAATCAGAGTCCAGCTTACCACCCAGTTGGACAGGGACATCTCTCACTACCAAGGAGGGCCTGCATGGGGGTGTAGTGATTATGGATTACGAAAAATTTTCGCCGCCGATTACGAATTACGTTGAAGTCTCAAAGCTGATTACGACTTTACGCTTTGTAGCTAATGTACTATTATGAATTACGTTGATTTTTGGGGAGGCTGCCTACGGATTATGAAGACTAAAAAAGTAAAAAGGTCCAATTATGCCTTACAAAAAAGGGCATGCAGACCCTCAGCTAGATGACCAAGGGGGAAGTTAGTACGCTATTCGCGGCATGTTTCATAAACCCGCCGTGAGAATGTTATGGGTACATAGTGCAAAATGCTGTCCAAGCCCCAGAAAATGTCAACAACTTGGCCACTTTGTAAGGTGGTATTTTCAACACAGGGCCTTTTCTTTGTCAGTTGTTGGCTGCAGCTCCACTGGGAAGAGGTGACAAGTCGAAATCCCTGTTTACAACAGTTGCCATTTTTTTTACCTCTTTAGGCCACACCTATTTAATTTGTTGGTTCTTGGATTTTTTTCAGAAAAAATATGAAGCGACAGGATGAAAAAATAAAAACATGATTGTCTAGGCATCATATTATAGCCTGAAATGCTACGAAAGGAGCCATAAAGTCAACACAAAAGGCTGGGTTAATATTTAAACAATAAATTTTGAACTTTTAATCAAACCACTGCATTGGTGGATGAAAAAAACTGAAGGAAGAAAAGGACTTTTCTCAACTGTGGGGGGCAAAATATGAGCATATTTGAGTTGTTTCAGGGTTGATTTTTTGCAAATCAGAAAAAAAAATTAAGAGGCAAATCCGAGAACCTACAAATTAAATTGGTGTGGCTCATCCATCCTGCTGCCGGCAGTCCATAATACTCTGACAAACATTCAAATTTGACCAATCAGGGATTCCAAATGTTGGGGAGGGGCGCCTCGAAGATGGTGCCGCACCCATGATACTATCATGTATTTCCCTAAAGTGCATACCGTCTGGGAAGAATAATGGAAATTTACTAACAAAACTTGGACTTCAAGTTGTACAAATTCAGGCATATTCAGTTATTGTTTTCTTATTTTTGCAATAAACTTATTTCCAGAAAAGCAGGCTGGGACAGTCCATTCTTAGTTTGGGACAGCAGAAATCTATTTTTGGGACAATTCTGGGACAGTAGTAAAAAAAAGTTAATTTCGAGGCCTGGAATTGCATGTTGCATGTGGTTATTTTGATCCCTAAGCAGGTATAATGTTAGCCTGGGTACCATCCTACTTGTATGCCGGGGCTCCCACACTCGCTTCCCTAAGAACTTCTTAGGGAAGCGAGTGTGGGAGCCCCGGCATACAAGTAGGATGGTACCCAGGCTAGTATAATGTTTCATGGAGACAACATCTAACAAACAAACAACTCTATGGCTCTCTCCCGCCCATTTCGTCTGTAGTCCGACGACGTAGACTCGCCCTGGCAGGGCATGTTGTTCGTAGTAATATACCAGCTGGTAGACTAGTACAGTGGCTCCCTACTGGGAGACGTAGAGTGGGACGTCCTTATACTACACTTTTGTCCATGTTAGAGAGAGACACTGGTCTCGCAGGGCCTGCATTAGTGTCCGCTATGAGAGATAGGACATACTGGAGTAACTTTATCAAGTGTACCTCACCGGATTAGTATAAACTAATCCGGAGGCATGATGATGATGATGATGAGCAGGTATTTCCAGCCCTTACTTTCTGTAGTAGAACTGCAAAAAGAAGAGAAAAACCGCTCTCTGTTAGACACTGTATTTACTAAACAGTAAACAACTTCTCCAGTGGTGGTTGGCAGGAGTTTATACAAGGCAGATAGACTTACAGTAGCCTGGACACGTGATTTAGATACAATGTAAATATCCTGATGCTTGATTACTTCTTGTTGACATCAGTATTTCAATTTGGTCCAGTAGGTCACAAGTTAAAGGTACCCAACACAATTTTTGGGTGGCAAAACAAGAAATATTACTTTTTTAGTAGTAATAATTAGCTAGTATTAATATATTAATATGCATTTATAAGGCTATCTGGCTGATATTCACATTTACTGTCATTTCGTAGTACAGTTTTGTCGTTTTATACTCGAAGTATTTGAAATTGGAAACAGCGAAAAAAAAATCTGGCCGAAAAAAACAGATTCCTACAGTTTAAAATTTTGAGAATTATTGTACAAATGGTTTTGATTCAGTGGGAACATTATAGCATCACATATCACTGTATCAAAGTAAGAAACAAAACATTAAATCAGAGTCTTTTCTTGTCTCCTCTCTTCATAGTTATCTACCATCCACGTTCCTGCATGGCAACAGACATCTTTACCCATTTTCAGCATGTTGACCACTGTCAGAAGGCAATAAAATTTCTTGTTTTTTTTTTTTTCAAAATCAGGCGAAAATTAATGCGCGCTGATGTCATCCGTAAAATTTACTTGCTGTGGCCTTACTAAGAACCCCACAATCACCCAGGCATCTGTCCATTCTGATATCAGGGCCTATTTGAGATAAAAACTATAGGGGGAAGGACCTACAAAAAACCTGCTACATACCACAGATGCCATGTCAGAATGATGGCATTCCCTGATCTAAACCATGTGGCACACTGGAACATATGCCACTTCCAACTTACTCTAGCTAGGTCCTTTGTCTTCCAAGCCATCCAATGTGATTTCTGGGCAGCAAAACTGGAAATATTCAGAAAAAGGCAATCTTTGTGATATTGACACGCACTGCTTCACATTGGCACATTTGAGTCAGTATTTCTTACTTTGGTCATTAAAAACTGCAGAAACAAGCTCCCAAAATTATGAGTCTTTTTTTCTGGGTGGTACTCTAAAAATCAGCCCAGGGCCCTTCCAGTAACCATTTTCTGTCAAATTTTTGGGAAATTTTTGCTCCATGAGGGTCAATATACATTGGGAGTATGGTTTCAACTCACTTTGTACATAGATAAATATTGGCTTTGAAAAATCCGGTTTCCAAGCCCTAAAAACTGCATTTATTTACCATTATGGAAAACCTGTTTGATCTGAAAAATCTGTTAAGGGATACTTTCTGATGATCGGAAACATGGATTTCCTGTAAACGTATTGTTTATTTACCAATTAGTTTGGTAGCATAATGCCAGGTTATCAGAAATTTGTAAACATGGAGCCACTTTGAAAGTAGTAGTGTGGGAGCAATGGGTTACAGTTACTGTAGGTGGACACCACTAGGAGACATTTAGTAATCTTTGGGGCATATCGATTCTTGTTACCTTTGGGAAGGAGGTTCGTGTTTTTACCTCCATGAAAAATGGAGGTATTGTTTTTGGCGTGTGTGTGTGTGTGTGTGTCTGTCTGTGTTTCCGCAACTTTGTAGGCGGCATAACTTCATAACGCCTTTATGGATTGCGATGATATTTGGTACGCTGATAAGTCTTAGGAAGACAAAGGTCAAGGTCAAATATGGGCCTCCTGGTGGATGACCTTGGTACTGCAGCAGAACTTCCGGTTTTTGTATCTTTTGTTCTGAACAAGCCATGGTCTTGACTTTTTGGTGACAGATAGCTTATCCTGTCAGGAATAAGTGGCGTAAGTTTGGTCCCCCTAGCAGCTTGTTCTGGAACTGCAGGTTAGTTTTTGTCTGTCTGTATGTTTGTCTGTCTTTAAACATTAAACACAGTATAACTTGACATTGAAGGCTTAGATAGATTATTTTGATATTTGGTACAGGGTAGGCCTTGGTAAGACTTAAAAATGATTAGATTTTAGGCCCCCTGGCTGCATGTTAAAAGATATGCAGGTACGGGCATAAGTAAATTATATGTGTGTTTGGCAGACCTTTGATTACAATCAGGTATAGTAGCTTTTCAGGATATTAGTAATGCTCTGAAGTATAAGATGAGTCAGTCCAGGGATATTTTCTCCTTGACAAATGTACTGTATCACCAGCTGTGTCATTCAGTCATTGTGTATCTTTGATCACTAGAGATTGCCAAAGTCTATAATATAAAAAGAAAGAAAAAAAAAGAAAATCCCTACCAACTAACCCTAATTTTTTTCAGGACTGAAACAGGAAACACAACATTTTTTTTACTAACCTAGGGGAGTGTATGGTAAAATTTCCTTGGGGACTGGTTCGCCCTGGAGCCTGAGAGCTAGCCTATATTCAGCAAACTTAAACTGGGCACCAAAAAAAACTTGAAGGAAAACCAGGGTGCATTTTAAAGACATCTTGTGTGTAATGTGA
>NW_017804220.1:1806103-1822466 GCF_001625305.1 Branchiostoma belcheri
TAACACTGGATGCATCTTGGGTGTAATGTGAAACGTCTCCAACCATCTGACAGCTGTCAAGACGCTGTCATCACGTCTTTTGAGCAGATTTCTGCCACACCACCTTGGGGGACTTGACCCTTGCCATTGGAAATGGGACATCAGATCAAGGCAAGACTTCCGCAGGGACCACTCCACAGATTGTGCAAATTTTTCAATTTCCTCCCTGTTGACAGCCAAGGGTATGAGTGTGGGGTTGAATGATGGGTGTTTGTGTTGTCTGGTTGAGGTTTTTGGCAGATGGTAACATTTTTTTGGTTGGCTAAGTAGGCACTGAGTTTCTGTTGACTGGAAATACTTAGAGTATACTTGAGGTTGCTACAAATTAGTGTTCTAGCCAGGCTTGCTGTCATTTAACAGGATTTTGCTGCTAAAGAAAGACAAAATTTTTACCTTATCTGTCATCTTTGACGGACAAAAAATGTTATGAAAAGAGGTGACATTAAACTTTTTAAAGCATAGTCTACCAGCAAAAGTTGCCCTTGAAAATGCAGAAAATAGCATTTCAGAGGGTCAAGATTTCAACATTTTCCAAGGGGAGTATGCTATCACATTGACCAGAAAATTGACTTTGAAAATCTAGTTTTACTGACATAAAATCGCTTAAAAACGTGTGTTTTGGAATGTTTTCCCCACCCCTACACAAAAGCACACCTGGACCGTCCCACCTGTAAATCCCACATATTTGTTGTGATTCAGACCCTGCCTCCCAGGTATTACCCCACTGTGGCAGTAGAGCGATTCTTCCAAAAGACCAGAAAGACCTCTTTACCTTTTGCCAATTTGTTTGGTGCCCGATAAAGCATCACCTGTCAGTTGGCTGTGTATAACAAACGATCGGGCAGGTAATCCCTGGGCAGAAGACAGCCCCCAGGCTGACAAGATACTGGAACCTCTATTGTTCCCACCTGAGTTTATGTCAGGTAGTAGACTGGTAGGAGCTTTGGGGAGACAATGGAAATACCTTCGCTTTTAATTAAAATGTGGGATAGGTTGTAGGGGTCGTTGCATGGGCATTTCTGGAAACTCTTTTTACTTCAGCTTAGGCCATGTGGATTTGATTATATGGATGACATCAGTTTGCGCATGAATTTTTGTCCGTTTCCAAATAGAAAGTTTTCAACCATGCTGTAAAACAGTGGCAAAATTAGTAAATATATACCGTAAGTTGCACAAAAAAATATTGGAAAACAATACCAATGTTGTGCAATGAATGCCAAAATCAAACGAAAAGGACGAAAATGTAAAGAAATGAATTTGAAGAGTAGATTATTTGCCATACCATACCCTGTGTCATATGTTCAACCTTCATGACCATGTAGATTTCAGAATGAAAGCAACTTTTTTTGCCAAACTTTTTCTTATTCGCACGCTCGCATCAGTTTTGGGGTTCCCAGAGGATGTCATCCATATAATCAAATAAATCAACATGACCTTAAAGGCATCCAATGTTATTTCAGTACAGCAAAACAAAAAGTATTCTAGATGAGAAAATCTGTCAGATATTGGTACATGTATTTACTGCTATTTCTTTACTGCACATTTTTGTCATAATTTTATACATGAAGCATTTGAAATAGCCCTAAAACAAGCCTTGTAAGGAGTCCTTTAATTTTCTGATACCACCAATAAATAACTTTAACCAGCCAGTGATACAAAAAAACGTTTTCCATCAGCGACTTCTTGAATAATTTTTAGAGCTTTGCATGAAGTTTTCACATGAATATCTTTCAGGGTAAAAATATAGAGTTGATTTTTCGGTCAAGAATCGGGATCCATTTTACCTAAAACATGGATTTATGTCCTCCTCAGATTTTACATGGGTTCTGTACAGAAATTCCAAACAGTTGGATTCTTGGTGCAGTCGTACGCATTTCTGTAAGCCCCATAGTTCCTGGAGCTCAAGTTTAAATAAAAGGGCACTTCATACATAGCCTTAAAAACAAGCAGTTCAAAACAAGCGTATCCGTTCCCTATCTTATATATCTTAACTCAGGTCTTAGGTGGTATCAGGACTACTTAGCTGATAGTAGACACACCTTCGTAAGGCTTGGGACGCCACAATGGAGGGAATTTATGGCGTTTCAGTGACAGACATATGAGGTCAGCCATGTATTATCATATCCCTTTAGGCAAGACAAGTAAGCTTCAAAATATGTTTGTCATTCGTACTTGCATACTACAGAGAAAAAAGTTGCAAAAGTCTGCTCTAGCGTAACTTAGAATTTGATTCAAAACAAAGTTTGACGGAATTGAAAACGTACCTTGTGAAAAATTTACTCAGCTGTGTTACTATTAGGCCCGATTTAGACTAGAAACGCTTAAGGGGTTTTGGCCAGGGAAACGTTTCGGAACGGTTAACCGTTCCCGGTCTAAAGAGGAAAAAACGGTTTGTTATGGGTTTTCGCGGACCGTTTCCGAAAACCACCTCCATCGTGGTTTTCGACCGTTTCAGAACCCTTCAGCGGGGGGCCCGAAACGCTTTTTGCTAGGTCTAAAGACAAAGGGTTTCTTGAAACGGTAAACCAGGTCACATGTCATATGCTAATCACATGCTAATAAGCCCGCGCACGTCCATTATCTGGTAGATTCGCGCCATATTTGATTGTGTCCATTTTCGCCATTTTATATCGTGTATTTCTCGAATTTTTGTTATCCTTTACGTCTGGAGGGATGGCAGAAGGCCAAGGGAGGGTCTGGACCCAAGATGAGACCCGCTTCTTGATCATCTTGTGGGCCAATCAAACTATACAATCCCGCTTGGGGACCTCGCGTAATAGGGAGGGCATACAGATGCTTGTGGACGGGCTGGCGGCTGAGGGGTATTTATGCACCCCAAAGCAGGTTCGGGCGAAGTTCAAGGCCCTGAAACACAAGTATCGTAAGGCCAATGAGGCAAACCGTATAAGTGGTTCGGGGAGGTCATCATAGGTCACTGTGGGTCAGAAACATCCTGCGCCACGGGCGGCCCGAAACACTTCCGCCCCTGTGTCTAAAGACGAACCGTTTTCTGTGGCGAAACGTTTCGTACCGTTTCAAAACGGTATACCGTTTCTAGTCTAAATCGGGCGTTAGTTTTCAGGGTATGATAATAACCTGGTAACCCAGTTTCCTAAACAATCAACTTCCTTTTAGGCCACAGCAAGTAAATTTCATGGATGACATCCTCCCCAGACTCCAAATCTAATGCGAGCGTGCAAAAAAAAACAAGACGAGGCGAAAAAACCAAGGTTCCTACATTTTAAAATTTTGACTCAATCATTGTACAAATGGTTTTGATTCAGTGGGAACATCACATATACATGTAGCAAGCATCACATATCACTGCATCAAAGTAAAAAAACAAAACATTAAATCAGAGCTTTGTCTTGTCTCCTCTCTTCTTAGGTATCTGCCATCCACCTTCCGTCATGGCAACAGACATCTTTGCCCATTTTCGGCATGTTGACCACTGTCAGAAGGGAACAAAATTTCTTTTTTTTTCTTTCCAAAATAAGGCGAAAATTAATGCGTGCGCTGATGTCATCCATAAAAATTACTTGCTGTGGCCTTAGTGAGTGTGACAAGGAAAACTAACAAGGCTTCTTGGTAATAATTCTTGGTCATAAATTTCTACAGGCTTTGCTTAAAGATATGCAAGTCAGGTTGTTGATGTATGTGTGAAGAAAGGACAAGGACAGAAGGGTGGTTAGGCCATGTTGATTTGATTATATGGATGACGTCCTCTGGGAACCCCAAAACTGATGCGAGCATGCGAATAAAAAAAAAGTTTGGCCAAAAAAAAATGTTACCTTCATTATGAAATCTAGGCCTATGTGGTCATGAAGGTTGAACAGATGACTAAACATAATATTTTATTGCCAATGGTGAATAATAGACTCTTCATTTTCATGCCTTTACATTTTCTTCTCGTTCTTTAGAATCGATTTTGGCATTCTGCGACAGAGGTATCGAAGAAACATACATGATTGTATATTTTTCAAACTGATCAGCCTTTTCTAGCTCCATAATCAGACACCTGAGTGATGAAACTTTGTACCTTCTATTTTCAAATATTGATATTCAAAACATAAAGTATCATCAATTAAATTTTTTGGATCACCAATAGTTTTCCAATGTTTTTTTCAATTTACAGCATATATTTTTGCTCATTTTGCAGCTACTTTGTACGATTTACAGTATGGTCGAAAACTTTTTTTTGGTGGGGGGGGAGGAAGAAAATTCATGCACGCTTGGATGTCATCCATATAATCAAATCAGCATGGCCTTATTTGGCGAAACTGTGGCGCCGTCTTTTTCGCCGGATGAACACACATTGGCGTCAGCAGAGTGACAAGTTACGACACTGGTATAATCACAATATCAATCATCCACAGTAAACACTGTCAGACAGTTCTGACACTAACAATGTGGCAAATTATCCGCTTTCTACACAACTTGTTCTGAGGCCTAGCTGTTTCAGTCCTAAAAATATTAGGGTCGGCAAAGGATGATCTTTTTTGGGGGTTCAGTATTGGGGGATTTGGAGGTGAGTCTGGTGATCCAAATACTGTACAATTTAACAAAGTAAAACTTGGATGAAGACAATTTATATGTTTTCAGTGTCAATCTTTGAAAACCGATGGTACAACGTTTCATCACTCAGGTGTCAGATCATGGAGCTAGAAAAGGTCGATCAGCTCAGAAACTTCATGTCCCTTGCAGGGGTCCACACAAAAAAGGCTAGGGTCGGCAGTTTTTTCTAGGGTCGGTCGGGAAACAGGAAACACATTTTTTCCTACGCCTGATATACAATGAAAGAACAGACAAGTACATTTGGGCGGTTACGCGACCAAGTAGAGTGACAAGTTATGAATTATGTTATAATCACAATATCAATCAACTGCAGCAGACACTGCCAACCCTCGCTCCCTGTGTGTAAATCAACAACATACACAGTAGTTCTGTCACTGGTGGCAAATTATCCGCTTTCCACGCGCGAGTTGCGCTGACTAACATGTGTCGGCGGCCTGCTCACTGTCGTAGCGTAACCTCCAGTCATTCAAAACAAGAGTACACCGGCATCTTCGTTTTTTCCACCACCAGGACTTCTGCATGTTGCTAGAACTTTGCAACCTTGCTGTAAACCAATGATTAGCCAGGAGTGTTACAACCCAGGCTATTGTTTACATCAGCACATGAGGCCACACCAATTTAATTTCTTGGTTAACGGATTCGGCACTTCATTTTTTTCTGATTTGCAAATAAAAATAAAAATTCAGAATCAACTGCAAAATGCTCATATTTTTCCCTGAACAGTTGAAAACAGTCCTTTTCTTACTACTTGTTACAGTCATTCCAGTATCATTAAAAGTAGTATCATTAAAAGTTCAAAATTCATTGCTTAAATTCTGAACCAGCCTGGTGTGTTGACTTCATAGCTCCTATCGTACCATTTTGGGCCATAATAGGATGTCTAGGGCTGTTTTGTTTTTTTTTTCGCCCGCCTGCTCCATTAGTTTCCTAGAAAAATCTGTTAACCAAGAAATTAAATTGGTGTGGCCTGATAGAAAAAAAAAGAGTTTGGCAGTTGACTTGTGACTGGAATACGGGAAGGTGTCGGGCGTGTTGACACAACAGAGCCTGAGCGGATGTGTGTGTCGTTAATTGTTGTGGAACAGGAAACAGTCTCACTGCACACCTGTGTGAGACAAGGTGACTTCCATGCGTAATGCTGTTTTTAAGACCTTGAAACATGACTTAGCTTGACAGGTTGTGCCTAGGGCTCAGGGCTCGAAATTAACATTGTCCCAGTGTCAAATGACACTAAATTTTCAGCTTGGGACAATTCAAATTACGTTTCGGGACAATTTTGGGACAATTGGAAAATTCTAAGACCATCCACGTCATTTGGGAATGCGATCCATCCATCCTGCTGCAGACTGCTGGCAGCCTATAAATATATAATACTCTGACAAACATTTAAATTTGACCAATCAGGGATTCCAAATATCAGGGACGGTGCCATGCCCATGATATTATCATGTATTTCCCTACATTTACTAATAAAGTGGACTTCAAGTTGTACAAATTCAGTTGTTGTTTTCTTATTTTTGTCATCAACTTATTTCCTGAAAAGCAGGCTGGGACAGTCCATCTTCAGTTCGGGACAATTGAAATCTATGTTCGGGACAATTCTGGGACAATAGTGAAAAAAGTTAATTTCGAGGCCTGGGGCTGTGTACTGGTACACAGTACCGATACTGTACTGAAAAAAATTGATCAGATACAAGTCCAATATACCTAATCCCTTACCTACATAAAGTTACACTAAATAGTATTTATAAAATTTATATGCTTATTTTTGTCCTAAAATAGTTTAATAGCTTAAACATCTTAGTTTTGCTCGTATTTTTTACCTTTTTTTTTACTTTTGACCAGTTACCATAATTCGTTACGCTTTTGGAGTGGGTGAGTTTTGTCCGAGCCTTTTTGGTTATTTCACTAGTGAACACATCTAAAATGCAAAAGTTAGCATTACCTGATGATAGACAAGTACAATGATCATCATTCTTCATGTCAGTAACTGACGCCTTTGTGTCTTGATTTCTTGTTCCAGGACACGCCAATCCCTGTCAGCCCAACAACGGCGGGTGTTCCCACCTGTGTCTGATGTCTCCTGACACCCCTAACTACAGGTGTGCCTGTCCCACCGGAGTCAAGCTACTGGACAACAACAGAACCTGCGCTGATGGTATTTATTTGTTTATTTATTGTTTGATTTCAAAAAGAAAACATACTGTAAATCATACAAAACAGTTGTAAATGAGCAAATGTATACCGAGAGTTAAAAAAAAAAACATTGGAAAATGATACCAATGTTGAAAAATTAAACGAAAAAGACAAAAATGTAAAGAAATGAATTTCATCATCATCAAATGAATTTGAAGACTAGATTATTCGCCATACCATACTCTATGTCATTTGTTCAACCTTCAAAACCACGTAGATTTCATAGTGAATACAACTTTTTTTTTTGGCCAAACTTTTTTTTTTATTTGCACGCTCGCATCAGCTTTGAGGCTGCCAGAGGATGTCATCCATATAATCAAAACAACAATGTTGGCCTTTCAAATAAAACAAAATGTAGTAATTGAGAAATAAATAGACAGGCATTGGAGAGCCAGAAACCTGATGTTTTATCTTTGGCCCTCCCCAATACTTAAAAATTAGAAGATAAATTACCATTATTACCAATTTTGAAACAAAGAAAATAATAGTAGGAAATTAACAAACACAATTCAAACATAATACAAACCATCTATCTAAGCAAATAAAGAAAGATCAAACTAACTCGACTAGTTATTACAGTACACACACTCTACACCCCTAGATTGCGAGCAATGATCCTCCCATGTCCAATCATGAACCTAGGCAAACAGAAAAAAAAGTTGAGCTGGCTAGACCGTGCTTCACACCTACAGCCTTTCATTACAAGATCAAGGACTAAAGATTCTAAAGAATAATGGCAGCGGAAGTGACTTAGAATGTTGGGTGTAACAGACTTCCAGTGTAGTATGTAAAGGCTTACAACAAACAAAGAGAAAAGAGGATGTTATAGTCATTTTCTGCATTAAGTTGTTACATCAGGTATGATCTGTGATTGTGGGGAGCGGCAGTGTGAAATTATGTGAGAGTTTGCTGTAAAACCTGCTTGTTTGTATAAAACAAGTGTAATTTTCAACATAAGAAATTGGACTTACCCAGATTTTCCAGTCTTTGTAAATTCTGTGACGTCACTTCATGCAAGATAACACACGTGACTCAGTGAACAGTAGATCATACATGTAGGTTGCAGAAAGACTGCAGCCCCCTACCATCTTTGAGGGATTGTTGCAATGCCCTGATTTAAATGGCCTCTTTAATACCATAAAGCTTGTATGTGTATACTATGTTGCTATCATAATTACTGTAAATCACTTTATATTTGCGGTAGTAAAAGTTCTATGAAAAATGAACATGTTTGCGGAACGTTTTGCGGTGGCAGCAGGTGAAGAAGAAAAAATTTTCAGTTAATCATTAATTTTTGTTTGGGGTAATGATAAATTCACAGTACAGAAATGACAGCAAAAACTCTGAGTGCTGAGTATTTAAGTACCACGAGTATCAAGTAATTTACATTATGTCAAAGGCAGTAGGTCATGCAGAAGTTATATCTCCTTTTTCCTGTCTCCAGGAGCGAGTGAAATCCTCCTGCTGGCGAGAAGAACAGACCTGCGGAGGATATCGCTGGACACGCCGGACTACACGGACGTGGTTCTGCAGATCGATGACATCAGACACGCCATCGCTATCGACTACGACGTGGTGGAAGGGTTCGTGTACTGGACTGATGACGAGGCTAGGGCAATCAGACGGGCGAGATTAGATGGCACAGGTTTGATTCCCGTTTTGGATTTGACGATCATTTGTGTAGTGCAGTGGTTAGCGATCCTGCCTCTGGACTAAGAGGTTGGCAGTTCGAATCCCGGCTGTTGTCGCTCACCCGACATGCACACTACTGTTTAGGGTAGCAGTCCTTAGGACGGGACGTTAAGCCGTTGTGCACTGTTCATTGTACTTGGCGAAAAGAGTTAGGCAAATTTCCCCGGTACAAAGAACCTGTAAATATTGCACATAGCATCTGTCTTCTCTGTTATGACCAGTGGAAGATTAGCTCTTCAATGAGCTAAACTGGTTCGAGATCACTTTCACACAAGGTAGCATTTATTGCCCCACCGTTAGCTAAACAAGCACTGTATACAGTATAGTGTACATTGTATGTTTTCAAAGTACTGTAATTTACCTTTTCTTAATTGTAGCAAAATACTACAGTCATCAAAAATTAATTTCGCGGTGATGGCAAGTCTAGGAAAGGGGTGATTAATAAATTAACAATGATAAGTTCACGGTACACTTGAACAAGACAGTGACCACGAAATCTGTAAAAAAAAAAGTATGAATTGAACAAAAAAATCAGGAATTACAGTATCAGTTGAAAGCTGTATGCTAAAATTTTTTGTTACTTTTACATAATGTAGTTGGGTTGAAGAGTTGTGAATAATTTCTAAGAGATCTCAAGACTCAAGACAAAACTCTTTAAAGTAATTTGATAGCAATTATAGTGACAAATACCAGTACTGTTTAAACAATTGACTAACTGAAGCATCCTATCTTCTATAGGTGTGGAATACCTGATCACAACAGAGGTAGAACATCCTGACGGCATCGCAGTAGACTGGGTAGCCAGGAACCTGTATTGGACAGACACGGGCACAGACAGAATAGAGGTCACCAGACTGAACGGAACGTCACGGAAAATCCTCATCGCGGAAAACCTGGACGAGCCGAGAGCCATCGTGTTAGACCCCTCAGAAGGGTAAGGATGCATGGATGCTATCATGAAAGTTCATCTGTGTTGGTAGTTACATGTTTAAAGTTAAAACTTTTGGTCCAATACAAAAAATTCTCTCACCTAGACCTTTCGACCAGTCACTCTGGTCTTCCTCAGTAGACTGACCCAGTGTAGCTTGTCACGTGGCTTCTTTGAAGTGGGTCAGTCTACTGAGGAAGACCAGAGTGACTGGTCGAAAGGTCTAGGTGAATTTTTTGTGTTGGACCAAAAGTTTTAACTTTAAACATGCATGGATACATTAGTGTTGATCATAATTACATCATAGAGTTTGTTTTTATGTTAATATAATTGTTACAACTATTTTAGACAGTTGAATTTCAGGTATTATAACTTCTGAATCTACAAGGTTGCTGGTCAAAATTTCTTTTTTCTTGTTACTCCCTCCATTTTAAATCATTATGTATACCGAAGGAAAACATATTGTTTTTGACCAGTTTCTTCCTCTTCTTCTTCTTTAGACAGTGACCTCTGACCTGGCCAATGGCCTCATTTGTTGACGTCTGTCACCATATTAACTGGTGTTCGGTTACATAATGTTGCAATTTCATAGAAGGCATTTAGACTCCTGTCACCATATACATGTATGTGAATGTGTTTGAGTAAGAATTAACAGAGCAGACCATATCGGAAGATAAACATAATTATGCATTTGCTTTGCAAATGTTACTTTTTTAGTTATTTTACTAGTTTATTTTATCCTTTCCAGATACATGTACTGGACAGACTGGGGCCAGCATCCCAAAATCGAGAGAGCGGAACTAGACGGGAGCCATCGAACAGTTCTGTTTAACACCTCGCTGGTCTGGCCCAACGGTCTGGCCATAGACTACCAGGCCAGGAGAATATACTGGGGCGACGCTAAAACAGACAAGATCGAATACGCCAACCTCAACGGGACTGGGCGCACTATCCTTGTGGATGAAAAACTTCCACACATCTTTGGCTTCAGTTTGCTAGGTAAGATATTAAAATAAAAGTGTTATGTTGACGCTTTAAAAGTAGATCCCACAGTGGGAAGACTGTAACCAATAGCGAAAAGGAGTGACCATTAGCCATCAAAAATTTGATAGTGGTCAGTGCTTTGGCCAACCGTAGTTCAGTGGTTAAGGAGTCACTCTGTTGGCCAATGGTCACAGCCTGCGCACCATAGCTCAGTGGCTAACGGTCACTCCTTTGGCCAATCAATGGCGAGTTGTCCTAGTTTGTAACTAACTTTTTGGAAGATACTCAAGGGTTCGAAATAGTTGGTGCATGTGCGCCTTGTTGCACACTAATTTGGAGTTGTGCACCCTTTTTTTCCTGTGGTGCACCCAAACATTTTTGTAGGTTTAAGTATGTAAAGATGTTAAATGTATAGTAGCATACAGCATATTCTTGATATCAAAGTGTTAAATAGTAATAAAATCATTGTTGACATTTGTTTACATGTTCTACTAAATATATTGTATAATGCACCCAAGAAGTTTTGATGCACCAGTGTACAAAATACTTTTTTGAACCAGATTGCCCAGTGGGCAACCTACGTCAAAAATTAGGTTGCCCATCAGAATTTTAGGTTGCTCCACCAATAACTTATTACTTTCCTCAAATTAAGTAATGTTACATATACATCAGCCTTTGACAATATTTCTATCAGCCTTTAGTTAACTGATACAAGTAATTATATTAATACCTAAAATTAAAAAGCATGTGCTGGATACAAGTGGGCATGATTTGGGGGGGGGGGAGCATTCTTAAAATTCAGGTAGCACACTGGGCTAACTAGGTTCCAAAATAGATTGGCCCAAGTAAAATTTGGTTGCCCAGAGCAACTGGGCAACCAGGTATTTTGCACACTGTGCACTCTTTTTAGGTTGGGTGAACCAGTGCACCAGTGTATTCCCCAAAAATGAATTTCGAGCCCTGTACTTAAAATCTTTCTTGTTTCTCACAGGTAACTATATCTACTGGACGGACTGGCAGAGACGGAGTATTGAGCGCGTACACAAGACCACGGGAGATGACAGACAGATCATCGTGGATCAGTTACCTGATCTCATGGGTCTGAAGGCTGTTAACGTACAGAGGACAGATGGTACACTATTGTTTTTGTTGTTGTTGTTGTTGTTTTGTTATGTTGTCTTTGTTTCCTTTTATTTATGAAAGACATAGCTATCAGGATATACAGCCCTCCAGACTGGTCCCATTTTAGGAACATGATTACATTGTATGTGTCTACAGAGTAAGATTACCCAGTACTCCGATCAAAACTTTTTTTGCATTAGGATTTCAATGTAATAGACGGCAAAGCTTAACAGCCATATCATGATGATTTTGCTCTCTTATCATGATAGTTCCAGTCTGCACTTTTCTATGAGGAAAAGACAATATTCATGTGATATAATGTTCTGTATGAATATCTACCTTCACAGTGGTGTGCCTGGTTTTTTGCTGGTATGCCCAAATTTTTTTGGGGTGGGGGCGCCAGGGCTCACGTTTTTCTGGTGCCTTGTAATGTTGACTGGATATGTGAATTCCTCCCCAGGCTGGAACCCTTGTGTGGAAAACAACGGCGGCTGCTCGCACCTGTGTCTGTACCGGCCGTCAGGCGTGTCCTGCGGCTGTCCAATGGGCCTGGAGCTCATCACGGACATGAGAACGTGCATCGTCCCCGAGGCCTTCCTCCTGTTCTCGCGCCGCGCCGACATCCGGAGAATATCGCTGGAGACGAACAACAACGACGTGGTGATCCCGCTGCCCGGCGTGAAGGAGGCCAGCGCGCTGGACTTCGACATCAATGACAACAGGATATACTGGACAGATGTCAGTCTGAAGGTGGGTGTCAATGTGGTTCAATGGCTTCTTATATCATTTTCTAAAATACATTGTAGCTCAAGCATACATGTACACTTTGCCTTCGGGTGTTCAAAAACTCATTCTTTCTTAGAATCATCGCAGAGTGGAACTTGCTGTCACCAAGTACAGTAGGGGTGTTATCATTAGTTAGCTTTAAACAATGTTTAGAGTTAGATGTTCAAGGGTTAGGTGTAACAAGTCGTTCGGTGTAACCAGCTGTTGGGTAGCACAATTGATTAGTGTTTTATTTTTTTTCTCATAGCTGCAATATCTGTATCTACAATATCTGTATCTGCATAGCCAGTATGTAGGCCCTTCAGCATAATACACCAGTTTCACTGGCACCTAGCGCATGGCAACTGGCTACATGTATATTACACTGAATAACCTGTTACACCTACTTTGTAACTTTTAAACGGATAGTGAGTGAGTGTGAGTGTAACTATAAGTCTTGTATTCAGCTATCTATTTATCTATCCCAACTGTACTTTGTTGCACCAAGTTCCACTGTAGAATATATGGCCCAAGGAAAAACCCAAGTTTTCTGATGTTCTACCCTCTCTAAACCTTACACAGTCCATCAGTCGAGCCTTCATGAACGGCAGCAGCGCCGAGAAGATCATCCAGTTTGGACTGGATTTCCCAGAAGGCATGGCGGTGGACTGGGTGGCTCACAACCTGTACTGGGCCGACACCGGAACAAACCGGATCGAGGTGGCTCGGCTGGACGGCTCCTCCAGAAAGGTCCTGGTCTGGCAGGACTTGGACAATCCGCGGTCCCTGGCACTGGACCCTGCCTTTGGGTGAGATAGATGTGCTTGTGCTGTACATATAGAATACAACACGGGGTATTCCGTATCGCACGAGGTATCGGCCCGACCGCGGGTCGGATCGCCCGCAGGCCGGAGGGCGATCCGACTCGTGGGAGGGCCGGGACCGAGGGCAATGCGGAATACACCGTGTTGTATTTTATGTCTTACCCACCCAAGTAAACACGCCTTTCAATGCAAGATGAGCCAAAAGTTGGTGCCACTGAACCCTAAAATGCAACAACATCAATTCCAACGTCCGGATTCTGTATTCGAATTTTTTAAAGGGGCACGCGCGGTTAGGGCGAAACGCGTTGGAATTGTTTTATGGAAGCCATGGAAGTGTTCGATAACGGGTTCCGGACCGGGCCGTACCGTAAAGTACGGCCCGGTCCGGAACCCGTTATCGAACGTTATCGCGGCCCAGATATTATATAAAGATGTCGTATTATGTTACTTTTTTATGTGCAAAATGACAATAAACAATATAATAAGAATGAAGCTGCCAGCCTTCTCTAAAACTTCCCCTTTCTCCCATCCAGGTTCATGTACTGGTCAGAGTGGGGCAGTGACCCAAAGATCGAGCGAGCGTCCATGGACGGTACTGACCGGTTCATCCTGGTGGACAGTCTGGGGCGCGCTAACGGACTGACCATCGACTACCCAGAGAGACGGTTATACTGGGCAGACCTGGACACCAACCTCATAGAGTCTTCTAACATGCTAGGTACAGCCTTCTTTTTTTTTTGTTTTTTAGTTAACATCAAGACACGTTTTCTAGAAAAATTTGCATTAGGGAGTAGATCGCAAGCATGGCAAAGGAGGGAAATGACCAAGGGGCGATTTTTTTTACACATGTATGACTATGAGTGTAACAGTTTGTAATGCTAGAATGCATTGTTGTATTGCTTTTACGTCTTTACCAGAAAGAGATCATTTTGAGAAAGACTAAATGGTATGTAAGTAGCCACTTGAGAAAGGCACTTTAAACAACTTTCCTCACTCAACCCAAGTGTGAATGGGTACCTAACTTCAGTTGGGGAAAGTCATATTGAGGCCAGCTTGGCAGCCGCACAGACCCTTGCGACAGAAATGTGTATAATGTGTGTTATTTCATTGTTGTGATTTGTATTGATTATTATGTGACACCCTGCATCAATTCAGCTGTATAAAGGCTGCGACTGCACGGGTACTGTTTAGTGAATAAACACCATTTATTATTATGCAACTCCTTCCAGGCAACGATCGTAAGCGGGTGATAGCGGACAACTTGCCCCACCCGTTTGGACTGACCCAGTACCAGGACTATGTGTACTGGACAGACTGGAACACACGGAGTATCGAACGGGCCAACAAGACCACGGGCGAGAATCGAACCCGTATCCAGGGTTCCCTGGACTACGTGATGGACATCATGGACATCTTAGTGTTCCATTCCTCAAGACAATCAGGTAAAGGTCTGAGACATGAAGAAAAAGAAGAAGAACGTTATTGCAGGACAATTGCACATGGTACAAAGAATGGCAACAACAAATGAACAAAGTACAAAAAAGAAGTATAGAATCAGACCTTAATTATAGAATAAGACCTAAATCCTAATTACTCAAACAACAAGGGCAAGTACAAGTCTGTCTTTGATAAAGTGTTACAATCAAGTGATCTCTGTTTGACTGTGATTTCTGTATCCATAGTAATGTCTTTAGAAAAGAAAGTGTTTTCTCTGATACAGGTTTTGAAGCTGATTATTACACAGTTGTGTATTATTTGCAAGATTACTGAGATGTTTAGGATTACTAAGATTAGAAGCCTTTGTAGTAGGATACAGGAGTTTTCTTTTATACAACCAAGATTTCTCACCTAAGTGTTGTCATTTCATTGTTTATCAGACACCTTTCTCAGAGCTTCACAATCCTGGTGCAAAAAAAACCTCCTTTATCCTATACTTTACCAATCTGATGAAAGTATTTTCAGAAGCTTTGCAGTAATAAGCTATAGGGAGAAAACTGAGTCATCTTTCCTTCTATCATCACAGGGTGGAACCAGTGTGCAGTAAACAATGGCGGGTGTTCCCACCTGTGTCTGGCCACCGCCATGCCGTCCGCCACGTCAGCGGAGACCGCCATGGACCTGCCCGTCATGTGTGGATGTCCTTCTCACTGGAACCTGGACCCTGACGACAGGACCTGCCATCGTAAGTCTTCACTCCTAATATTTGCTGTAATCATAGTAAAATGTTGAACTCACAATTACACAGAGATCAAATTTTCAGCAACCACTGTCACCTTCATCAGGATAATTAACCATGTAACTGTAACTTTCTTGCTAGATTATGTTGTGAAGTGATTGGTCATTAATTATGCTGATGAAGACGACAGTGGTCTTTGAAAATTTGATCCCTGTGTAATCCTTGTGTTGGAATAAAGTTCAGCATTTTACTATGATTATTACCAACACAGATGAACTTTCATGATAATTTGCTGTAATCTACAGTACTGGTTTTCAAATACGTTTTCAAATGACTTTACTAGCAGTGAGTTTTCTGCAGTATTGCAGAATGTCAATATTTTGTTCCGTAATTGAGAAATACTTTCTGCAAATACACACTAAAATGTCCAGATATAAATCCATGGCATATAAAATGTCGGCCAACATGCAACTTTGTATATATAGGAAACATTTTTGCAAACATTTTATGTGCAATTTTAGAGCTTCATCAAAGGCTGGACAAAGATCAAGTAGAGAATAAGTCACTATTTCTCGAACAAAAGTCAAGCATTAGATTCTTGTCTTTAAATGAATGAAAAAGAATGTCATGCTGATGTCGTATCTCCCTTCTTCTGCCAGCTCCTGCGTCGTTCCTGCTGTTCAGCCAGCGTGACCTGATCAGCAGGATGGTGTTTGATGAACAGCAGAGTCCTGACATCGTGCTGCCCATCCACCAGCTGCGCAACGTCAAGGTCATAGACTACGACCGCATGGGAGAACACATCTACTGGATCGACGGGCGCATCAAGCAGCTGAAGAGAGCGAAAGCCAATGGCTCCGAGGTAAGTAGTGTTCTGCCAGCACGTCGGCAGAACATACTGCATCTGCGCGAAACCCGTAATGTATTGTACATAGCAGTTTGGCAAAATGTCTCATATAAGGTTGTATTCGCTCATATAAGGTTAGCATTTCGACAGTAGTTTCCAAATGTTGTTTAAAAAATATCCTCTGCAACAGGCAAAATTCTGATGCAACGTTAACC
>NW_017804220.1:1822486-1824059 GCF_001625305.1 Branchiostoma belcheri
CTTAACACATACATGTAGCTGAACGTAGTATATACAAAGTATAGAAGCACAGAAGACCAGACAACTTACAAGAACACTTGCTGAACCAGATGGTGAAACATGTTCATGTACAGACATTATTTGAGGTAGTTTTGCAAGACAGATACAACAAGAAACACTTAATTTTCCCTGTAACTTTCTAAGGAGTAATCCATAGAAAAATAAAGGATGTTGACATTTTGTACCAAAAACATTTTTGAGGGGTGTTATGGCTGACAGCTACACAGCAGGAAGAAAGATATTTTCTCACCATTTGTGAGATTTCCTTGTCGGTTGTTGCCGCTGCCCTGCGATGTCTGGCGGCACGGGAGGAGTCCAGCGCGTACAGAGCTTCTGCTGTTTGTGCTGCAGACGATGAATGAGTCTGGGGAACATGGTTTCAACATTAGATTTAATGGGAAAACTAAGATAAACATACAGTGCATCATCACAATAAGCATCTAATTCTTTTATTACATAACACTGGTCGCATCAATTTTGGAAAGTCACAAGGCATTTGGAAACTCAAGTAAAAATTGATTTTCAACATTCAAGTTTCACATCAGTGTGTAGCTCTTGGTGTAATGAGCACAGTGATATGAAAATTATTGTTCTGCAGTGTTCATAACTTAAGATATAATTAATAATAAATACAAGCAGACCGGTGGTCTTTCCTAACAGCCCGTCAGGCCTAACAACTAGCCCGCAAGTTTTAATTACAGGACCTTCGGTCTAAAGGCACTAGACTACATGTGTAGAATCCCAGCCCGCGGGCTGATTTACTCAAAAACCATTCAGACCGTCAGCCTAACTTCAGCCCGCGGTCTGGAATTTCTGGTCAGAAAGGTGCAAAACCCAAAAACAATGGCATGGAAGGCGTGAATTGATTGATGTTTGCAGACTGTCTGTGCCAATTTCAGCCTGGTGGGGTAAGGATTCAGACCTCACGGACTACATCTCAGCCCGCGGTCTGATCCAAGTGATGTGTAAAACTTCATTCTCAGAGCAGAAAATAAGGAAGGAGAGCATAATCCACACCCATTTGTTAACAGTGTTGTACATTTTTGAACCTCACTCACTCACTCACTCACTCACTCACTCACTCACTCACTCACTCAGCTTCGCATGCTCTTTCAACTACATGTAGACCACAAAAAAGAAAGAAGAGCTTACAAACACGTTCTGTACCAGCTAGGGGTAGAAAATGAAACAATTTTTTCTCATGAGCATCCTGAATGTCATTAAAGTTCAGTTCAGTTCAGTTGAAACATTGGGGAAATTATGTTACAGACAGTTTTGCCGGACAAAATTCTAGTATATGAGCAAGAAGCCTAATACATGTATTGCAACTTAAACCTGCTTTCAAGCAATGGAGTTATAAAATCCTCAGTCCATTTTTGTTCAACCATGGTTCAACAGTTCTCAGGTAATTATTCTGATCAAGGAACAATTGTTATGCGGGATGAAACTAGTTTAGCTATTGTTCTTGACATGCAAATGCCACTGTCCAATTATCAAGTTGGACTATTGTTGAGTTACACGTCGAATTACAGTA
>NW_017804220.1:1826998-1827749 GCF_001625305.1 Branchiostoma belcheri
GCGTTTCCCCAACACCAGTGCCGTGCGTGCCGCATGGAGCTTTCAATGGACTCGGCCGCTCGGCGAAGATTACGGCAATTATCTTTACAAAAAACTTAAGAATATCCATATTTGGTTTCTCGATTCCTTGAAATGCGTAGATATGTGCATAGCTTCCGTTTTTCATGAGCATAATTCAAGAAATTTGGCTCGAAAATGCGTTTCGTATTTTTCCAAGATGGCGCATGCATGTTAGCTGCAGAGGGAGGTCAATTGGGGTCATCGGAAGACTACACTGTTATGGAGGTAGATACACCGAGTTTTATTTAACTTTATTAGCGTCAAATGATGTAATTACATTATGAAAACATTTGAAATACATTACTAAAAGTAATTTTAGATGTAAATTTAACACTGTAGTGGATATTTGAGAAAAGATATAAGTCTGAAAGGAGAAAATTTTCTGTTGACTACCACATTGGCATAATGGTAGAGGCAGACAACCCACGCGGGGAGAAACCCAAGCCGTAAACAAAGGAGAGTTTTCGCTAAGTTTTCATGTTCAAAAAACGACCAAAAACGGAAAGTAACTGGCAACTGACGAACAATTATTTTGCTGTTAACTAAATAGACAGTATCTTGGTACAAAATAACTTATTTACGTGGTTGGAATTCGCTGTGGCGTATGTCGGTCGCGCGAAGCAAGTGTTCACCAAAGAGCAAAAACATGGCGATGTCGTTCTCTTCCACTTTTCGACTAACAACAACAACA
>NW_017804220.1:1828095-1835767 GCF_001625305.1 Branchiostoma belcheri
GGAACGGACAAAATATACGTATAAAAAATGTAGAAATAATGACACAAATGTGTTGAAAAGTGATAGTAACTGTTAATAGCACCGAAATTTAGTATAATTAGAATATTTCAATTTTTTGCGCAAAAAACTACATAGAGTGCCTTTAAATGATTTTGCAGTCGATAGAAATTTGTTTGGAGTTGAAAGTTTGTTGCTTGATTTGCTTTCTTTTCTTTAGCCACATGTAGTACTAGTATGTACACAAGAACAGTAAATGACAACCAGTGATTTTGTATGTTTTAAATTATGTGAATGGTTTCATTGTCCCAGAATAGATGAACTGAATATGTTGAGTGTATGTATCTTTGATGTCAAGTTAATGTTTCCATGCAATATTTCTGTATTTCTTTTCTTTTTCAAGCAAGTACAAAATAAAGTACAACTAAAGCAAAAGAACAACAAATTATTGAACTAAGACATGTACATATAAAAGGGGTGTACCTTTGCAAATGTATGTATTCATATGTTTCAGAATAAAGACATCACTGTTGGTACTCAAAGCATGTGTCCCTTTTTTGGGGGGGGGTCAACTAACCGGCTGTTTCTCTATAGTGGTCACCTGGCCATAGTGGTCAAATTTGGCCAGTCCCTTGAGTGACCACTATAGGCAGGTTTGACTGTAGTATAAAGCATCCACTTTCATTCCTTCATTCATTCCTTCATTCATTCATTCATTCATTCATTCATTCATTCATTCATTCATTCATTCATTCACTCATTCATTCATTGTGTGTGTATCACCAGGTGACCAGTGTGGTGCCAAACCTGGACCGTCTGTTCTACCCGATCGACATGGCCATAGACGAGTTCTCGCGCCACATCTACTGGACGTGTTCGCAGACCAACACCATCAACGTCACGCGCATCAGCGACCTGTCCCCCGTCGGAGTTGTGATCTCCGGGGACAAGGAACGTCCGCGCTCCATCGTTCTAGATCCAACCAGGGGGTACGGAATCACTTCTTTTACCTATTTTGTTTTTATCATGAAAGAAAGTTCATCTGTGTTGGTTGTAATCATAGTAAAACCTTGAACTTTATTCCAACACACAATTAGACAGAGATCAAATTTTCAGCCACCACTGTCGCCTTCATCAGGATAATTGATGACCAATCACTTTACATCATGAGAGTTACGGTTACAAACACGTGACCTTATTCAAACGAGACTTTACTGATACGAGACGTGAACAATTGATCAAAAGTGCCAGTGAGTTTATATTTTGTTTTATTCCAACACACAAGACATGGTGTTGGCAGACTTAAGTTTTTCAACTTATTTGTATGCTGCCACCAACACAGACAAACGCATGAACGGACACTAGACATGCTCATTTTTACCTGAATTAAGTGAGGAAAGATGTGTAAAGTGTCTTTCCCAAGGGCACTAGATCAGTGGCAAGGCAGGATTCAAAGGTTCCGAGCCAAATGCTCTGTCGTTACGCCACACAACCCCACCTATTCTATTGATATTTCTTTATCGAGTAGGATTGTCAAGCAATTCATTCATTCATTCATTTATGTTTAAGAAATAGTCTTGGCATTTTCTATTCCTCTATGTTCATGTCATATAACCTTGTTGTCTTGTTCACTGACCAGGTACATGTACTGGACGAACATGGTCAGTAATCCATCCATTGAAAAGGCCGCCCTGGACGGCACCGAGCGCCAGACTCTCTTCAACAGCGACATCAAGCAGCCGGGACCGCTCGCAATCGACACCAAGTACGGAATGTTGTACTGGACCGACATCGAACTGAACCGGATTGAAAGCTCTGGGCTGAACGGTGAGGAGAACATGCCTGATGTACATGTACATGTATTCCAACTTAGGATGCTTTTATTTTTACTATAGATTGGCTCTGCCTTTCAGTATTTCTACCCTAGACACAGTGGATTAACAAACCACTGCCCCATCACGTCTGAAAAGGCTATGGGACCTTTACCAACACATTGACAGAAAGTACATGTACTGAGCCTGTGCGAAACACAGTTCCCATTGGATACATGCATTTGGTCAACGTTGCATCAGAATTTTGCCTGTAACAGAATAATATGGTATCTTTTCTGACACTATATTCCAAAGCTGTAGACAGATGTCATTCTAAGACATGCAAATAGTAAGTATCTGATACCACTACAAATCTGATACCATCCCAGAAAAGAACATTGTCAAGAAATGATCATGTCTTCAAGTATCAGAGGTATCAACCAAAAATTGAGGTGTTCAAAAACTCCAAGAACTGTCATAGAGTGAAACTCGTTGACACCATGTACATGCATCATTACTAGAAAGCTTCAAACTACTCTTGCAATCAAAGATTGGGTATAACAGGTTGTGAATATGGTGTAATTATGTATATCTAGCTGTCGCCATGCCTCTTGCCTGCAAACCTGGTGTGTTATACCGAAGAACTGACTCTACTGACACAGATACAGACTAGAAAAGTAACATTTGCAAAGCAACATGCATAATGTTTACCTTCACATATGGTCACCTCTGTTAATTCTTACTCAAACACATTCACATATATGGTGACAGGAGTCTAAATCCCTCCTACTATAAAATTGCAACATTATGTAACCCAACACCAGTTACCATGGTGAAAGACAATATGGTGGACCAGGTCAGAGGTTACTGTTTGGAGAAGAAGAAGAAACTGAGCAAAAACAATATGTTTTCCTTTGGTAAACATAAATATGACCGTAAACAAGACATTCTGCCTAAGTGCACAATACATTATACATGTACATGTAGGTTTAGTGCAAGCACATTAAGTCCTACCAACATGATTTTTTGGGCCTATACCTTTATCTCAACCACCCTGTCCATGTTCCCTCTGTGCAGGTGCTAACCGGCAGGTGCTAGTGGAACAGATGATCATCCAGCTGTCTGGACTCACCATCTTCGGCGACCACCTGTACTGGATCGACCGCGCCAAGCAGATGATCGAGCGCATCGACAAGCTGACGGGCAGCGGGAGAACCAGGATCCAGGCCAGACTGAACCAACTCAGCGACATCGTGGGGGTGGACAGCAAGGACGTCATTGAAATGAGTAAGACATTCTCTTCGCTATGTTTCTTAAAGGCAATTCCAGTACAGTTTTTAAGGCTCGGAATCCCAATTTTTTAAAGCCAATATTCCAGTCATTATCTTCATACTGAGTTGAAACCACACTATCCCAATGTATTTTGACCATCATGAAGCAAAAATTTACAAATTTCTGACAGAAAATAGTTGCTGGAAAGGCCATGGGCTGATTTTTAGGGTACCGCTTAGAAAATTGAGGACTCATCTCGGGGCTTGTTTCTGCAGTTTTAAATGCTCAAAATATGAAATTTTTATGTAAATGTGCTAATGTGAAGCAGTAGATCTCAATATCACAAAGATTGCCTTATTAAGAAATATTAACAATATAAATATAGATGTAATTATAAAGTGTCCATGACACAGAAATGCAACCTAATCTGATTGTATTTGATTAACTAGTATTACCTGGCTAACAGACAAGTTTACAATGAATCCACACAATTTTTCTATAACATTCAAACTTTCAATTCGCCTGCCTCAGAAAAGTCATCACAAACTAGGCAATTTTTGTGATATTGACACAATACTTGTACCATTTGGGGCTATAATAGGATGCCTAGACCTGGTTTTATTTTTTTTGCCCTGTCGCTTCATATTTTTTCTGGAAAAATCTGAGAACCAACCAATTAAACTGGTGTACCCTTACTGTTTAAACTGTACAAAGTTTTGTGAGGTTAATGCTTGTTTCTTGCGCACAGACCACCATCCCTGTGCAGTAGACAACGGCGGCTGTTCCCACATCTGTATCGCGATGAAGGACGGGCGGTCGCGCTGTTCCTGCCCGCTGCACCTCGTGCTGTTCCCTAACGAACTGCAGTGTGGAGGTCAGTACCTTTCTCACTCCTCTATCGGATTGACAAGTCAAAGTGCAACAAAATTTCATCAGGGGCACTCATCATCATCATCATGCCTCCGGATTAGTTTATACTAATCCGGTGAGGTACACTTGATAAAGTTACTCCAGTATGTCCTATCTCTCATAGCGGACACTAATGCAGGCCCTGCGAGACCAGTGTCTTTCTCTAACATGGACAACAGTGTAGTATAAGGACGTCCCACTCTACGTCTCCCAGTAGGGAGCCACTGTACTAGTCTACCATCTGGTTCGTTACTACGAACAACATGCCCTGCCAGGGCGAGTCTACGTCGTCAGACTACAGATGCACTCTATTGGGCACTCAATGATATTATAACGATTTAAATGCTACAATGTACAACTTTACTCAGCAGAAAAGTACTTACCAATAAGTCAGTTCTCTGACCCTTTACAAGTTGAAATGAACCATGGTCAGTTAGTCAACATGCACTAAGAATAAACTTCTTGAAAATACGCCTAGCTCACCACCCATACCTAAGGCCCAAGGTAACCAAATTGTATCAAAATCTAATAGAGAAAAGGAAGTATTTACTCGAATATTTCTAAAATTAGTGAGTGTAAATTCGGGCATGTGAGACAGGAACTTGTGGAGGCAGTACATGGCATCACCATAAGGATGAAGTGAGCTGAACTGAGTAAGAGAAGTCCGTAAATAATTTTATCAGGTTGGTAAACGACTGAATAGCAAAGTTCTTTCTATCACAACCATTTAGTTTTCAAGCCGACGTTTCGATGACCTTCTGTCATCTTCATCTTCGTTCCCTGTCATCTTCATGCCCTGATGAAGATGACAGAAGGTCATCGAAACATTGGCTTGAAAAATAAATGGTTGTGATAGAAAGAACTTTGCTATTCTGAGTAAGAGAAGGATTTTCAAAAGCAATGCAGTATTTTTGCATATGTTGTGCACAACTAGAAATCTATGGCATATAATGTAATATATTGTATGAACGGATTGGAGTTATTTCAAATGTATTTTCACTGATATTTCCAGAGCCCCCGACCTGTGCGCCTGACCACTTCACCTGTGAGACAGGGGAGGTAGACTGCATCCCTCTGAGCTGGAAATGTGACGGTGTCGCCGAGTGTTCGGATGGTAGTGACGAGGCCGACTGTCGTAAGTTCTGTATCTGTCTCCTGTAGATACGTTTTGCCACTACTATAGAAGCAAACCGCCCTTTCCCCTTTTTCATCCTCCATTTCTCAAGAGAGAGTTCCATGCAGAAAGCCTAAAACTACATCACTATGGAACAAGCTTCCCTGTGAATGCTTCACAAATGGGTCTTATAACTTTTTAAGTCTAAGGTAAACAAGCGTCTTTCTTTACAATCCCTCAATGTAACCCAAAACATCTGAGTGGTTCCTACATGTACATGTATAACCGTCCTTTGGCGTGACACACGGGCCTTCAGCCTAATCACAAAAATTGTAGGTGGCTGAAATAAGAAAGCAGGCGAGCCATGAAGGGGTTTGTAACAGAGCCATAGAGGCTACAACTTTTTTCTTAAATGTACACAAAAGTAGGCGGCACAAAAATTTGAGTAGGCGATGATTTTCACCTGTTGCCGGCTTGTTTTGAGAGGGCTGGCCTTAATCTAAAGTGCATATCTGTGTCTTTCATGCACGTTTTCACACATATTTCATGCATTTTATGAAATTTTTCTATTCTCTTGTTTGTTTTGTCAACTGTATTGAAACCTGTATTGAGTACAAAATGTAATTATGGTGGTGTCTTCACCCTTCAGTAACATAGCTATTATTTCTGTCGTCCCTTCCAGCCAAGTGTACGGAGGACCAGTTTACCTGTGACAGTGGACAGTGTGTGGATGGGGAGATGGTGTGTAATGGGAAGGAGGACTGTATGGACAGGTCGGATGAGATGCAGTGTCACAGTAAGGATCCTTCCATCTTTCAATAGTCATTCGTATTACGACTTCACACATGCAGTACAGATTTTTTCAACCTTTATTTAACCTAGAAATGTACAGTACATGTGTGTATCAGTACAACTCTTCGGCCTAAAGCCGTTTTTCAAGAGGTCAAGGGGAGGTAGGTCAGGGGTCTTTGCAAATTCTTCAGTTCAGTTACAATCAGTCGTAGAATTACAATATAAATATATACAAAGTATACAAAATTCAAACACTATCTCGGTTCAGATCTGGAATAAGTTCCCATCTAGATGCAAAATCGCAATCGAAAGTCATGCAAAATGCTATTAAAAGCCATGCAAAAGCCTTAGCACTTCTTCTTTGAATCACGTTCATTTCTCTTGTAAGCTGCGTGTAGATATCCATGCTATTGCATGTGGTTATGCATTTTAGATGGGCCACACACAATTGCTATATAATTGAACAAACTGTACCCAACCATATCCAATACTGCAGAAACTCAGACACACACACCAAAAACAATACCTTCTTTTTTTCATGGAGGTAATAGGTAAAGTTTATTGCAAATACATGACATAGGTACAAACAACGTGTATGGAAAAATAACATACAATAGACATGAGAGACAATGTCTAACATTCTACTACATTCTACAACAAACTAGTTCTGCTGGGTTTAAATTCCTCTTTTTGAGGCAATGGAAAACAAACTTACCCACTTCTTCTATGATACATGTATGTGGGTTCTTTGATTTTAGTAATAAACACTGGTCACTTCAATTTTGGAATGTCACTTTCCGAATTTGCAGACGGCCATGTTGAAATCCCTGATTTTCAACTTTGCCATTTCTGCAGGTACAGTAAATTTTTACATACCATTTGAAAGATCATGTTATCCTCAGTACCAGGTTATTTTTTTATGGTCAAAACATACATATTTGTCAAGATATTTCACTTTAAAAATTGCAATCCCGTCGGTGTACAAGCCACACCGACGGGATCAGCAGCCCACCCCGGTCGGGAGTAAACTCTACCCCGTCGGGGTGGAAAACCACCCCGCACCCAGACCGCATCCAATTATCCTCATGAACATCCCATGAAAACCACTGAATTAATGAGAATTCACATCTTCACACCAGTGTAATTAGCAAGTTTGTGTGATAATTCATGAGAAGTCTGGGCTCAAAGGTTACCCCGACGGGGTTGGACAGCCCCGTCGGTGTGTTAAACAGCCCCGTCGGTGTGTCAGGTTGAACAGGCTGGGCTAATGGCCTAAGCCTTCAGACCAGACTGAAAGTAATTTCCCAATGAAGTTTAAAAAATTAACATTAAACTTGCTTCTAGGTTGATGGCGGTTTATACACAGTTTATTATATCACTTCATTATTGTAGTTCTGTGTGTATTCCTGCAGTTTTTCTAGACTATTTTCCAGGATTATGAAAGAACATTGTCTTCAAAGATACAAATGAGTCATGGAGATCTGACATGGCAGGAATGGATATGATTGACCAGTCAACCTGCTCCACATGAGTGCCATATATATGTACATGACGTGTACAATCCTGTACATGTGTAGGTCCTAACAAAGAGGTTAAAAATCTAGTCTTTGTCCACCAATACCTAGCTCACTGTAGGATGAATTCTAGCAAGGAGGTTATAACCTCTAACCTGGCTAACACTAAGAATAGAGTTTGG
Source organism: Branchiostoma belcheri (assembly GCF_001625305.1). Lineage (NCBI taxonomy): Eukaryota > Metazoa > Chordata > Leptocardii > Amphioxiformes > Branchiostomatidae > Branchiostoma > Branchiostoma belcheri. The sequence goes on from NW_017804220.1 coordinate 1,835,687, forward strand.
ACATGGCTAAAATTTAATAAACGTTGATAACAACTTTTCAAACTCCATGGATAAACTCATCTATCATTAGCAGAATACCCC
>NW_017804220.1:1835787-1840866 GCF_001625305.1 Branchiostoma belcheri
GGATATGATTGACCAGTCAACCTGCTCCACATGAGTGCCATATATGTACATGACATGTACAATCCTGTAGGTCCTAACAAGGAGGTTAAAAATCTAGTCTTTGTCCACCAATACCTAGCTCACTGTAGGATGAATTCTAGCAAGGAGGTTATAACCTCTAACCTGGCTAACACTAAGAATAGAGTTTGGACATGGCTAAAATTTAATAAACGTTGATAACAACTTTTCAAACTCCATGGATAAACTCATCTATCATTAGCAGAATACCCCAGGGCTCAAAATATTTTTCACTGCATACCTGAACTGGTGCAGTAAACATTTAACCTGCACCAGACAAAGAAGTAAAAATTTTGCTTGCACTTAGGCCACACCAAGTTAATTTATTGGTTAACGGATTCACCGCTTCATTTTTTTCTGATTTGCAAATAAAAATAAAAATTCAAAATCAACTGCAAAATGCTCATATTTTGCCCTGAACAGTTGAAAACAGCCTTTCCTTACTACTTGTTACAGTCATTCCATCTTTCAATGCAATGGTATCATTAAAAGTTCAAAATGATTGTTTGAATTTGAACCAGCCTGGTGTGTTGACTTCATGGCTCCTATCGTACCATTTTGGGCCATAATAGGAAGCCTAGGCCTGTTTTTATTTTTATTTTTTTCCGCCCGCTCCGTTATTTTTCTAGAAAATCCGATAACCAAGAAATTAAATCGGTGTGGCCTTACTCAGACTTTGAGAAGTATGCATCATAATAAAATCTGTAACCATTGCTATTATTTTTTATACTTCATAGGTGCTAACAGTCAATGCAGCAAACAAAAATACACATACTACTACATGTATCTATGAACCCATGGCCAAGTGCAATGTTAGGTGCCAGATAGAAGAAAATCTGACTGGATGAAGGGCCAAATAGTCAATTACAATGTTCTTTAGTTTTCACATGGGCTATCTTTCTGGCTTTTCCTGGGTGACCCGAGATACTACCAGTAATTTGGCATGTAACACACTCCCTTATAGGATAATTTGTATCAAGTTGATAATTGGACAGTGACATTTGCATGTCAAGAACAATAGCTAACCTAGTTTTAACCCGCATAACAATTGTACCTGGAGCAGAATAATTACCGAATGGGTACTGTTGGACAGAAATAGAGGATTGTATAATTCCTTGCTTTGAAAGCAGGCTCAAGTTGTGAATATTAGGCTTCTTGCTTATCTACTTACAAATGTAGTCTCATAGTATTTAGGCTCATATTTATATATACTTAGTCTAGTATTTTGTTGCCAAAACTGGAAATAATCTGGAACAACTTTCCAATATTTCAATCATATTTCAACTTCACAGTCAAAAACATGGCGGCCGCCAACACAAGAATAATTTGCCCCAATATGGACGGACCAAAACAAAGACTGAATATAAACAAATTCCAGGTTTATCCATTTGTTTGGCATTTTGATTAATGTCATGTGAATAGTGCTTACAATAGCGAATAGGTAAACTTTAACCATGTTGGCTAGATTCTAAGGAATATTTTAGCCACTTTTTTAAGATTTTAATGACTGAATTATTAGCATGAGGTTTGGAAACCAGTACTAGTTGTATATAAATTCCATGCATTGGATACTTGTTAATAATGCATCCTGGTATGTACAAGTAGTTGCATTTACCAGGCACATCAGAGAGGTCTATCTACCTAGCACAACTGTTGAGCATGTAGTGGGCAAATTTAGTGACTTAAATAAGCTAACATTCCCCCCCCCCCCACTTTTTGAACCCTCTGTCCCTACTGTCTCAAAAGTCTATGGGATTCTGATTGCTTTGCCACTGAAATTCCCTCTTCTTCCCTGAAAACTTGCTAAAAGCAAAATCAACCCACTCAAAGTTGTAGTTTTCTGGGTGAGTCGACAGGTTGAAACTGACCGGGCACAATCTAATAACAGCTCAGGATATCTGACTTGCAATAAACCTTCTTGATCAGGATACTGTCCTTTATTTCTTATCTCCAACCCAAGGAAAATTGGACCCTCTCTGGCCGATGGATACTGCCTGGCCAATTTCATATTTCTTTTTGCCACCTTAGGATCTGCTTGGAGCTAGTGCTTCATTTCCAGTCACCACAGTTCTCTGAACAAAAACAAAGGTCTCAAGCCAACCCAAGCCAGTGCACATTATGTAAATTGGGGGTAATTGGCACGTCAACGTGAAGTTGGAAATGCACACCTGAGGCAAACTCTTTGAAAGGACAGTAATGGTGTCCTCCCTATTAAATTTCATTTTATACCTTCTTGCATAGAAATACTAGTACATTTGTATATCATTGCTGTGGTTGTAATGTAGAAAATACTCCAGGGTCTGTAGAAAAGAAAGTTATCGGAGAAGGGCAAATCACTTTTTTCTTCAAACATCACACCCACCGACCTATAATCTCCAAGCAGATCCTACTGTGACAAGGCTGTCAGCTTTGTCACAGTATAGGATCTGCTTGGAGATCTTACAGCTAGCAAATGGAACCAAGGACCTTGATGGAACAGACCATGCTACAAAATGTCCCCACCCACCCAAAGTGTCGTTTCTCCCCATTTACAGAAGTACATTTTGACCGTAGTAGTTATACAGTAGACAAAAACACATCATTCAAGTATTTCTCCAGCCAATTGAAATATGAATGTAGGATGTACTCAGTAGACTATTTTGTAGGGCACCAATGGCCGCTTGTGTGTCTACCTCTTATTATAAGTGGCTGCAAAGAGCTTTCATTAAAATTGATGAAAGCTCCTTTCGCTGTAAAAAGTCTCAATAAGTAAACAATGCAGCCAATTAACTTGTCTCAGACAGAACAATGGGACAAAATACACACGATGTCAAGTTTCTCAGCAAGTCACACCATGGAGGTAGAAAATGGTCACACCAAGCTTTTTAAAGCTCCTTGGTTTAAAGATTTCATGACATCCTCACAAAAATACTCTGCACCTGGTGGTACCAAGGTTCAAAATTAATGTATGTTCCAACTTCCTAGTTTCTCAACATATTTCTTATCATGATGCCTCCAAATATCTGAGAAGAATAGTGAGTCCTGATTTGCACTGCTTGCAGTGTGTATTTTGAATGACAGACATTATAACAAAGGGCCTCCTTCCACTCAGACAAAGGAGGTAAAAGAGAGAACCTCCCTTTTTTGTGACAATTATCAGAGATTGCTCCCATTCTTGACCAGCTAAGGCATTTTGCTCATTATATGACACGATTATAACCATATGAAAATTTGTGGGCAATATTCACAAGAACGACTGACTGTTTTCAGCTGCTAAGCCATTAATTTCGATCCCCGAATAGAGTCCATTCCGCGTCACCGAGTGGGTTTTTTCTCCATGTTTCTAATACGTTTGAATTATTTAGAAGAAAAGAATACCCCAGTAACAAAAGTTCTAAATTTTTCAAAAATTTGAAAATGAAAATATGAATATATTTGAATTCATTTATATATTTCTGAAACATTTTGAAAGTGACTGTACAAAGATCTCTTTATTTAGAATAAATTTGAACTACCCATGTGTTTCTTTCACAATTCGAAATATTTAGAACTATTTCAAACAAATAACCAAATGGTAGATGTGGGTAATTGCCCCCATAAAAGTAGGTGCTAATCCGACTCTTCTGTCTTCTTCTGTATATTTTTAGATTTCACTGCTGGACACTGGTGGCTCTTTTGTTGTAAGGCATCAATGCCTGACACCCAGGCAGTCTACCCTGTACTTCACAGGGATGTGTGAATTACTTCCTTCCCATCCCACTGACCTATTTACAAAATGTTAGAAATAATTCGAAATAATGGTAAAAAATGGTAGAGTGCTGTTAGAAATATTTAGAAACTATTGGAAATGTCATAATCCACATCAGGAATATTTCAAACGTTTTAGAAAACCAGGGAATTATTTAGAATATTGACAAGATGTTCAAAATATTTCCAAATTATGAAATTTCTTAGACAAACAATTACAAAGAATTCAAAACATTTCTAAATAATGACAATAACAACCCACTCGGTGACGCGGAATTGACTCTATTGTGGCCAGTGTAATAGCAATTGAGGAACTTGATCAATTTATTTGCAAGACCTGTGTGTTCTACATCTCAATTCTTACAAATAGACTGAAGGAAATAAATTTAAGTATTATTTTTTATGGCCTCCTTCAGTCAATATTGATCATGTCGGTAAAATTCTATTAGACATTAGCTTTGGAGTAGTGAGTATGTGTTTGTAAGCTCTCTGGAATCTTTCTTTTTTTGTTGTACCCTTTATAGTTGGCTGAAAGGGCAGATAGAAGAGTGTGGATTGTGCTCTCCATGCTTATTCTTTGTCCTGATAATGTCGCTTTTGCACATCAATTGGATTGGATGACTGTCTGAGCTCACCCCAACGGGATCAGTAGCTCACCCCGATCGGGGTAAACTTGCCCCGTCGGTGTGTATAGACTGATCAATTCACACCTTTCCTGGCTTTGTTTTGGGATTTTGCACCTCTTTGACCAGAACTCCCACCCCGTCGGGGTGACATTACCCCGTCGGGTTTAGTGATTATGACAGTGTCACCCCGATGGGGTGAGTACCTTACACCGACGGGGTGAGTACTTTACACCGACGGTCCTGTGATTTGGTCCTGACGGGGTAGCTGCTAGCCCCGTCGGGGTGCTGAAAAACCCGTCGGTCTGCTTGCATTTTCTATAAACGATATCTAAAGTTATGAATACTGCAGAACAATAATTTTCATATCACTATACTCCTTACATCAAGACCTGCGCAGTGATGTGAAACTTGAATGCAAAATGTTACTTTTTACTTGACATTCCAAATGGCCAGTGACTTTTCCTAAATTGAGATGACCAGTGTTAATACATTGTAGTAGGGAATAGTGGGAATTTCTGGGAATGTGAGAGAACATTTTGGACACGTACATGTAAATTATTGGTTTCTGATATCATGTTAAAGTGAACAATAATTATTAGAGATTATTATTTTCGTCTTCCACTGCATTTGAGGAGCAATATTTTACAAATCCTCTTCCGACACGGTAAAT
>NW_017804220.1:1840886-1850967 GCF_001625305.1 Branchiostoma belcheri
GAACAGACATCTGACTGCTCTGTCCATTTCCCTCTACAGGCACGTGTGGACCAGACCAGTTCCTGTGCAGAAACGGACGGTGTATTGAGAAGGAGAAACGATGTAACAATGAACAGGACTGTGTGGACAACTCTGATGAAGATGACTGCACCGGTATGTACAGACATGGAAAATATACTGTTTTAATTTTAAACCAGCCTGGTATGTTCACTTCATGGCTCATATTGTAACATTTCCGGCTATCATGGGGTGTCTTGGCCTGTTTTTTTCTTATTTGCCCTGTCGCTTCTTATTTTTTGGAAAAAATCTTAGAAACAACAAAAAAATTGGTATGGCCTAAGCGACATTGAATTTTTGCTTCATTGATATGAGTGCGCTATGGGATAGGACTGTTTTAACATAATACGTTAAAAGAATGACCAGAAAATTGAGTGTGTAAATCCAGTTTTGCCACCCTGAAATTGCATTGGACAGTTTTGGTGTGGAAAAGCAGCAAAAACTGACATATTTTTGGCATGGTCCATTGGAGGTAAGCACAGTCACTACATAATTCTGGTCACAGTCCCTACATACAATGTAGTTCACACATAATTCTGGACAATCACCATGTTACTCTTTTTCCACTGTTGGTAGTGTTTTTCCTGATTAATGTACGATGTATTTCTTGATTTTCCAGATCCGACCAACATCCGGAGCTACGGGAACGAAGACGGCAACTCGCTGACGATTGCCGTGGTGATCAGCGCCATCATGGCGGTCCTCATCATCTTCATGATGGTGTTCGTATGGCGGAGACTCAAGCGGCAACAGGAGGACGGCTTCACCAACGATATCGTCATGGTAACCAACGGCAACGTGCCGACGATGGTGGCTCTACCGCCAAGCGCGGGAACAAACTCCCTACCAAGATCTGTGTCAGGTTTGTGTGCCTTTCAGTGTTTTTATGATGCAGTAAAATATAGCAAAGAATGTTTAGACCTTAGAACAAGTAGTATAAGTTGATTTATATATTGTCTTGTACGTAGGACAATTTTGTTGTGCCCACGTGTCTGTCTGTATGTCTAGTTAAAGACGAATTTCGCTGTACATTTGTTGTGTCAATAAAGTTCTCATATACATGTAATATAACCGTCTCATCTTATAAAATGTTTCTATGGTGGAATAGTGTATACTTGATGGTGGAAAATTATTCATTGTGTCAAACGATTTTGATTGAGTGTGAAAATTCTTTAACACAGTATCGGTGATGTTGATACATAAGGCCTTAGAGGACTAGCCGTAAGATTGAAACTGCATGTACCGTATGCTGTAGGTACATTTTGAATACAAGATTTTCAGCATATTCGTGGTTTTTCTTCACTTACAATGTCTCATGTTTCTGTGCAGGCCTGTCTACGTCGCGAGGAAAATCGGCCACCACTTGTTTATCATCGAGTTCTGTACCCGGATCCGGTTGCGGGCCTCCTCTGTACGACCGTACGCACGTGACGGGAGCCTCCTCCAGCAGCACGGGTTCCCTGGGCACGCACTACCCGCACGAGACGCTGAACCCTCCGCCCAGCCCGGCCACCGACCGGTCCCAGTACACCGCAGACCTCTTCTACTCCTCGCACAGCTCCCAGAGCCCGTCGACTGTCAGATCGTACAAACATTACAAGTTCAGAAACGTTCCCCCGCCTCCGACGCCGTGTACCACGGATGGCTGCGAGGACAGCGAACCGTACCCGTTACGGGGGTTGAGACCGAAATACTACGACATGAACTATGACTCGGACCCCTACCCACCCCCGCCGACGCCTAGAAGTCATTATATGTCCGACAACAACTGCGACAGTTGTCCGCCATCGCCGTCCACGGCGAGAAGTTACTTCCATCCGTACGTCCCTCCCCCCTCACCAGCAACGGACTCTCCCTAGTGTACATGATCAACGGTCGGTCCCTTCACAGACACTGTACAGTCGTTCCAATCTTTCTGCAGTGGCGTACGCAGGAACTTTTAAACGGGTTTTATCGCGAGCAGCAAAAAAAGTGCCTTCCAAGGGTCGTGTGGCGACGAGAAGGGTCGACTAGAAATGAGAGAAATTCTACCTTTGTAAAGTTGTAACTACCTGTATCTACTAAAGTGCCAGCCTTCTTCTCGGGAAGAAAAATGTGCATCCAACATGAAAACAACAGGCATATTCATGAGAAAATTGTAGCAAGCACCTGTAATTATACTTGTATATAACAAATGCTTGTATTTCGAGAAGGGAATCCTGTTTCCAAGGGGTAGGGGGGTTGTAGAAAAGCTTGCTGTTTTCATGTGGGATCCTCACATTTTTTTATATTCCTTGGATGTTTTCCACAGTGATGCCAAGGGTGACTCGCTCCATGGAGCTATTAAAGATACCCCCATGCTAACATTGACTTGTAGCTGAATTATAACATAGACAGTTGCTTAGAGCGTCTTGTAGGAGCTGTTTTGGCTACAGTGTAGCCCTTTTAGGGGTAGCGGTTCATTCATGTGTAGAATTATATCCTCTGGAAGCAACAAACCAGAAGGTTTAGAATTTCGGAACCAAAATATAACACTGCCAAGAGTATGAAAAAAAATGTTAACCTTCTAGTCCCAAAATCTGTGTAAGTATCGACCCCCTCACCCTTGTATCACTGTGGTATCTTGTAATTTATACATAATAGTATAGGAACTATTGTAATATATATAAAAGATATATTTGATATTTTTGAGCTGTTGACACTGTTACCTCCATGTTTTTAGCACAGCCAATACAGTCCACACATTTTGTAAGATAGGAGATTGTTTTTTGTGGTCTCAATCAATATGTGCCTCCCTCTATCAGACCTTCCTATTCCGCCGTGCGAAAAACAGCCTGCCAACCCCTTTCAAGTCAAGTGTTGTAGTCCGGACGCATTCACTTCAACCTGAACAAGGACTGTACCAATTGTTTTCGAGGGATGAAATTTCATCATACCCTATATTGGAAAGTGGTAGCGACCAAGTGTTTTAAAATTTCAGGTCTGTGGACCACATAACTGCAGTTATAGGGGTGGACAGGTTGTTTTTTACTCTGGAATGAGGAGGATTGTTCTGAAATCCATGTGTACCATGCTTTGTCTTACTCAGGAACAATGTGTGCTCTACGGCAGGTACATGGGAAATATTTTTGTAAAAGACGACAAATCGACAAAGTCTTAACTGTTGGTAGCACATGGTAGCCATTTTTTAAAAGATGGTCTAGAGGAAAAAAAATCATTTTATTATTGTGCGTTGTTCCTGATAATTGTGCTGTTCATACTGCCTTCATGTAATATTTTAATCTGATTATGATACATACAAAAATGCATTAAAAATGATCTTCTCAATGATAATGAAATGCCATAGAACAGTTAAATGTACAGGAAAGTGGTTAAATTAGCATTTTTCTGATGTTTTTTAGTAAATTCTGGCTGTTTTGATGTCACTTTCCTCCAAGCAAGTGCTTGTACTAAGTATTTTATAGTGTCATTCCCACCACATATGAACTCCACCATGACTTGTACTGAATTTGCAACTAGAACCTGTCACAATCATTGCTAATATTTACTGCCAAAAGTAAAAATACAAATTGCCAAAAATAAGCATTAACCTGTTGTACCTCTAATCATAGCCAACGGCCAATCACGTTTGAGGGTGTCATGGAGAAGCGTTCTCATTGGTCTCTTATGACAAGTCAGATGATTGGTTGGAAGAATGGTTCAAGATGTGAAGAAGCAGTCTCATTGGTCTGTCCAAGAAGCAGTGGATTGGTTCAAAGAGGGGTGGCTGAATATGTAGATTAGATCATTTTCGTTCCTCTATGAAACCTACCGTGTTGTGTACGCTTTCACAATGTGATGCCTTACAGTGTAAGTGTAGCTGTATGTGCAAGTCAGTCTAGAATGTCCTTGTGATTTTGTTTTTCTAGAATAGATCACTAAATGGACGTAACTGTCTTGTATTTGAAAACCACTTCCTGGCTGTCTTACTCTGTTGAAATTTGTTGTGAACCATCCATTTAGTCCAATGTTAGCTAGGTACATGTATATGCCTGAGGTACAATGTAGGTTCTGAAGCTGTAACACCCCTTTATTTAAATGGCATCTTCCAGATGTGAGTATCCAGACCAGTATTTTGACTGTACCATTGAAGGAATAGGGGAGTTAGGAAAATTTCAGTGGGCAAGATTTTTTGTAGCGCTCCTATTCCTATGTACAGAAGTGCCTGATTAGCCTGGGTACCATCCCCAGTAGTATATTCGCAAACTCTATAATTGGTTATAGAGTTTGCGAATATACTACTGGGGATGGTACCCAGGCTAGTGCCTGATACAGTTGAGGTAAAACTATGTATGAGAGGCTGCTGTTCTATTTTTATGTGCAAGGGGGCGTTGTTGTACGTACATGGAGGGTTGACGTCTTGTAGAGAAATCTCCATGGCAGACTTGTATGTAAGATTGTAACTTTGGTAAAGAATGAAGTCACATGGCTGTTTTAACCTTGTAGTTTGGTTAAATCTTTTGTACAGAAACGTTGATACGAAATTTGCAACAGAGGTCTATCTGTTTAATGTATTAAGTTTAATACAAAATCTGTTTTTCCTAAATAAAACGTGTGGTGTATTTTCTTGTACCATAACTTATGAACATAAGAATAAAGACATTCTGTGATATATCTGATTACTAAGTCTAGGTGAATGGTAAGTCAGTAGGGCTATAATCTCCACTAGAGTTCCAACGCCGGCTGAAAAATTGTAAAATTTAGGCAAATAATAATAACTTGCCGGGAGTTGGACAGAAATTTTACCCTTCTGCACTCAAGTCCAGACCGATCCTGGTTGTCCATCACAATTAACTTTTCAACCAATGATAGCATGGCAATTACCTGTTCGACCAATGAGAGAGTGGATGCGTATCCTTCAAATATTTGCATTTCTATGTTTGACGGAGGGGGGCGGGGTTACGGGATCGGTCTATCAATAGTATCCACCTATTCATTCATAGTCATAACCCCTTAGGAAGGCCTCGTGGAGGCTACGTTTAGGGGTTTTTGGAGACTCAGTTATTTGAAAAACTACATTAGTAATCTGTCGATTCGTATACTGAATTCAATATAGTAAAAGCTACATCAGGGACGGGGGGCGATATAGACTTCTGGCATTTTCTTATTAGTAACTGATAAGGTCACGTGCCCTAAGTAATTGGTCATTCGAACTAGATGAAGTACGAACAATGCTATTTATTGACCTCTCTTCAGATTTAATCCATTTCACATTTACTAGTATACTACTTGCACATTCTCGTTTTATTTAAAGAAAATAGGCAAATTCTGTCACAATGTTGTAGGACAAGACTGAAGTAGCTAGCCTGGGTGCAATCCTCCGTAGCTACCGCTGGCTTCCTACTGTCGCTGGCTACCATACATGCATTTGTACATGTATAGGAGCCGGCGGTAACTACTGAGGACCCAGGCTATATTAAAAAATCATCGTTGAATATTTTGTTGTTTTTAAAGTCGTTTGGTTTGCACATCAGATCATCAAATCAAGTTTATTGCTCAACAACTGTAACTGGTACAATGTATGGCAACAAGATCCTGGGTTATCAACAGCAAAACTGATTGAGGTTTGCACATGGCCGAATTTAGCTTTTTATCATCCTGTGCCTCCAACAAACGTTATCCTTCGAACACTCACTACTAACAGACTGCACCGTACTGACGCTGTGGTGCTGGTGCGCCCCCTAGCGTTCAGGGCCGGTATCACTTACGCGGTAAGACAACTAACATGTCAACATTAAAGAGCCTTAACAATAATAGAATTATAGAGCCTTAACAGTCGTGGTAGTTTATTACTTTCTTCATTATAAAAAGCTATATCTTTCATCATTATGATATCGTATATTCCATTTCATAGCGTTTCATTTACAATGTAAATCCGTCTTCTTTCATATTAAACCGACGTAGTCATATCGTATTTGTGCTACACGTATAGCTCCAACAGCAGAATGTATTGTAGTGAATTTAACATAATTATAGTATCATGAAACTTCATCTGTGTTGATAGTTACATGTTTAGAGTTAAAACCTTAGATCCAACACAAAAAATTCTCTCACCTAGAGCTTTCGACCAGTCACTCTGGTCTTCCTCAGTAGACTGACCCAGTGAGGCCTGTCACGTGGCTTCTTTGAAGTGTGGCGTCAACCGCGACGGGGGCCGACATCGTCTACAAGATACCTCTGGCCCAGTGTTGACGTCACACTTCAAGGAAGCCACGTGACAAGCTACTGGGTCAGTCTACTGAGGAAGACCAGAGTGACTGGTCAAAAGCTCTACATGTAGGTGAGAGAATTTTTGTGTTGGATCTAAAGTTTTAACTCTAAACACTTATGTTTGGTTATTGAACATGATTAATCGTGATTTACAATCATAAGTATCGTTGACAGCAAAGACGATGCCGCCCACAACAGGAAATGACGTCGTGCTGTCCGGGTTGTACCGGAAGTGACGCCAGTGTCGGTGTTACATAAGTCCGTCTTGCAGCAGGTGGTACAAACTGCCTTGTCTGTTAGATAGAGGTAACGCCATGTTGATTTGATTATATGGATGACATCCTCTGGGAGCCCAAAAATTGATGCGCGCGTGCGAATAAAAAAAAAGTTTTGCAAAAAAAAAGTTGTTTTCATTATGAAATGTACGCGGTCATGAAGGTTGAACAAATGGCACAGAATATGGTTTGGCGAATAATCTACTCTTCAAATTCATTTCTTTACAATTTCGTCTTTTTTCGTTTGATTTTGGCATTCTACGACATTGGTATAGTTTTTATTTATTTTGTAACTTACGGTATATTTTTGCTCATTTTGCAACTGTTTTGTACGATTTACAGTATGGTTGAAAACTTTTTTTTTGGAAACGGCCGAAAATCCATGCGCGCGCGGATGTCATCCATATAATCAAATCAACATGGCCTAAGTAATGATCATTATCATATAGCCAGGAGGCGTCGACCAATCAGAAGGTCCATTTGCCATTGGTTATCAGGCCGTAACCTCAAAAGTGGTCGGTTAATAGAATAACCGACCACTTTTTGGACCGTACTATTATGCAGGGGACAGGGAATTAACAGTAGAGTAAAGACTTGTAGTATTTATCTATTAAAACGTATTGTAGTTTATTTTTCAAATGATTAAGCGGCGCTTTCATTCATCGCTATATATATATATTTATATATGTTTCAAATGCATAATCTGAGTGTGTAATGAAAATGTATACAGCAAGTATACGGTCATTCCACTACCAATATTTGGCCACAGCAAGTAAATGGATGACATCCTCCGCAGATTCAATATCCAATGCGGTAGGGCGGAAAAAAACAAGGCGGGCTTAAAAAAAAACAAGATTTTTACATTTTCAAATTTTGACTCAGTAAGAACATCACGTATACACAGCCACCATCACATATAAAAGGAATTAACTACATCATTGCATCAAAGTAAGAAACAAAACATTATATCAGAGCCTTTTCTTGTCTCCTCTCTTCATATTTATCTACCACCCACCTTCCGGCATGGCAACAGATATCTTTGCCCATTTTCAGCATGTTGACCACTGTCGGAGGACAGCAAAATTTCTTGTTTTTTCCCCGAAATGAGGCGAAAATTAAAGTATGCGCTGATGCCATCCATAAAAATTACTTGCTGTGGCCTTAAGTAATGGTTAAATGTGGGAAAACATATAATGATAGTTCTAGTATAAGGTAATTGCTAGGTAATGTTAGAATATACGTACCAGTATTAGGTAATGGAAGACAGCCTATACAGCTGAGACTGTGGCCACAATGTCTGCCGAACTCTGTCACAGACTTGTTCGTAGTAGAGTAGGAGTATTCCGTCTGTAATGTTAAGAGTTTAAAAAAAGAAAAAGCTTAGATAAAAGTATCTCAACAATCCATTTGTTTATAATATTTTATAGTGTATTTTTCCACTATGTGTTTTGTTTTCATCAAAGTTATATGTTACATGTCATTGAGTTTAGTATATATCAAACACAGCAAGAAATTAGCGACAATTCAGTTTTTCGTGAGACTGTCAATGCTAAAAAGCTTATGTCTTAATAAAACATAAAAAGACTTGGCGCACGTAGCGCAATCACAAAACTCAAAATAGGCTGTCACAAACTAAGTACAGAAACAAGGAGATATAAAAAAATTACTACCGACCAGAGGGTTTGACTATTTTTTCCAGAGCTAATTGAGGGTGAATATCACTTTTTGATTGTGTCCTCAATATATTAATATATGCAAATCACTATACACTAGACTATCAGCTTCTATACTAGATTTACCTCTATGACCTTGAATAGCAATTTTAATACATATATATGACAAACCCCGTCATATACGTAGGAATATATATTATATATGTATAGACTGTATAGATATTAGCAATTCCTCCATTGATTGTAAAATTTCATACCTATGCCATACTAGCCATTCATTCTTGTATTTGACTAAGAGTCAGATTTGTACGGTGTCGACAGTTACAAATATTTGTTTGCTTGTTTGTTTGCTTGCTTGATTGTCTTCTTGTTTTGTTTGCTTGTTTGTTTGCTTGTTTGTTTGTTTGTTTGTTTGACTCACCACGCAGCTGTCCGATGAGGCGTCACACTGAGTGACGGAGGATGGCCCCAGTCCGGCCGGGTCGTGTCGGCAGGGGTGTCCGGCGGTGACCGAGCACGAGTAACACCGCAGGCCGTCTTGGGGAGAGGAAACAGCGGGGAATTAACGTCAAGACCGGTACCAGTGTAACAGTGGGGGGGGGGGGTACCAACTGCATGAATCGTCTGACGGATCTTGACCTTTTAGCCGATTAGGTAGGAGCGTCGGATTGTAAGCTTGGCGCCCGGGGGCCGTGGGTTCGATCCCAGCCCGGGGCCAGGGGTTTCTTACTGTTTCCACTCCAGAGCTCCTAATTCTTACACTATTCATTTTCATTTCTTCGCATTTCCTTCTTTTCCTTTGAAATTGATTTTCGCATTAAAGGACATCAGTATCGTTCCCCAATATTTTTTTTGCCATCTTTGGCATATATTTGCTAATTTTGCGGTTGCTTTGTACGATTTTCAATATGGTCGAAAACTTTTTTTTTGGAAATGGACTAAAATTCATGCGCGTGGGGTGACATCCACATAATCAAATCAACATGGCCTTATGCTCGTTGTGATCAGGCCTCAATTCGGTCAACGTCACGTTTTGCTTCACGGATGTGCAAATACGACGGACGGTGTATAGAATATCAATATGGCTTTACAAGGTACACAAAGCCGGTGATAAGCCGTCTATCAATTCATAAAGGACGACCGATGAGAAGCTAAGCTGATAATACGAGACAACGGGATAAGTTTTCTGTATAGCCTCAATTAACGTAAGTCCGGACGGAGAGCTTCGCTTAACTTACAGGTCGAATGAAATGTAATCGCAACTGAGAAGGGCCAAAACGTGGGCTTCACTGATAACATAGTCTTGTTGAATAGTACCGATTCTTTGGCGTCGAGTACAATGCATGGTGACTGCCTGAATCATTCCAATCAAACTCTACCGACCACGATTCAGGTCTAAGGGGAAATTTTCCTTTACGATTGAAGAAGCATCAAATCATCCTGTCTGATGGAATTAGAACATACATGTGGCAGGATTTATATGCACTTAATCATCTCCTTCCTTCCTTCCTTCCTTTCTGCATTCCTTCCTTGTTTCGTTCTTTCCTTCCTTTCTTCTTTCCTTTCTTCATTCCTTCACTTTTCCTTCCTTCCTTTGTCCCTTTCCTCCCTACCCTTTTCCTTCCTTTCTTCCTTTCTTTCTTCCTTTCAGTGCACAGTAAACCAGCCAGAAGTACCCTTCCTTCCTTCCTCCCTCCCTTCCTTCCTTCATTCCTTCCTTTCTTCCTTCGCCCCTTCCTTTCTATCAATGCACAGTAAACCAGCCAGAATAACCCTTCCTTCCATCCTTCCCTCCTTCCATCCTAAGGCTTATTCCTCTATCCCCCTCCCTCCCTCCCTCCCTCCCTC
>NW_017804220.1:1850987-1860366 GCF_001625305.1 Branchiostoma belcheri
ACAGTCACCAGCAGTAGCACCAGCGCCATGAATACCAGCTTCAGTCTGGCCACTCCCGCCATGTTGTCTCCTGCCTGCCCCTGTCAACACAGAACAGAAACACGGGAAGTTTCAGTCTCACCACTTCTGTAAGACTGTGCGAGCGTACACGACTCGTGTCAACCCTCAGGTGGCCAGGGCACGGGACCGTTCAGAAAGTACAATGTCTCATTCTGAGAGATATTAACACGCTGAAAACGCGTTTGGAACTTCTGATATATCCTCCGATCATATAGGTGACATTTGAAATTCGAAATCTTCATCAAACGTAAAGAAATGTAGTTATCCGTCACAAACCATAATGTTTATCAGGTTACTTATCATATGAGGCTTGTTAGAGGACTGAGCTGATTCTAATTTGATAACACTGATTTATATCAGACTTAGTTTACTATTCCCTTGAAGCAGATTATACGCGGAAGTGACACAGACAGTAGACACATACATCGGGGATATTTTCCATGGGAGTTACTGTGTATTGTCTGTAGCCTTGACGATCTATATGCAAATTTATATGCACGTCGGCAGTTTTGGGGATGTATAGGATCAGGGTAGCCAGAAATCTACTTTATTTACGACTCGACCTTTCAGAAAAAATCGCAATAATTCATGCGCATTTGAATAAGTATACATATTACTGGCGTTATTAGAAATATGATAAACATCTGTTACTGTGTGCTGAGTTCAGATATCTTGCTGGTAGTATGATATAACGCGCATTAAAATTGCTCAGCAGGTCGAATATGTTGTATTTAATGTTACACGGTGTGATATGATATGCAAGCTGTTCTTTCATCCATATAATGGAATAGCTTTAGTCACATTTATGATATATTTGTGCTTTCTTATAGATCAAAATTGTCAATCTTTTACACCTGAGAAAACCAGGTTCATATATTAAAATGCAGCTTTTCCACGTTGAGTTGAATATATGATATTTTATAATATTGAACTGCGACTGTAAATTCTCCTATGACATCTATATGCTTTCATTCATATGGATGATATATATTTAGTCATATTCAAAACATATTTTGTACTCTACCATAGTTCACGGATAGTCAGTGTAACTCAGACAATCAGATAACCAAGTATATCCGTTAGAATGCTTTGCTAGGTTGAATATAATATTTTCCATATGATTGCGCTGTAACTGAAAATTGCAATGTGCAGGCTGTGTTTTCATTCATATGAATGATATAGTTTTAGTCATATTCAACACACATTTGTACTCTCACATAGTTGACGGATAGTCTGTGTAACTCAGTCAATCAGATAACCAAGTGTATCTGTTAGAATGCCTTACTGGGTTGAGTGTGATTTTTTTTATAGTTATCTCGCTGTAACTGTAAATGTGTACAAGCTGTGTTTTCATTCATATGAACGATATAGTTTTAGTCATATTCATGAAATATTTGTACTCTCACATACATTGTAGCATACGGATAGTCTGTATAACTCACACAATCAGATAACCAAGTGTATCTGTTAGAATGCCTTAACTTACTGGGTTGAATGTGATTTTTTTATATTATTGCGCTGTAACTGTAAATTGCGTGTACAAGCTGTGTTTTCATTCATATGAATGATATAGTTTTAGTCATTTTCAACACATATTTTGTACTCTCCTATAGTTCACGGGTAGTCAGTGTAACTCAAACAATCAGATAACTAAGTTTATATGTTAGAATGCCTTGCTAGGTTGAATATGATATTTTCCATATGATTACACTGTAACTGAAAATTGCAATGTGTAGGCTGCGTTTTCATTCATATGAATATGATATAGTTTTAGTCATATTCAAGATACACTTGTACTCTCCCATAGTTCACGGATATTCAGTGTAACTCAAACAATCAGATAACCAAGTTTATCTGTTAGTATGCTTTGCTAGGTTGAATGTGATGTTTTTCATATATTATAGCGCTAGAAAATGCGTGTACAAGCTGCGTTTTCATTCATATGAATGATATAGTTTTAGTCATATCCAACACATATTTTGTACTCTCTTATAGTTCAGGGATAGTCAGTGTAACTCAGACAATCAGATAACCAAGTTTATCTGTTAGTATGCCTTGCTAGGTTGAATGTGATTTTTTAAATATATTATTGCGCTAGAACTGTAAATTGCCATGTACAAGCTGCGTTTTCATTAATATGAATTACATGCATGTAGTTTTAGTCATATTCATGATATATTTGTACTCTCCATACCTTGTAGTTTACGGATAGTCTGTATAACTCACACAATCAGATAACCATGTGTATCTGTTAGAATGCCTTAACTTACTGGGTTGAATGTGTTTTTTTATATTATTGCGCTGTAACTGTAAATGCACGCTGTGTTTTCATTCATATGAATGATGTAGTTTCAGTCATATTCAACACATATTTTGTACTCTCCCATAAATAACGGATAGTCAGTATAACTCGCACAAGTTTAGCGCTTAGGCAACCAAGTTTAGCGTTTAGAATGCCTTGCTAGGTTTTATGTAATATTTTCTATTTGATTGCACTGTAACTGTGAATCCTCGTGTACAAGCTGTGTTCTCATTCATGTGAATAATATAGTTTTAGTCATATTCATGAAATATTTGTAGCTCCAGCCAGACTAATTACGGGAAGGTAGGGCGT
Source organism: Branchiostoma belcheri (assembly GCF_001625305.1). Taxonomy (NCBI): domain Eukaryota; kingdom Metazoa; phylum Chordata; class Leptocardii; order Amphioxiformes; family Branchiostomatidae; genus Branchiostoma; species Branchiostoma belcheri. The sequence continues at coordinate 1,853,662 of NW_017804220.1, forward strand.
GTGGAAGGTTCGGTTTGTGGTAGATCTGTGCTGTCGGCGTCAGGGAAGGACCTCTGCCGAGATGGGGACCGGCAAACTACGGGCCAAACTGCCGGTACTACTGCTACTGTTGTCGCGTAAGTTTACGGACTTAACTTTCACACAAATACATTTCTCCTGGCGGTTATATTGCTGTTTAGATGCTTTAGATGTTATATTTAGTCTTCAATGTCTATTGTACAAGCATGTAATTTTTTTTTCTTCAAATATGATTTACGACAAAACTATCCCTTTTAAACTACCACTGCTACTGTTATCGCTTAAGTTTACGGATTAAATTTCACACGAACACATTTCTTTCAGTGCTGATCAATAACGATTAGAATTAAAAGGGATTCTTGGGATCCACACTTAGCTTACATGTATATGACAGTAGCTTTAATTCTTCCTGTGGTCTGTTCTAACACACAGCATTACACACAGGGAAATATACAAAACTACATTGATAACAATAGCGAAATAATGTAACACACAACTTAACATGTATTGCTATTTAGATGATTTAAATGGTATATTTAGTCTGTAATGTCATTTTACAAGCATGTGATTTTTTTCTTCAAATATGAGTACTAGTATCACACAAAAATAACGATAATTTTTACAAGTCAAGTTTGAAGTACAACCTTAAAAAATGGGGGCTAGCTGTGAGCTCAAATTATTTGGTGGAAAACGTTGACATGCTTTAGTTATCTTTTATCGGTATAGTTTCCATGAATAGAAAAATATCGTTGGTCTGGGTAGATGATAAAGATGACAAAAGAATCACTCTGAAAAAAATCTCTTTTCTGGCCTGTCTGACACCTATCCTGGGATCCGGCAAAATTATTTTATATTAACATGACGCTCATTGAAACACTGTACTGTGAACACTTTTAGATTTTTTAAAGAATTATTTAGTATCTTTTAGAAATTTTATTTCTTCAGGGTGTAATATATAACCGCCATTTTACGTTTTAGCTGGTACTACCTGTACATTTCATAACCATTGAAGTGACGTCATTTGCAGACAATCAACAGCCTACGTCACAACCAATAGAATCCCTCCAACTCAGCCATGCACATATTCACTAGAAATATCGTGAATATGTGCATGTCGTTTGGAAGACGATACCAATGTCGTAAAATGCCAAAATCAAACGAAAAAGACAAAAATGCAAAGAAATGAATTTAAAGACTGAGTATTTTATTCACTATACCATACTTTGTGTCATTTGTTCAATCCTCAAGACCACGTAAATTTCATAACGAAAGCAACTTTTCTTTTGCAAAACTTTTTTTTATTCGCACGCTCGCATCAGTTTTGGGGTTCCCAGAGGATGTCATCCTTATAATCAAATCAACATGGCATAACGGTAGAGTTTTCGACTCGGAACCAAGAGATCTCTTTTTTTTAAGAACAGGCGAAAATAATGCGCGCCGATCGCGATGTCATCCATAGAATTACGTCGGTGTGGCCTAAGTATGTCTCTTTTTAATTTTTTTCCCTATTTTTCCCACCCCAGTCCTGGCGGCCGATGGTGCCAGGAAAGTCTGGCTGAAGAACACCAACTGGATGAACTCCGCCAACTGGAAACGAGGCTCGCTGCCCTGCAGCAAACAGGTCGTGTCTTTTGAGGAGAAGGTAGGTGTCGTAAAATCACAACTACGTCATACATGTCGTAAAACCATGCTCATCTTTCTGTTTGTTTTAAAACATCTAACATGACCAGCACTTCGCACATACACCAAACCCGTAATGTACTGTGCAAAGCTATTTTTCTAAAAAAAAAAGGGGGCGTGGCCCTTAACTAGTGATGACGTCACCCTGACGTCACAAAAATGCATAAATTATCATTTTACAACAAGGTACTTGTAGTAACTTCAAAATATTAGGGTCTAACTGTAAACCAATTAAACTCTCATTTTCTTAACATTTCAAAAGGCCTCAAGATCTTTTTTTTACTGCTTTAAGTCGTATTCACGCATTTAAAGATGACCTCCCGTCCATAGTTTTAAAGGCATCCAATGCGATTTAATTTCAGAGCAGCAAAACTTGAAATATTCTGAATTAGTCAATCATTATGATATTGACACATACTGCTTCACATTAGCACATTTCAACCAGTATTTCATACTTTGGGTATTTAAATCTGCAGAAACAAGCCTCAAGATGAGTCCTTTATTTTATGGGTGGTACCCTAAAAATCACCCCAGGGCTTCCAGTAACCATTTTCCGCCAGAATTTTGGGTATTTTTGCTCCATGAGGGTCAATATACATTGGTATGTATATAAGTGACTAGAATATTGACTTTGAAAAATCGGGTTTCCAAGCCCTAAAAACTGCCTTTAAAACGTTCTAAAAAGATACCGTCTGCAACAGGCAAAAGCCTGATGTAACGTTGACCAAACATTGAAACGAAACCCACGAAAAATCGGGGCTACATTTTGCCAACGTCCTTACCAGGATGACAATAGTCCGATGTTGCAAACGCTTTTGATTATGAAATGTAATTTCCTTGATTCCCGTCGTATCTCTTGGAAGAGCAAATTGTATAATCATTTTGTTTTGAACGAGGACTTATTCACAAAGGATAAGCACAGATAGCTCTAATTATTCTATTACTGCCAAAACACAGGGGATTACCTCTTTCATATGATATATATGATCACATTTCTCTCCCTTGAGAATGATGTTGTTTTATGTCTGTTCCTTGATCTGATTTAGTCAGGAACCGAGGACATGGTACCTCAAGGCCATATAGGGGCCTGTATGGGGGGGGGGGGTCCCGACAACGCTCTACGCTAAATTTTGAGAGCTGGCTACGTATTACGCTACAGTAGCTATAACGCTTTACGATAAATTCCAAATGGCTACAACGCATTACGTAGAATTAAAATGCGAATTACGCTCTACGCAAAATGCGCCGTTGAATTAGAGCGGTACGTCTACGCTCTACGTAGAATTAAAACGGCCGATTACGCTCTACGGAAAAGGACATCGCCCCCCCCTCCCCATGTATACATGAGGCCATGTTGACTTGATTATATGGATGGCACCCTCTGGGAACCACAAAACTGATGCGAGCGTGCGAATGAAAAAAAGTTTGGTAAAAAATTGCCTTTATTATAAAATCTGCGTGGTCATGAAGGTTGTACAAATTATCTTAAATAGAGTATTTAGATATGGCGATTAATAGACTCAGTCGTCATTCCCCTAAAACCCTAAAACTGATGCGAACGTGCGAATAAAAAGAAAAAGCAAGGCAAAAAAGTGGCTTGATTATAAAATCTATGTGGCCATGAAGGGTGAACAAATGACAGAGTATGGTATGGCGAATAATAGACTCTTCATTTTCATTTCAACACATTTTCTTCTTTACACTATCGGAACTGATTTTGGCATTCTACGAACGACATTAGTGTCGTTTTCCAACATTTGTTTTACAATTTAAGGCATATATTTGTCCATTTTTCAGCACAATTTACAGTATGGTCGAAAACATTTTTTTTCTTGGAAACGGACGAAAAAATTCATGAGCGTGGGTGTCATACATATATTCAAAACAGCATGTCCTGATGTATATAATATGATATAAATATGGGGCAGATATACCCAAAGGGATACTTGTCATTTTCTAGGAAGTCACTGTTACGGTTTCGGAGAATGCCAGTAACAAATTATATTAGTCTGTAGCCAACTTTATAACGTAATTATAGCTCATATTCTATTACAAATCTGTTGTTCTTAGAATAATTAATTAATATGTAACTTTATTGCATGTTCATTCCCTGGGGGATAAATGCAAAGTACAATGTACTAGAAAGAGATTACAACAATAATAATAAAGACAGGCTAACATCAGGTCTAAGGTATAAAATGCGAAAAAAAACTATATAAAGTGGCATCGATCTAAGTTCTAATGGCTTCTTCTCTCTTTTTGGAACATTTGGAGATATACTTACATAATTCATTGAAGATATATTTGTACATGATATGATATGATATATTTAAGAATGTCTTCTTTTGTAATGGTGTCATATAACCTTCGTGACACCGCACTGTATGGTTCGATTACCATCAACCTAATATCAAATTCACATAAATTGTACGAGAACATATCAATGACAACTACGAAGCTATCCTGTCGATGGATATTTTACAAAATAGGGTATGGCCTGAAAAACGCCGAGCGTTCGGTGTAGATAGCCACCATTCAGATGTGACAAAAGTTAGTGCCTTAAAACTTGGAAATATTGCCCAAATGTTGGTCATAAGTATACCAACACACGTCTAATATGTATAGACTTAGTTTGTTTAATTTAATTAGATTATCCTCCAGCTCCACAGCATAAGCCTCCGTAGCAGGCTCATAGAACTGGGGGTTTGGTGGTCTTTGGCTGTTTTCTGATTAGCCCAATTCGGGGCAAAAAAAAACAGGGGTAATTCAACCAGGCCAGCTATGCTGTCTATATGCAATCAGAAAATAGCACAAAAAAGCTCCCAAAGATCTCGAAGCCCCCCCAAAACTCCCATTTTTTTCATGTTATGGAGGCTAAGCATGATACGTTGTTGTTTTATTGTGTGCTGATCAATAACGATAAATAATGATTAAAAATTAGCACATTACAAGCCCCCCAAAAGCTCAAGGCATGGTATACTATGTATGGAGGCTACACAGATGACGAATTATGTTGTTTGGTTGTAGAGACAATATAACATTGCAATAGCGAAGTACGAAGATTCATGTATGTTTAGGTTACCCTACGCGAAAGCTACTGTAACAAAACATTTTCTTTTGGAGGAAAAAACATTTTGACAACGTCCCCCTCCTCCCCCTTCCCAATACGATTCGCGTCTTTTCGCACTCGGCTTAAGTAACTCCCGTACACTGTATACCCGCAAATTCTTCGTTCAACCAAGATTGACATCAAAGGATCGACGTTTTCCTAACGTTGCACCAGCTATTCTGTACTTTCGTGACAAGAAAATAATTTTGCCAAATATTGCATACCGGCGGAAGATTATAACTAATATGTAAAGATAATAATAATTGTAATCTTAAAAACCTACCTGTTGTCTTGTCTTATGGGTTCGGTCGGCTTGAAAGAGGTGAAGATTCCAACAAGACACAGTTGTGTGAGTTGTTGTAATGTTGTCGCAGAAAAGCCAATGGGGGTTTTTAAGGACACCGTTGCCTGGTGGTATGAGGGCTTCTATGGGGTTATTCAGTACTCTGCTTCACAACTTTCATGTGGTATGAGGGCTTCTAAGGGGTTATTCAGTACTCTGCTTTACAACTTTCATGCATTAAGTCGTCCTTTTTAGTATTCAGATGAAATCATTTTGTACCTCACAAGAGCGATTTATTAAAAAAAGGATGAATATTTTCCGTAGCTTAAAATATTTTCGTATACGATATTAAAGTTGCAAAAACAGAAATTTAGTCCAATCTGCATTCATGATCAGTTATGTTGTGTGCCTTTATCACAAACGTTCGAATCCCCTTACAGGGTCTCAACAGAACAGGAATTTCATCATTTGGCGCGTATCACTCAGATCGGTATTATTTATATAAGGCCACACCGACTTAACTTTATGCATGGCATCCTCCGACGACACCAAAACTAGTGCGCGCGGGCGAATAAAAAAATCGGGCTAAAAATAAAAATGCTACTAAACCACAGGAATACAAAAGCTGGTATTGTGAATTTGCGGCAGTATATAGCGACGTATACGACAAGCCGGCACATGTCTTTTTGCGAAATTTATTAATCGGCACTGTACGTACGTATGTGCCGCGTTCTTGAGTCGTGGAGCTTCGGTAGCCTGGGTGCCATCCTCCAGAGTTACCTAGAGACAGGCCTAGAGCCAGGCCAGAGCCTCGGAGGACGTGATCTTTTTTTATTTTTTGAGAACAGACGAAAATCAATGCGCGCGCGTCATCCATAAAATTAAGATGGTGTGGCCTAAACCACAAGTGACTAGAGAATGAGATTTAAAGTCCATATTAGCCACGCAGAGTTTTCTTTGTAACAAAAGAAACCGAATAACATGGGTGGGTGGCTTCACTTAACCCTCAACAGTACACCTTCCCGGACTGATTAATCTGTACACCTGGGGTCCGCGCGGACCCCAAGACAGTTTTTTGCTAATTTTTAGAAATTATCAACATGCCTCCAGCTCAATTGTTTTGCAAACTGATGTGGGAACCTCTGTGTCCACATTACATACAAAAATCATACATTTTGAACTTTTTCTATTTTTTGGTGAAGAAAAGAAGACAAGAAGAAATACCCGATTTTTAAACCCATTTCAGACTAAAGGGGCTTTTGAGGCCCAACTTTGATCTCAGATAGCGGCTAATCGGCTTGCGCTAGAAGTATCAAATTTGGAGACCTTTCCTAAAATGTCTCTGGAAAAAAGTTCATATTAGTTTAATACTAGTAAGTTGATGTTTTTTTGTGTTGCCATGGCAACGGGTTTCTAGCAGGCAGTTTGTTTTGAAAATAGAAGTAATTTTGGTTTAAACACAAAAATTTTCTGAGTTTTATATTAAATTACACTTCTTTTACAACATTGACAACATCTTACATAATTAAATATAAGTTAAATCATTTAATATGCATAGAATATGCTAATTTGATGACGTCATTGGTCAAAATCCAAGATGGCGGACTATATTATT
>NW_017804220.1:1860386-1890442 GCF_001625305.1 Branchiostoma belcheri
AATAAGGTAATGTATAAGAACGCCAATGTATCCATTATGATCGAAAGCCGGCTGGGGTCCGCGCGGACCCCAAAAGAAAATCAGATATAATTTTTTTTATAAATGTTAGAAACGGAGTTTTCTGCACTGTATTGAGAGACAACTTTGTGGGTGACAATTACCTAAAAAAAATCAGAAAAAAATCTTTAGAAACAAAAAAAGATATTACAGAATATATAGTGCTGGGGTCCGCGCGGACCCCAGGTGTACTGTTTAGGGTTAAACGTGATCGGGTTTTCAAATCTTACCTGAACCCAGAAGTAATCTTAGGCCATGTTGATTTGATTCTATGGATGGAGCCCCAAAACTTATGCGGGCGTAAATAAGAATAAAAAAGAGTTTGGCAAAATCAAAATTGCCTTCATTTTGACATCTACGTGGTCATAAATGTTAAAGAAATAAATATATGACTAACGTAACACACAGTATGTTATGGAGAATAATAGACTTTTCATTTTTATTTCTTCTTTTATTTTCTTTCTTAAGATTTACTTTGGAATTGAGTTTGGCATTCTACGACATTAGAATCCTTTTCCAAAATTTGCTATACATTTGCTATCGACATAAATTTGCTCAATTGCAGCTGCTTTGTACGATTTACAGTATGGTCGTAAACCTTTTTTTAGAAACGGACGAAAACTCAAGCGCGCGTTTATGTTATCCATATAATCAGGATTGCCTAGTTAGGCCATAGCAAGTAATTTTTATGGATGACATCAACGCGCGCATTAATTTTCGCCTGATTTTGGAAAAAAAAAACAAGAAATTTTGTTGCCTTCTGACAGTGGTCAACATGCCGAAAATGGGCAAATATGTCTGTTGCCATGCCGGAACGTGAATGGCAGATAACTATGAAGAGAAGAGACAACAAAAGGCTCTGATTTAATGTTTTGTTTCTTACTTGGATGCAGTGATATGTGATGCTGGCTGTGTATATGTGATGTTCCCACTGAATCAAAACCATTTGTACAATGATTAAGTCAAAAGTTTAAAATGTAGGAACCTTGTTTTTTTGGCCTGCCTGGTTTTTTTTCGCCCGCTCGCATTAGATTTGGAGTCTGTGGAGGATGTCATCCATGAAATTTACTTGCTGTGGCCTTAACCTTACATTCATCTGTATCTATATGACCTCTGGCTACACAGACATATTCCCTAGCCGGGTACGGTTGAGACATATTGACTTCCCAAAGCTTGCCCAGTTTTATGTCAATGTTCCATATTTACATTCTTTTCTTCTGTGGGGAGTTTCCGAGGAACCCTGTGTGACACGGTGCAGGCCTCCTTAAACCTACTTGTCTCAGTCAAGGTCGCCACCTTCCAATTATTATCAAGAAACTTCTCTTTTATAACGGCCGATTGGGTTCATTATGTTTCAAAACAATGTTGCCTGTTTTGAAAGATTGTTTTGAGTATGAGCAGACCGTGGTCACACGTACTTGAAGTGGGGGACGCTAAAATGACCTTTTTGTGTTCTGTGTGTGCGTACCGTATGACAAATACGCACATACGTCACAGACTACGCAAGAACAGACACCTGTCAACCGCCATATTGGTTTCTTCTGTCCGTCCTAGTTTGGAAAAGAAACATTGACTCTAATTACGTAAATACAGGGGTTATAATTGTCACAAAGGACGGCTAATTTGTTCAATGCCTATATGATGTGTTGAAATGTATCACGACATTTTTATTTGTTAGCACGCTTTGTTTAAACAGAGGTCTGACTGTGTTGTAGACTTAAGTAGATCCATAGCAAACACTCAGTCATACTGTGCACACTTAGTTACAGGTGGGCCATGGGAGCCTTTCTTTCACCTGTCACTCAAGCCGGTGTTTGTCGGTAAATGGTTGCACAATCCGCGGGTATTTGTCGGGCGTTTTACGGGCAAATGACGACGTTGTGTAACGTTGGACCACCGGGGTGTTACAATCGCTTAAACGATTCTTCTTAGAGAAGATGGCTACTTGCTCTCACTTTCTTTCAGCCCCTGTCACTGCTATGATAGCCGAGTATACCCCCCTCCCCCGTACTTTCCACAGCCGTGTGTTTCCAGGGTGGCCACGCCGGGCTCAAATTTAACTCAAATTTGATTTTTTTTATTAAATATTTCAACATGTACACAAGACGCGGTGACGGCACACTCAAGTTTTTACAACTTATATTAATGCCGCCACCAACACAGGGGACAAATACATTACTCATTTTTACCTGAGCGAAGACAGGAAATTCGTGTAAAGTGCCTTTCCCAATGACACAAGATCGGTGGCATGTCAGGACTCGAACTCCTTGGTTCCGAGTCGAGCGCTCTGCCGCTACGCCACACAACCCCACTAAATTTGATTTGTAAAGAGAAGGTAGGCATGGCCTAAATCTGGTCAGACTGCTGCGGAATTTCAACCAACCTTGGTTGGTTGCGTTTGGTTGGTGGTCGGGGGGAGGTTCTGAATGTGTGACAGGGGGCTTCAGATTGCTACCATTGGATCACTGCATTGTCTGTATTTGTCTTTCATTCGGCTTTCCGATATCGTTAAAACTGCTGAAATATTTCACCGCCTTTAATATCCCTTTACGTAGTTCGCAAAATTGGTTTAAATATCGTTTTATTTTTGTGCTCTGGTTGGTCAACCGTGTGGTTTTAAGAATTGAAAAAGTTTGGTGCTAGATTCGGAAAGGGCATATAAATAATTTCACGGTCATTTCTAGTTTCCTTCGGGAAATTAATTAACAATTTGCTTCCGAAAGCAGATAATTGTTGTTCTCAATGTTATTACATTGACCCAAATATGACAAAAAGATTTCGATCGGTTAGACATTTGAAAATCAGTCCGTAAACTGGGCAAGCATGTCATGTCGACTTGAGCATCGAGTAAGGTTTGAGAGAGTCACCGACATTTTTAAGACCTTGTCACAACCTTTCCCCAACAAGCCAAGGTTGGCTGTTGGAGCAGTCAGTTTTAGGCCATGCCTACGTTTTGATACGGATCGAATCAAATTTGAGTTAGATTTGAGTCAGATTCGACTGCAAACGACGCCCCCGATCACTGCTGACCGATACTCCCAACCACCAGCCAACCAAGTCCCCGACCATGACCCATTTAACATTTTGTAACATTCGGCTCGCGCAACAGAACAGTAGCCAACCTCGCCGAACACCAGCTAACCGCAGCCGACCTTGCTCCCGACCTGCTACTAACCATGCATATGGTTGGGGGGAGTTCGACCGTGTTCGGGAGGCCATATTCAGCTATGTGTGACAGGGGCTATATATCAAGGCCTCGGGAAAAATGTTGTGTTTCCTCTTTCAGTCCTGAAAAAAATAGGGCCGGTAGATAGGGATAGGGCCGGTCCAAAAATAGATAGGGATTTTCATTTTTTTTTTGACGTTTGCGATTTCTAGTGGCCCAACTTACACAATACAGATTAAGAAAGGAAACAGATTGTACAACATTAACTTTCATCACTCAGGTGTCAGATCATGTAGATAGGAAAGGTTGATCAGCTCGAAACATTTTACCCTTGCAGGGGTCCACCCAAAAAAAGGCTAGGGTTGGCAGTTTTTTTCTAGGGTCTGACAGCTTCTTCCCCAGAACCACCTCACTGTGGAACAAGCTTCCCCGTGAATGTTTCACCGCCAATTACAACCTCCAACAGTTTAAATCAAGGGTGAACAAATATCTGACCACGCAGTCATCACTGTAACCCAAAACATGTAAGTGGTTCTCACGAGCCTTGTTTTGAGGTGAATCTGAAGTAAATAAAAAAAAAAGGGTCGGTCGGGAAACAGGAAACAAAACATTTTTCCTGGGCCTAACCACCAAAGAACAAAATAGCATGGGTCACTGCAGGTGGAGAGATGTGTTGTATCTAGAGCAGAAGGTCCTCGTAATTCTACAAGAGGCTTTAACTTACTTTGTCACAGCTGGTTTCTCTGCTTAATTGGACCGGGTTGTAGTTAGCAATATCGGTACATTCTTTGAGAACGTTCCTTGAGAAATAACAGCGTTTCAAAAATTAAAAGATATAAGCTTATGAAAAGTGCATGATTAGCTGTAATGCGATTGACCTACTCTTTTAATGTAAAAGACAACATTGAAGGGACTGTTTTTGAAACCAAATCTCTATAATCCTCAACTATTGGCGATAAGAGAAAGTAACTAATAGGGGTATAGTAGAACCATATGTAGAACAGACACATGCAGATGTAGATGTAATTTGTTATAATTTGAAAACTGCGTTGAGAATTAACTTTCGGGACAAGATTGAAATCAAAATTGGGTGACAAGGCGGTCTTGAGTTTTAGAATTCGAAAGTTCTGGGTTCGGATCCATGGAAGGCCACTGTGTTGGGTCCTTGTGAAAGGCACTTTATACATGTACCTATATCCTCACTTGACTCAGGTGAACAGAATAACTTTATTGCTATTGCACGGCAATTGCACATGGTACAATGAATGGCAAACTACATAAAGAGAGTAACAACAATAAAATAAGTGTGTTGAATAAGACCTAATGTCGAATAAAACCTAACATATCTATATCATAATTATTCAAATAATAAGGGGTAGCACAAGTCTTTGATAAAGTGTTACAATCGAGTGGGCTAATCACAAATTTCCGTATTTTTTCTAATAGCAAAGCATTCCTTTATATATCTACCTATTTTTGCGTTGTGGGGACCATTACATGTAAATATATATTCAAATCTGTCTCCAACATCGAGACTCTTGAAATCTATGGTACTTGATTTGAGAAATGTGAATAGCTTGTTACGTATAACATCATATTTGGTACATTCCATAACAAAATGAAATTCATTTTCTATGAGTGCCTACATGTAGCTTTGGACGTCATTTTGAAAAGGACGTAAAGCCGGAGGCCCTTGCTTAAGAAGAGCCACATACACCTTTAGTACATTAAATATCCCGGGGCAGCACACTTATCGAATAGAGCAGGGGTCCTTCCCAGAGTGAGTGGTCCAAACCTTACAGTCTGTTATTGAGTCGACATCTTAAAGAGGTGATAGTCACCTGTTATGTCAATCCTTCAAAATATGTGGTAAATCTTATTAGATGAATAAAACTAAGTACAACTACTAAAACATTATACTACTACCAGTGCCCCATTTTACATGAATGTTTAGGAAGCAAATAGGAGTAGTCTATATACAGTGTTCAAATAGGAAAATACATTAAAGAATGTTTCGATCTTAGAAACCACATGTTAGAGAATTGTTAAACCTTTATCGTTACACATATTCTGTACGTAAGATGACGTTATCCACACATGTATGTAGCTTTGTTAGATCTTTAGTTAAGTTGTAGAAGACCATACAAAAGCCCGTGTAGTTTTTTTGTTGCGTCAATAAAGAATCTACTTTATCTTGTCAAGAAGGTCATTTGTTATATGATGCTCAGTGGAGGTGGCATGCTACAATGACATCACCGTGACTGTTTCACTGACGCGGTTAAGTAGGTTATATTTATCCATAGACAATTCTTCTTCAACCGCAAAAGAATTTCTGAGCGGCCGACAAAAATCACAAATAAAACACCCGACGTTTTCTTCCCAAGACCACAATGGTCTATTGACTAAGTACAGTGCCTGTTTGTTCCACGTTACTTTCAAGAGCACGAAGAACGATTTTTTTTCGACGGCATTGACTACAGTATAGAAGCAAAGCGCTGAAGTCTATATTTTTGTAGCAACTCGAAAAGGCGCTATTAGATATAAAATAGGGGTGAGAACACATACTAGCCTCCACTGTACCAGGCCTTTCTACTGGAATACGGATCGTAGAATTCGGCCAAAAGGAGAGAAAAGTTGGCCAAGGCAGTCAGTCAATGGAAGTATTTCTTTCCCTAGTCAAACCCCAAGGCGGCCAAACCCCCCTAGCAAATATTCTCCTATGTACAACCAGCGTAGTTAGTCTGCTAAAGACATATACATACGCTGTATGATCGTTATACGATCGCTGAATACATTGTTATTAGGCCAGGCATGCATGTCTCCCGCACACTTCAGTCGTCTTGTTACGAACATGTCGATTGTAGAACCTTGTCGGTGGTACCCTGGATGCCAAAACTAGTATCGGGCCGTTAGCCGTTTTCCTTCGGCAGCCAAGAGCCCTTCGCCCGCCTATCTAAATTACTTATACGGGGGAGTTGAGCCCGAGGGGTTTGTCCGGCCCTTTACTTGTACGGCCAGCCAAACTCCCCCCGGGCTAGACTCCCCCGTAGCGGTAATTTACACCAGCGGGCGAAGGGCTCTTGCGGCCCGGAAAACGAGTTCTGGATTCCAGGGTATGTCGGTGGTTGTTTGACTGTCACAACATGCTTGAAAAATCATACGACATTAAAATATAACGAAGACCTACGGCGAATTTGAACGCACCGTTAGCATAGGGAGGGGGGGGGGGGGGGGCTTAGATCCGTTTTGTAACACGGTCATTCATGCTATGAAATGGGCCGAGCGATGTAACATGTTCATTTGGTGCACAGGTAAACACAGAAACCGACTCACCTTGAAGAAGAAATCTTGCGCGGCTTTTGGTAGTAACAATTCGGCAGTCTCACTCAAGAGTAGTCCGGTGTTCCGCTGGTTCACACTTCGGTCATCTTCGGCCAGAGAACGAAGACGTAGCTGTTCCGAAGACACGACTTCCTCAAGTGTCCATCGTACCTGTTGTTGTAGTGAAACCCTACACCCCCTGTAGGGGACCGACCGTTTCTGTTTGTTTTGTGAAGGGGTGGGAGGGTTCTACCATTTGTAACGAGAAAACACTTTTGAAGTAATCTCACTTTGTGGACAAAAAACTGTCCCAAACGACAAACACAAAAGATCACACTTGCATAATAGTGTTTTATTTTTAATAAATGGGTTCAATAGAAACTTTATTTGCAAAATCATGCCCGAAGGCTAATTGCTTTTACAATCAAGGATACTACTCAGTGCAATGCAATAATAGAAGGCAGAGAACAACTGTCTGGAAAAACCTACACTTCTACTACTACGCTAGCTACTATGGGGTTCGACTTCTTTGAAGGCAGTGGATAATGAATAGATTTAATCATACCACAAAGTTCTGACCAATCACGTCTATACAAGGTAAATGACAAAAAGCAATACTCCTTAGTAGATCATTGTGCGATAGTGTCTAGTGGATACTGTCTTGCCGATCGGTTACGACTTTGGCACCAAAATGTCTTTTCTGTTTTATTTTGTTTATTTAAATCATAAGAGAATTGGAAGAAATACAAGAGAGCGACAGCGACTCACTCGAGTTAAGAAAACTTATACGAGCGTCGCCATCGTTGAACATATAATTGATTAACAAAGATATAATACTACATGGAAATGACAAAGAAATATAAACGAACAAAAAGATCTGCTTTTGAGATTACGCTCCTGGTCAAAGCACTAACGGTTAGTCCCTGTCCTCCTGAATAGCCCGTTGGTGTTGATACAGGCCTAGCCTCCTGTCCAGGCTCCGGGGCGGGGGGGGGTGGTTGGGATACAGCGTTTTTATTTCGTTGTTTCAATTGAGAAGTTTATTGCAAATTCATGCCCGGGGGGCTAATTGCAGATTACAAACATAAAAGAACAATGAAACGTAGTATAAAAAAACTAAAATCTACATGATAAAATCTAGTTGTCTAGAGCTATAGCTATGTCTAAAACTACGTCTAAGGGGTTTGACTTCTCTTTTTTAGACCATGGAAGACGTAATGTCCCACTTTTTCTAAAATTAGTGGGTTTTTTTGGGAGGTTAAAAGAAGAACAGTTTTTTCTTGGTCTGTATTAAAGTTTAGTAAAATTGGGGTAAATTGTAGAAGTTTGAATAGTTAACTCATTTCGAGCGTTGCTATGAAAGGAACAAATAGCCGACCGTCCTGCAACCAGCCGCCGGGAGAAGGTTCCATTCCGCCCAGGGAAAACTGTTCAAAAACGCTATATCAAAATTCCTTCCCACCCCGGAGCCTGCACAGGAGGCTAAGACAGGCCGGTGTGTCTGGTCACGCACCACTGCCAACCCCAGCTAGATACGTCACGCTGTAGACTGGGTGATAAAAGAGACCCCCCAGGACGAAGATCCCTTGTATTAAAGGCATCCGATGCTAGCCTCTACCAGGCCTTTCTACGCTAATACGGATCGTGGAATTCTGCAAAAAAGGGAGTAAAATTGTAGCCTCTGCCAGGCACCGCGGATCGCTGGGAAAATAGTAGAAATTGGCCGAAATAAAGGGATAGTATACCAGAGAAGATCCGTGGGTCGCAAATTGGAGCTTCTATGGCCCTGGATCTTTTCTGGTATACTATCCCTTTATTTCGGCCAATTTCTACTATTTTTCCAGCGATCCGCGGTGCCTGGTAGAGGTTAGTAAATTTGGCCAAGGGAGTCCGGCCGCGGGGACGTAGTTTCTTTCCATGCGCGGCCTGTCAAACCTACAAGGCGGCCAAACTCCCCTGGCAAATATTCTCCTATATATAGCCAGCGTAGTTAGTCTGGTAGAGACTAATCCAATGCGATTTCAGAGCAGCAAAACAGGAAATATTCTGAATAAGGCAATCTTATGATGATATTGACACATACTGCTTCACATTACCACATTTCAATCAGTATTTCATACTTTGGGCATCTAAAACTGCAGAAACAAGCCTCAAGATGAGTCCTTTATTTCATAGGTGCATGGTGCCCTAAAAATCAGCCCAGGGTCCTTCCAGTAACCATATTTCTTCAGATTTTTTGGGTGTTTTTGCTCCATGATGAGGGTCAATATACATTGGGATAGTGTGGTTTCAACTCAGTATGTAGATAAATGACAAGAATATTGACTTCGGGTTTTCAAGCCCTAAAAACTGCATTGGATACCTTTAATCCCCAAACAGATTAGAGTAGAGTTTTCGGACCAGGCTGTCGGCTGTTCTGAATGCGGAGCAGAGGAAGTTTGATATCGTGCCCGTCGTGTAATATACTTTCTACTCACCGACATTTCGGTAACCAGGGCTGTAATACTAGTAACTGGAGCTACTACGTGTGTCGCTAGATGGCGCTGCTGCGATAACGTGCACTAGGAATATTATGGTAGCAGCACACAGTATAAATGACGCGCGCGGGTACAGAAAGTAGTACAGCGAATATGCTTGAAGGCTGGGTAGAAAGCCTGATAAGAGCGTCAGCCAAATTGCGCTGTATGGTGTAGGAATGTATCGGGTTTGAGACTATGATTTGAATTGTGAAGGTTTTGCAGTTCGTGTATAAATGCGCCGAATTAGGCAACTGGCTTTCCGGGTGAGTCGGCTGCAGTTCAGGTCACGTCCGTAGAGGGCGATTTCAAAGTGTACGTTACGAGCAGATACGCCGACAGGATTTTTTGGTTTCTAGATATTTTGTAGTTTGTACCTTCTTCTCAAACATATTCGATTTTCGTATTTATGAAGTGCACCCTGCTATAATTTTTACCGCGTCGAAGTGAGTCATCTTGGGGTCCTTAACTATAGAAATCCCTATAGGGCGAAAACTGTGTTCTTCTACCTTATGGTTACAAATAAACAGGGCTAACCATGTGCTTGTGTCCCTACAGCCCGAACCGTACGCAGTTTTCGTGGAGCATGACGTCAGTGTGGGGGAACTGGTGAGTACGTCAATCATCATACTTAAAAGCCAAACCAATACAGATCATACGTGTATGTTTTTAGCGTATTACTAACATTCATTGTGCTTTTATTCTGTACCCTGGCGTTCGTTCCATTTTTTCGTTCATATTTTATAAACTATCCACGCAACATTTAACTGGCCTTTATTCTGTAAATTGTATGCACTTTTAGCCTAAATCAATTCCCATAGTAATGCTAATTGTATGGTAGTTCACTTTGTCTTGGCGATTGCAAAATTTCACGGTCCGAGGAAAATGAACAGAAGAAGAAGAACTTTATTGACACAACAAAAAGTACAGCGACTTTTATAAGGTCAAAGACATGTAGATATACAGACAATTAAACATGGGTACAACGAAAATATCCTACGTACAGAACAATAGGTGGGTCAACTAATACTACTTGTTCTAAGGTCTAAACATTCTTTGATATATTTACCTATTTGTACACAGTAAGGGTTATTGCCTTCTAGGATGAACTTAAATTTATCTACAGCATGAAATGTAACAAATTCTGTTGAGCAGGCGGAGAGAAGGTTGAACAGCTTTGTGCGTTTATCGTTATATAGTGTACAATTCAAAATAAAATGTTGTTCGTCTTCAATATCATTGGTACACGGAACTTAATCTAAACAAACAAACGGTGGTGCCAAGTGCACCAGAAGAGGATGCAAGGCAAAGGATGTGCTAACGGAAACGGTAGAGAAGTGAATATGAAAACAGTGAACATGAAAACCGTAAGAAAAGGGATTACAGTATACGTACGTGGCTGCCATGTGGATGTTTGATTTTTTTCTCCACGCCAGGTCCTCCCCATGAACGGAGAGATCGTGTTTGCGGATGACCTGAAGGTCAACTTCGGTTCGTTCTTCCACGAGCCGACCTGCATGGCTGGAGGTAAGGGGTAGAAGGAAGGTTTTAGGGTGTATGTAGGGGGTCTATTTTGATCCTTTGTCGCATTCCAGCGATATACAGACCTTTAGCATTATAATTTAGGCTCGTAGCCGCACGCGTGTTTGTATATGTGTGTGAATCTGTTTATATGAAGAACTTTATTGCACGACAATTGCACATGGTACAATGTATGGCAAACTACATAAAGAGAGTAACAACAATAAAATAAGGGTGTTGAACAATTGCAAGACCTAATGTCGAATAAAACCTAACAAATCTACATCATAATTATTCAAATAATATGGGATAGCACAAGTCTTTGATGAAATGTTACAATCGAGTGGGCTAATCACAAGTTTCGGATTTTTTTCTAATAACAACATATGTGTGTGAAAGGAACGTGTATGCATGTGTGAATGCGTGCACGTGTAAATGTGTTTATATGACATTGTGTGTGTGTGCGTGCGTGAATGACCGTGAATGTGTGTGTGTGCGTGAATGTGTCTTGTGTGCTTGCGTGAATGTGTGCGTGCGTTCGAATGTGTGTGTCTGCGTGCATGTAAACTCTGAGCTTGTGTGTTTCTACGTGTGTTTACGTGATTTTATCTGAGAGACTTGCATGTATAAAGGCATATAGGTACAAACCGTATAAGCATGCTTGCCCATAGCCAGGAGGGGGGGGGGGGTGTAAGGCTGAATGGTCCACTTTTTTATCTAAAGGTCCTAAAGCTTTTAAGAAAAATCCTTAAAAGGATTTTTCTTTAAAAGGTAGACTGATTTGTATCTCCAGCAGGGCTGGTATCCTAGACAAACTGAATGCTCACTTTGTCAGTGAATAAAAAGTGAATAATTAAGAATAAAAAGAATTTTTCTTTTGGAATCCTCCTAAAACCGCAGAAGGTTCAGTTTCCAAAATTTTTCTGGGGGAGCATCCCCCCGGACCCCCTAGGAACCTCGCGAACAGGCCCCTCGGACAGTGGATAGACCCCCCCCCAATCAAACTCCTGGCTACAGGCATGACATGGGAGTGAAGTCTGCTATCTCTGATTCCCCAGAGAACAGGTTTGTTGGTGGAGAACCGGAGGACTGGCTCAACCCCCACAACTGGCGCGTGGAGGATGACCTGAGCGTGGTGCCGCCAATGTCATCCGACGGTGAGACGGGGGGTTATTACCTTCGCCAAGAATTGGCGATATTGATTATGTAAATTAATACCTAATTTGCATAATTAATGAGAAAATGTTATAATTTCATAATGCTAACTGCCTGGAATTTCATACTTGCGGTATTTGAAAGTTAAGTGAAGGTGAACATCATTAAACATAACTTATCCAAATAAGGACATCATTTGCATCATTTATGAGGAAATGATAGAATGGCTTTCTTTGTTAAGATAAGGCTGTCTTTTGATGGAGAATATGATCAACTATATAATACAATATTATAATACAATATTATAATATGAATATAAAACAAATGAGAATCCTATTTGCATAATCAGAAGGAATCATCTTTGTCAGTCATAAAGATTAACATCATTTGGCGAAGGTATGAGATCGTGGGACTCTAGTTTGATATGTTCTTTCGGGGGTGGGGGGTTCAATATGGGCATGTGCAGTGTAGGCTAGTGTAGAGTCACTCATTCACTCATTGCCTTCGCTATTCAGAAATTTAATTCCTGTAAGTGGTTTTATGTGATCAACGGAAAAGTAACTTTTTCTACACGAGCCGAACTTACACGGAACAGTTTATCAGGTAAGGTACTGAATAAAGAAAATATTTTTACGCAACCAAGTCTTTTATTTAGCCTCACTGGGTCAGTTTACTGAGGAAGACCAGAGTGAATGGTCGAAAGATCTAGGTGAGAGAACTTTATTGTGTTGGATTAAAAGTGGTTGTAGTGTGAAAAGAGTTTGTTTATTCAGCTAGGCCAGCCTCATTACCCTAGATGGTACCTACTGGCTGATCTTCAAGGTGAGAAAGGTGAGAATTCATACCCTGGATCCGGATGCCAAACTAGTATCGGGACGTTAGCCGTTTTCCTTCGGACAGCCAAGAGCCCTTAGCCCGCCTGCCTAAATTACCGCTACGGGGGAGTTGAGCCCGAGGGGTTTGTCCGGCCCTATTACTATTACTATTACTATTACTATTACTATTATTACTATTACTTTCGTTTGTAGGCCAGCCAAACTCCTCCCCGGGCTAGACTCCCCCTTAGCGGTAATTTACACCAGCAGGCGAGGGGCTTTTGCGGCCCGGAAAACGAGTTCTGTCTTCCAGGGTAGTTTATTCATGAACCGTTTTGAACCCCCATCCCCAGGTGCAGCCGTCCCCACCAGCGCAGCTGACGGCAGTGACGGGTTCCCCCTGCTCCAGGCCGAGGTAGTGCCCTGTACCCACGACACCGTCGTCTTTCCTGAGGTAAGGAACCGCTGTTCTCCAAGCAGAGGTTTGGGGTTATTTTTGGCGTGCTTTTAGGCTTTTTTATCGGGGTTTCATTTTTGCACTGGGATTTATTTTTCGTTGGGTTGGGTGAAAAATAATTCTAGTGCAAAAAAAAAAAATAAAAAAAAAACAAAAAAAACACGCCAAAATAACCCCAAACCTCTGCTTGTAGAGTCAGGGACCACTGAAACGTATCGAGCTAAATTTTCTGTACCTGTATCTGTAGAGCTGGTATAACCGCCCTTTGGCGTAACACACCAGCTTCGCAGGCATGCGGCGCGGCAGTAGCTGGCTACATTACACCGAACTTGTTATCACACCTAGCCATTGAACATCAAACTCTAAGCTATCTGATAATAATGCCCCTACTGTACTTGGTGACAGCGTATTACACTCTGCGAAACTTCTAGGAAAGAGTAACTTTTTTAAACGCCTGAAATCTCAATTTTAAAAGCATCCGACACGATTTCAGGGCAGCAAATATAAAGAAATTCTGCATGGGGAAATCTGTCTGATATTGACAATTAGGTCACACTAACTTAACTTTATACTATCTTCTGAATACCCCCCAAACTAGTGTATTGATCATAGGTTCTTGAGTTCCATGGAGCATCGGCAGCTTGGGTGCCGTACTCCGTAGTTACTAGATATTATTGTCAATGAAGTATGTAAGTATATTTCAAAATGTTTCAAAAAGAGAGAAGAAGCCATTAGATCTTAGATCAATACCACTTATATATATATATATTTCTTTTTTTTATTTTATTTTTAGCATTGTATACCTTGTTTGTTTGTTTGTTTGTTTGTTTATTTAAATGCAACAGTGCATAACAAGTGGCAACCAGGCAGCAACAAGGCTGGTAGCGGCTACCACTGACACATAAATGCATAAATACAAAGTACAGTATAACTTAAATACAATATCACTTGGTACATACAAATTCAATTCAATATTTACAATAGCAATAAACATACAAAGTACATACAAATTCAATCAATACATAATTAAGCAATACAGTGTAATTACAATACAAATCGATAAAATGATCAAAGTTGAAATGGAACGGTTGGAGGATTTTTATTTACAATTGGTGTTAAGGTAATCAGGACCTAATGTTAGCCTTTCTCTATTACTACTGTTGTAGTACTCTCTAGTACATTGTTTTTTGTACATCCATCCATTTATCCCCCAGGGGAATGAACATGCAATAAATTTAACGCTCAACAATACACCTTCCCGGACTGATTAATCTGTACACCTGGGGTCCGCGCGGACCCCAGAGCAGTTTTTTGCTAATTTTTAGAAATTATCAACATGCTACCAGCTCAATTGTTTTGCAAACTGATGTGGGAACCTCTGTGTCCACATTACATACAAAAATCATACATTTTGAACTTTTTCTATTTTTTGGTGAAGAAAAGAAGACAAGAAGAAATACCCGATTTTTAAACCCATTTCAGACTGAAGGGGCTTTTGAGGCCCAACTTTGATCTCAGATAGCGGCTAAACGGCTTGCGCTAGAAGTATCAAATTTGGAGACCTTTCCGAAAATGTCTCTGGAAAAAAGTTCATATTAGTTTAATACTAGTAAGTTGATGTTTTTTTTTGTTGCCATGGCAACGGGTTTCTAGCAGGCAGTTTTTTTTTAAATAGTAAGTAATTTTGGTTTAAACATAAAAATTTTCTGAGTTTTATATTAAATTACTACTTCTTTTTCCAAACATTGATAACATCTTACATAAATAAATATAAGTTAAATCATTTAATATGCATAGAATATGCTAATTTGATGACGTCATTGGTCAAAATCCAATATGGCGGACTATATTATTAGCTCTGACGTCATATGACGTCATAATTACACCAAAGTTATTAAAATTTAATTCTATTACTACACCATTCTCTGAAAACTTGGTAGACATACGATGAGTGCATAAAAAACATATAAAAAACGGAAATAAGGTAATGTATAAGAAAGCCAGTGTATCCATTATGATCGAAAGCCGGCTGGGGTCCGCGCGGACCCCAAAAGAAAATCAAATATAATTTTTTTTATAAATGGTAGAAACGGAGTTTTCTGCACTGTATTGAGAGACAACTTTGTGGGTGACAATCACCTAAAATTTCAGAAAAAAATCTTTAGAAACAAAAAAGATATTACAGAATATATAGTGCTGGGGTCCGCGCGGACCCCAGGTGTACTGTTTAGGGTTAAAGTTTTAAAGTTTTATTGTCACTAGATATCATGGACTACGGAGGATTGCACACAGACCAGAGCCTCCTCGGAGGTGATTCTTTTATTTTAGAACAGGCAAAAATCAATGTGCGTGTAGATGCCAACATAACATTACATCAATGTAGCCTTACTGACATCTCTTCCCACATCTCTATCATCATTTCATACTTGAGCCATATGCAAAATATGGAGTTCTTCTTTTTTTTTTGACTAGACTGTCATAATTAGTTAGAACCAACCTACGAAGTTCGATACGTATCTAAAATAGTCCACAGTTACCCAGTATTATGGCCTTTCTCCGTTTGAAAAATGTTTTATCTGTCTCGAGTTGAACATATTCTATGACTTCTAAATGTTCAGGAAGTCAGTACATACAGCGCCGTACATACGCCCCGTGCATATAGACACAGACCGTAGTAAACTTCGGGTAGGTTGTTGACTGAGAAGTTATGGGTTCCAGGCTGATAACGAAAGAATCGTTTAATCTAAAGGAAAACTAAAATAGTCCACAGATACCCAGTATTATGGTCTTTCTCCGTTTGAAAAATGTTTTATCCGTCTCGAGATGAACATATTCTATGACTTCTAAATGTTCAGGAAGTCAGTACATACAGCGCCATGTATATAGACACGGACCGTAGTAAACTTCGGGTAGGTTGTTGACTGAGAAGTTATGGGTTCCAGGCTGATAACGAAAGAATCGTTTAATCTAAAGGAAAACTAAAATAGTCCACAGTTACCCAGTATTATGGTCTTTCTCCGTTAGAAAAATGTTTTATCTGTCTCGAGTTGAACATATTCTATGACTTCTAAATGTACAGGAAGTCAGTACATACAGCGCCGTACATACCCGTGATTAGACACAGACCGTAGTAAACTTCGGGTAGGTTGTTGACTGAGAAGTTATGGGTTCCAGGCTGATAACGAAAGAATCGTTTAATCTAAAGGAAAACTAAAATAGTCCACAGTTACCCAGTATTATGGTCTATCTCGGTTTGAAAAATGGTTTTATCTGTCTCGAGTTGAACATATTCTATGAGTTCTAAATGTACAGGAACTCAGTATATACAGCGTCGTGTATATAGACACGGACCGTAGTGAACTTCGGGTATGTGAAAATATGTGAAAAATGTACAGTTGGTAGCAGAAAATCATTTTTGTAACATTCAAGGACATACAGGATTCTAAGAGGATAAAAATAGGCTACAGGCGTACTATAGTGTTTGAAAATAAAGTCCAAATACAATACCGCCCTTCACTTGACAGAACGTTTCCTAGCACACGCACTCAAAACGTCTGCAGTGTAACAGCCCTCTTTTCACAGTGTAATCGAATGGGCTTAGACACAAGCCATGTTAGCTTTGACGCGAGAGACGCATAAAAGCTGGAAATCCCTGTCGGGCGCTCTAATTGGTTTGCGTTCTGGGCGCAGGTTATTGTCAAAACCCCTTGTTTAATTGTTCTTAGTTAAAACTCTTTGGTTACGCTTTTCCGCACTTATTTATACTATCTTCACCATAGTTCCCTGACCAAGAACAAATGTCAGAAGCCATCGCTCATTATGCAAATCGGGTGTAATTGGCACCTCAACGTGAAGTTGGAACCTCACCCCTGAGGCGAAGACCCTAAAGCGGAGGCGCGAGAAGCCCCACAAGTTTGTCTCACCCCGATGTGTTTGCATTTTAACACCTATTTGAGGAGGAATCTCGGAAACCTAGAAACGGTCGTAAATAAGTTTGTTACCTGTTACAAAAATTTTCACATAAAATCACATAATCATCTAGGACATAGGCAAATGTGAAATTATGTGAAGCATTTTCACATAAAATAACATTCTGACCTCTTATGTGAAAAAAAATGTGATTTGAACTTCACATAATTTCACATTTGACTCCTTTCAGTTTGCGGGGTAAAACCGCTTCACATTTCTTCACATCTTCTCACATTTTGAATTCACATTTTTTTTGGCCATCTTTTCGGGTTGTGTGATTTCACATAATCGATTCACATTTTTTAAACAGTTACATTGTTTCACATAAAATAACATTTGACGATTCACATTTTGAAAAAAAATCACATTTTGGGTTTCACATATTTCTAATGGGATTCACATTACATCACATTTTTTCACATTTCATTAAAATTTTGCACGAAATTCACATAATTTTCACATTCATGCACCTGGTAGTGTACACAGCAATATCACTTATAATGTATAGGATTGGGTTCAATGAACTTGTACTCTACGTACATGAAAACATTGACTAGAAAAATGACTTTGCAAATACTATTTATTTTCACAGGCTTTTAATCTAAACATTTTCAGTATCAATTTAATACATCCTTAGGCTAAGTATCAAGATAAAAAGACTATAGTTAGGATAACTACGTAAAATGTCACTAAAAGATGGTCCCAGTCGCACAGTTGGTGTCTCCGTGTGAATTTTTATGTGTCGATATAAGGCAAGCTTGGAGGCAGCAGAATAGCTACACTGGTCACACCTGTAGGGTGTTCCCCCTGTATGTGATATGAGCCCTCATATGTCGGGATAAGTGAGACTTGTAACTTGTCCTGTATCCACACTCCCCACACATGTAGGGTTTCTCACCGGTATGTGTTGCTTTATGGTCATCTAAAGTGTTTTTTCTGGTGGCAGAATAACCACACTGGTCACACTTGTAGGGTTTTTCTCCTGTATGACTTCTCATATGTTGTGATAAATGGGACTTTCGAGCTGCCCTGTACCCACACTCCCCACACATGTAGGGTTTCTCACCGGTATGTGTTGCTTTATGGTCATCTAATGTGGATTTCCTTGCAGCAGAATAGTCACATTGGTCACACTTGTAGGGTTTTTCTCCTGTATGGGTTTTCATATGTTTGGATAAATTGGACTTTCGACCTGTCCTGTATCCACACTCCCCACACATGTAAGGTTTCTCACCCGCGTTGTTCCACTGAACTTTCTGTGCTGCCGTCTTGTCTTCATCATAGCCTGTATTGCTGTCAGACTCATAAGCAACCTGGGAAACCCTGGTGGGGGACCCATCAATGCAGTTCTGACCAACTCCGGTGGGAGACCCAACGTGTCTTGCCATTGCCACGTACAGTCTAGTGTAAAAATAATAGCACGTCTTGTTAATGATATGGTCACAGCAAGTAAATTTTATGGATGACATCCTCCGCAGACTCCAAATCTAATGCGAGCGGCCGAAAAAAACAAAACAAGGCAGGCCGAAAAAACAAGGTTCCTACATTTCAAACTTTTGACTCAATCACTGTACAAATGGTTTTGATTCAGTGGGAACATCACATATACACAGCTAACATCGTACATATCACTGCATCAAAGTAAGAAACAAAACATTAAATCAGAGCCTTTTCTTGTCTCTTCATAGTTATCTGCCATCCACCTTCCGGCATGGCAACATACATTTTTGCCCATTTTCCGCATGTTGACCACTGTCAGAAGGCAACAAAATTTCTTGTTTTTTTCCCCAAAATCAGGCGAAAATCAATGCGCGCGCTGATGTCATCCATAAGAATTACTTGCTGTTGCCTAAAGATAATTTTTTCCCAAACTGTTAGAGATTTGCATGGTTGTTGATAATGCGAAAAACAGCTTCTGTGCTCTGTTGCATGGGAGTAGCCTGGTCTCAAATTTAAAAAAAAAGTAATGGTAGCAAAATGGTAGCGAGAGATCGTTTTTCAAACAAGGCTACTCACGTTACGTATTTGCAAGGTACAGAGACTGTTATGGCATTTGACCAAAAGCGCATCAAGCTTAGTTTAAAGGAATTCCTAACAATAACATAAGGAGTTCAGACAACCATGCGTAGCCGGTTTGGTTTCGCCCCCCCTCCCCTTTCATTTCTACCATTTTCACATCCAGAAAAGGCCTATAAACCATCGTCTCACTCTGGTTATCATGCCACAGAAATGAGCCCCAAACCCTTACGTTTGGTATAGAAATCCATGACTGTTCTTTTCTAAGTCATACCTGCTTTCTGTGATGGTTTTCTCTTCACGTAACCTGGACTCGCTTTCCTACGTCGTATCGAGGGGTCAGAGGTGATCGTCTCTCGGGTCATAGGTGAACCACATTCAATGACTCCCTCACGGCAGCAGTTAAGAATTTTGTACCGCATAAAAAAAAAAATGAAGGACTAAAATCAACCTACCATGGGTCACGCCAAGTATTAGGAAACTGATGAACAGACGAGATAGGAAATACCGCAAGTGGAAGAAAAACAGATCCAATAAGCTGAGGGAAGAGGTTAAGGCCCTGCGCCGTTCCATCCAACGACAGATCCGTCGGAGCTATTGGAGTCATCTAAACTCAGTCTTTACGGAAGAAACATCTGCCTACAAACCAGGGAATAAGAGGTTCTGGGCTTACGTTGAGAACCAGAGGTCAAGTAATGCCGGTGTTGCCCCTCTAAAGAAAGATGGCCGCCTCACGTCCAACCCACAAGAGCAAGCTGACATTCTGAATGAACACTTCCAATCAGTTTTCGGAGATGGACAGCAGTACTCAAACGCAGAGTTTGAAGAGAAGACAGGTATGCAAAACACAGACGTACCAGCGATGGATAACATCACTATCACCTGCGAGGGAGTGAGCAAGTTAATGGAGAAACTGAACCCAAACAAGGCCGGAGGGCCAGACGGCATTAGCCCTAGAATACTACGAGAACTAGCCGAGGAACTGGCGCCGGCACTGACAACCATCTTTAAATCTTCACTAACAACAGGCAGTGTCCCAATTGACTGGAGGAGTGCATATGTCATGCCCATCTTTAAAAAAGGGGAACAATATGACCCAACTAATTACAGACCAATTTCCCTGACATGTATAGCGTGTCACTGATGGAGCATATTGTGGTCAACATGTCATGTACCACCTTGAGTCACACGCCATACTGAATGACGCACAGCATGGCTTTCGCAGAGGTCGATCCTGTGAGAGTCAGCTGCTAGAAATGGTAGAAGAGCTAACGACCAACGTGGAAAGTGGGAAACAGACAGATATCCTAATGATGGATTTCGCAAAAGCATTTGACCGGGTGAATCATAGCCTACTGATTCACAAATTATACCGCTTTAGAATCCAAGGACCGACTCTAGCTTGGATCGAGAGCTTTTTGAGAGACCGACGACAAGCAGTTATAGTCGACGGATACCAGTCCTCATATGCGAGCGTCAGATCAGGAGTCCCACAGGGTTCCGTCCTCGGTCCCTGTCTATTATATAATTCCTTGCATATATAAACGACTTACCGGATAAACTAACAGCACTGGCTAGGTTGTTGCCGATGATACTGCCATATATAACGTCATAACCAATAGGGAACAACAAGATCAGCTACAACGGGATCTAGAAAGGCTGGCAGATTGGGAAAAATCCTGGGATATGATGTTTCACCCTGCTAAATGTGTAACCATGACAGTGACAAGGAGTAGAAAACCCTTGGAGACATCATATGTACCCCACGGCCATACGCTTGAGACAGTAAGAACAGCCAAGTACCTAGGTGTCTTACTGTGCAGGGACGCGAGCTGGAACGTACACTACAACAATGTAGCAAACAAGGCAAATGGAGTTTTGTGCTTTATTAAGAGAAACCTTAAAATCAGCTCTGTTTCCATCAAGGAAAAAGCATACAAAACCTTTGTGAGACCCTTGCTGGAGTATGCTGCATCCGTGTGGGATCCTTACAAGCAGAAGGACATTAACAAACTAGAAAGCATCCAAAGACGAGCGGCGAGATATGTTCTCAATCGCTACCACAACACGTCAAGCGTGACCAACATGTTAGCAGAACTCGGCTGGCAACCACTGGCAGAACGCAGAAGGTCAGCAAGACTAGGGATGCTGGCTAAGATCAACCAAGGAATTGTGCAATGCCCTATTATAAAAAGCAAGCTTGTTCCGCCACCATCAAGAAGAAGACGCACACACAACTACCAGCTTTCCCAGATTAAGACTAGAACACAGTACAGAGACTTTTCATTCCTGCCTAGAACCATCAAGGATTGGAATGCAGCAGAGGTAGACACGGTGAACAACCTGGTGTCCAGCCTCATGTAGTCTTCACTGCTGTAATAGTATGGACGGGACTATTCGGAACTGACCCGGCGAGGTTAAATGGACTGTGAATACTGGACAATTTTTAGTATAATGACCTCTGACCTGAAATGCCAGAATAATCGACGCCTCGATTGTGGGCATCAAGGGAAGAAGAAGAGAAGAAGAAGAAGAAGAATAGGGTCCCCTTATTTTTAATATAATGTACTCTTACTTCTGCCGACACGTTATTGAGCTTACATCGATCAATCAATCAATCAATCAATCAATCAATCAATCAATCAATCAATCAATCAATCAATCAAATGGTTTATTTGTGAAAACAAACAAGAACTTGTAGCCGTTGGCTAAATTTGTGTCTTGCTGTACAATTTGATTTCTTGACATATCTGGCAAAACACATTAAAATTGCTCCGTTATTCAATAAAATCCATATCATTACACATTAAATTATCTGAAAATAACAGTTTAAAGTTCAACATTAGAACAAACAATTACAGACATATATGAAATACATAGGTTTGTTAGTCCGTGCACTAATCCGTATTGAAGAGCGAAAGTTGAAATCAACTAAATCCAGATATTTTTCCATATTTGTTTTGTCATTTTTTTGTTAAAACCTTAACTTTCCAGAATCAACATTTAACTTGTGGGATATAGTTTGTACATACATATCAGAAATTCATAACCTTAACATAGTGGATACAGCTTTGATGTCACAACTAGAGTTACATGAATAGAACAAGTATCCGCTTGAATCTAAATATTTCCTTCACACGTTGTAGCAAGGTTCTTCTCTGACTAAATGCGCATTTTGTTGAAACAAATGAGCATCAGCTTTACAGCTATTACAATCCATCTGAACAAGGCAAAGACAATATTTGATAATACATAATGAAATATCTATACATCTAATGGAGATCTGCCTAATTCAGCCCTACATGTAGATGCTAAGTTACTGCTATTTCTAACAAAAAACCCACTAAGTATACTACCCGGTCAAAAAAAGACGATAGAACTAAATAACTTTTATTTTATCTAATTATTTATTTATTACGATTAACCACATACATAATATGCATGGAGGGCATGGTGGAACAGGTGCACCTAAGTGCACCTTTTCAAGGCCACCATGCCCACAAATAAATAGACAATGTGCATACAAAAATACAAAACAGTGATACTATATATACAAATTTACAAGATGGTAAAAGCAATAATCATTGAACTGGGCTTAACGGGGCCTCGTAGCGCGACAGGAGGTGCAGCCACACGACAGCACCCAGGAGCACGGAATGTCCACACTGAAATGTTGGTTGAACCTGTTGCGCATGGACAACCGACACTTTTTCTTGAAAGCCGCCACTTCACGATCAGTTGGACTCGACGCGTTAGCTCCCAGCGCCCTGGTCTCGATGTCCAGTTTGTTCCATATTGTTATGACTCGTGGCAGGAACTATCACTACTACAAGATGGTCGCAGTTGCACAGTTGGTGTCTCCATGTGAATTTTCATGTGTCGAGATAAGGAAAGCTTGGAGGTTGCAGAATAGCTACACTGGTCACACTTGTAGGGTTTTTCTCCTGTATGGGCTTTCATATGTACGGATAAGTAGGGCCTGTAAACTGTCCTAAATCCACACTCCCCACACATGTAGGGTTTCTCACCAGCGTGTTTTGCTTTATGGTCATGTAGGGTGGATTTTGTTGTGGTAGCATAGTCACACTGGTCACACTTGTAGGGTTTTTCTCCTGTATGAGTTTTCATATGTTGGCATAAGACAGACTTATGAGCTGCCTTGTATCCACACTCCTCACACATGTAGGGTTTCTCACCAGTGTGTTTTGCTTTATGGTAGTCTAAGCTGGCTTTCTGTGCAGCAGAATAGTCACACTGGTCACACTTGTAGGGTTTTTCTCCTGTATGAGTTCTCATATGTCGTGGTAACTGGGACTTTCGAGCTGTCCTGTATCCACACTCCTCACACATGTAGGGTTTCTCACCAGTGTGTTTTGCTTTATGGTCATTTAGAGTGGATTTCGCTGTAGCAGTATAGTCACACTGGTCACACTTAAAGGGTTTTTCAAGTGCATGTTTTTTCATATGTCGCGATAACTGGTACTTCCGAGCTGCCCTATATCCACACTCCCCACACATGTAGGGTTTCTCATCAGTATGTTTTACTTTATGGACATTTAGAGTGGATTTCCTTGCGGCAGTATAGTCGCACTGGTCACACTTGAAGGATTTTTCACCTGCATGTTTTTTCATATGTTGTGATAACTGGGACTTTCGAACTGCCCTGTACCCACACTCCCCACACATGTAGGGTTTCTCACCAGTGTGTGTTGCTTTGTGGTCATCTAAGCTGGCTTTCTGTGCAGCAGAATAGTCACACTGGTCACATTTGTAGGGTTTTTCTCCTGTATGACTTCTCATATGTCGTGATAAATGGTGCTTTTGAGCTGTCCTGTATCCACACTCCCCACACATGTAGGGTTTCTCACCAGTGTGTTTTGCTTTATGGTTATTTAGGTTGGATTTCCATGCAGCAGTATAGTCACACTGGTCACACTTAAAGGGTTTTTCACCTGCATGTTTTTTCATATGTTGTGATAACTGGGACTTTCGAGCTGTCCTGTACCCACACTCCTCACACATGTAGGGTTTCTCACCAGTGTGTATTACTTTATGGTCATCTAGGTTGGATTTCCTTGCGGCAGAATAGTCACACTGGTCACATTTAAAGGGTCTTTCACCTGTATGGGTTTTTATATGTTTGGATAAGGCAGACTTTCGAGCTGTCCTGTGCCCACACTTTCCACACATGTACGGTTTCTCACCAGAGTGTTTTGCTTTATGGTCATTTAGAGTGGATTTCCTTGCAGCAGAATAGTCACACTGGTCACAATTAAAGGGTCTTTCACCTGTATGGGTTTTCATATGTTTGGATAAGGCAGACTTTCGAGCTGTCCTGTGCCCACACTTTCCACACATGTACGGTTTCTCACCAATGTGTTTTGCTTTATGGTCATCTAGGTTGGATTTCCTTGCAGCAGAATAGTCACACTGGTCACAATTAAAGGGTCTTTCACCTGTATGGGTTTTCATATGTTTGGATAAGTCAGACTTTCGAGCTGTCCTATGTCGACACTCCACACACGCGTACGGTTTCTCACCGACGTTATTGACCTGAACCTTCTGCGCTGTCGTCTTGTCTTGACCATAGCTTGTTTTGCTGCCAGACTCATGTGCAACCTTGGAAACCCCGGTGGGAGACCCGTCAAAGCTGTTTTGTTCTACTCCGATGGGAGACCCTTGTCCTGCCATTGCCATGTCCAGCCTAGTGAGAAAATTAAAAGTAATAACGATAATGATAATAATAATAATGATGATAATAGTTATAATAATAATAATAGCAGTAGTAGTAATAGTAATTGTTTATTGCAAATTCTTGCCCGAGGGATAATTGCAGAAACAGAAGAAATATGGTATAAAAACAGACAATTAGTACATATAGAGCTATTGACAACTACTAAGAAACTACTGGTAAAAAGCTACTGGGTTTGACTTCTTATTTGAAGACAGAGGAAGACAAAGGATCCCACTTTTTCTATAATTTGTGGGTTTTCTGATGTTAAGAGGAGAGTGGTTTTCTTTTCATTCGTATATGTGTGATAGTAATAGTAATAATATTAAGAAAAGCATATATTGTGATAAAAATAAATGTGCCTTTAGTCAAACTGCTAGAGTCATGCATAGCTGCTAAAATTGGAAAAAAAAACAGCTTCTGTACCCTGCACAAAGGATTACCGAATCGCCACGGCTATCGGTGGGGGCCTGCATGTGGGGGGGGGGGGCGACAACGGTCTACGATACATTTTGAGAGCTGGCTGCGTATTACGCTGAATTCGGAAAACCTCTCGATATCTTGGCGCTCTACGATAAATTCCAAGTGGCTACAACGCATTACGTAGAATGAAAACGGCGAATACGCTCTACGCAAAATGGGCCAATTACACTCTACGTTGAATAAGAGCGCTCCGTCTACGCTCTACGGAATTAAAACCGCCGATTACGCTTCTACGAAAAAGGGCATGCGGGCCCCCATCAGTGAGTTAGGAATCATTTTTCACACAAGGCCACTCACGTACTCACAAGGCAAAGACAGGCATTTGCATTACGCTTTCATTGAAACGAATTCCTTACAATAGCATCAGGATACTGTTTACAGAACCATGCTATGTATAAATGAATAGATGGTAACATCTGTGCCATAATATCGCCAGGGTCCATAATATCACCACCTTGAGAAACAGTGTGCTTTTTACTTTTGATATGCACTCCTTCACACATCAAATGTACATATCTAGGCTATGTTGCAGTAAAAATATCTTAAAGCACACTATTTCTCAAGGTGGTGATATTATGGACCCTGGTGATATTATGGACACAGATGTTACCATATGGTAGAAATTTTCTACCATATGGTAGAATTTTACCACCATATTCACATCCATAAACGGCCTATTATTACACCATCGTCTTACTGTAGCCATTCTTGTACAGAAATTAAAATTCATGACTATTAATCATGTCTATTAAAGCATTTATTTTACCTGCTTCTTGTGATGGTTTTCTCTTCACGTAAACCTGGCGTCACTGTCCGATTGTCGTAACGAGGGGTCAAAGGCAAAAGTGTCAAAGGTGAATACGGTCCCCTGATTTTCAAGATAGTGTATTTTTACATCTGCTGACACGTTAGTAGCTTTGTGCAGGTTTGTTCGTCTGTTCTGTGTCACGTAACGTTAACTCATATCTGCATTATATCCACACACCCCATACATTTTCTCCTGTTTCTCTTCTACGTCAGTTTTTATATGTCGAGATAAGTGAAATCTGAGCACATCCATAACGAGCGGTCGCTTTTTATTATTTAGGCCATGTTGATTTGATTATATGGATGACATCCTCCGGGAACCCCAAAATTGATGCGCGCTTGCGAATAAAAAAAAGTTTAGCAAAAAAAAAAGTTGTTTTCATTATGAAATCTACGTGGTCATGAGGGTTGAACAAATGGGACAGAATATGGTTTGGCGAATAATCTAGTCTTCAAGTTCATTTCTTTACAATTTCGTCTTTTTCGTTTGCTTTTGGCATTCTACGACATAGGTATGGTTTTTTTGTAACTTACGGTATATTTTTGCTCATTTTGCAACTGTTTTGTACGATTTATAGTACGGTTAAAACCTTTTTTTTTTTTGAAACGGCCGAAAATTCATGCGCGCGCGGATGTCATCCATATAATCAAATCAACATGGCCTTATACAATATAATGTAAATTATTTGAAGACAAATATAAATCTCCCAATATCGCCACCCGCTTCTTGCCTACCATTCTCTGGCCTTGACATCATGGCGATCGCTCGTATACTACATGTATATGATGTAGTCCTGAACCGATATTTTTTACGGGCCCGCCTGAACCAAGCAAATTGGATGGCGCTCAGGCTGAATGTGCATTAGTAAACAAATATTCTAGAAGGACTTCTTACATTTTATTATGTTTAAAGAAGGAAACATATTGTTTTTGCTTTGTTTTTTTTTCTTGTTCTTCTCCAATGACCTCTGACCTGGTCAATGCCCGTCTCTCACCATGGTAACTGGTGTTGAGTTACATCATGTTGCAATTTTGAAGAAAAAGGGATTTAGACTTATGTCACGATATATGCGTGAATGTGTTTGAGTAAGAATTAACAGAGCAGACCATATGCGAAGGTAAACATTATCTGTATTTGTATCAGTATAGTCGGTATAACCGCCATTCGGCGTAACACGACCATCTTACGCATTTGCTTTATTATGCATTTGCTTACCTTTCTAGTTTGATGTTGTTTTTCAGAACGCCACGTACCTGGTGAGCCTGGACCACAGCAAGGAGGTCAAACAAGTGGACTTCACCGGCACGGTGAGACAAATCCACTAGAGTACTACTGACGCTCCACAAAAAGTCAGGCTTTCACAAGTTTCTGACCTTTAGATACGTTTATGGGACATGAGGTTCCGTACGGTGGCCCTCAGGGACAATACCTGTTTTATTCTTTTTTTGTCGTGCTTTCTTAACTAGTGAGACACGGGGTTTCCTACGGTGACCCTAAGGGACAATATCTATTTGTTTTCTGTGGGTGCTTTCTTAACTCTTAGCAAATTTCTTCGGCGGGCAGGGGACAATTTAATTGGGCACCCTTACAAGCAAAGGGCAAATTCTGAGGTAGTGGTATTGTGTTGATATAGGTCTTTCTTTTCAGAAAAGATTTTACACATCTTTCACAATAGGAAAAACTGTTGATAAAGGCTAAATGTTTTCACCATACCCTCCTAAAGACACAAGGAATTACAAAATAGTAAATAGTAGCGGCCTTACAAATCCATTTTCTTCTCATTCTTCTTTCTTGTTATCAAAGGTCTACAAGAAGTCGAACGAGTTTGGGAAGTTCCTGGAATCAGAGAACGGCAAGATGCAGTTCAAGCTGGGACCGTCAGGAGGCATCGTTGTACAGGGACAAGACTGCAATGACAATTCCGGCTGTTACTGTGGTAACGAGGAAGTGAGTGAATTTTTCAGATTAAAAAAAATACAAAAAACTTTCTGATATATTCCTGATACGTTATTGTTAAAACAGACAGCATCCACAGCCATCCATCCTTAAATAGGTTTAAGAAGAGGGTAAAAATAACTAAAAAAAACCAGTACCTGTCATCAACTAAAAGCGATAGCACTCGTGGCACTGTATCTATCTCTAACCTGCCATCTTAGTTTACCCTACCCCACCCATAGCCTCCACCAGGCCTTCCTACAGGAATTCGGATCGCAGAATTCGGCAAAAAAGAGAGTATATAAAATTGGCCAGGGGAGTCCGGCCGCGGGGAGGTAGTTTCTTTCCTCCGCGGCCAGTCAAACCTACAAGGCGGCCAAACTCCCCTGGCAATTATTCTCCTATATATTTAGTAGTTAGTCTTGTATAGACTACCCCACCCGCCACCAATTTGATAAAGTCAAGGGCAAGTATAAGAGCGCCTAGTGGGTAAAAGTATTTAGAATGGAAACAAAGTTTCTGTGAAAAATTATTCGTGTCAAAAATTTGGTGCGAATGTATTTGTCATGAGTTTATTTCTGTGGTGATTTAACTTCTGTCCCTAAATCTATTCATCCCTTCCATGCAGCACATGGACAAGATCTGTGACCTCTACGGAGACAACTGCCTCTCTGTGACCTGCAGCAATCCCGTCACCCCTAGCGGCAGCTGCTGCCCCATGTGCGGTGAGTGGTTGCTATAAAACCCTTTTGTCTAAGTCAGGAAGGTAAACAGACGCGTGAAGAGTTTGGATGGCAGTTACTACATTGTAACTCTATCTGTACATTCACCAGTTTCCCATCCCCAGAATGCAATGCGAAAACAGGGGTCTAAACCTCATTTGCATAGGACAGGAAGGCATCGGAATGATCTTGGTGACGTTAAATAGCTTGCTTTTCACTGTGTTTTGAGGTGTTGGGGGCATTTTATGCTCAACATTAATTAAATTACTATGGGTCGAATCTGACAACAAATATAGAATGAAGTTTTTGTGTTCCTCAACATGGAACACGTGGTTTGTACTGTTACAGCATCATCATAGCGTTACCAATATACGTTACAAACCACATATTAAAAAAATTATCATTCTCTATTTGTTGTCAGATTCAACCTCACTGTGCATCTGAATGTTACTTAACAATGCAGTATCAAGCGTAAAACACCTGTGACATACATAGGTTCCAAATGTAAAGTATTATTATATATATAATATATTGTCATACCTAATTTATTGTTATACACATGCAGGCGCGGTACTGCTGCTGTCCTATGACAAAATGTCGTTTGACATCATGGCCTTCCAGGACCGTCTTGTCGATGACTACATGCTCAATGTAACGTCACAATCTACTTGTTTATCCGTTCTAGTAGACTCACTTAGAAGTATGTTCGTGCATTTAATTTAATTTCAGTTTGAAACGTAATTATCTTTTTAATGTATGTTTTAGACAATTTTAGACGACATGTTAGCAGTTACACGCTACAGACCTCTGATAAAAACTTATGCTGTGGTCACATTTGATTTGATTTATTAGGCTGTATAAGACATATGTATACAGCCAGGACTGCCCAACTAGCAAACTAGGGCCCGGCCGGGCTGTTTCGATCAAGAGTATTACGCAAATAGTTCCTATTATTATTGCTTTGAAGTCTTTTATATCCTACGTTTAGTTCCATAAGACTGCCCGGCCGGGCCCCGGTCTGGAAATGTGACCTCAGCATTAGGTAACAATTCGCAACCTCGGGCACCGACCGGGTAGTTTGCGGGAACGAAAAGTAAAGATAAGATTAGTAAAGATCACTATTTGCATGTTATGTTATTGTGTTTACCGAAGGAAAACATATTCTTTGCTCAGTTTCTTCCTCTTCTACTTCTCCAAACAGTGACCTCTGACCTGACCAATGACATGATTTGTTGACGTCTGTCACCATGGTGACTGGTGTTGGATTACATAATATTGAAATTTCATGGTCTGCTTAGCCTCCTGTGCAGGCCCCGCGGCGGTGGGGAAGAGTTTTTAACGCATTATTTTAATATAGCCGGCCATCCTACATAGCCGCTGAGAG
>NW_017804220.1:1890692-1901220 GCF_001625305.1 Branchiostoma belcheri
CTTCTCTCGGCGGCTATGTAGGATGGCCGGCTATATTAAAATAATGCGTTAAAAACTCTTCCCCACCGCCGCGGGGCCTGCACAGGAGGCTAGGTCTGCTCTGCTCCTGTCACTAAATACTAGTAGTACGAGTATATGTATGTGAATGTGTTTGAGAAACTTTATGCATTTGCTTTGCAAATATAATGTTACTTCTCTAGTGTTATGTTATGTCATGCTATCTTATGTTATGCTATGTTATGTTATGTTATGTTATGTTATGTTATGTTTCGTTACGTTATGTTATGTTATGTTACGTTTATGCTATGTTATGTGATGTTATGTTATGTTATTACCTTCGCCAAGAAGGTTATGTTTTCAGTAGCGTTTGTCTGTGTGTGGGTGTGTTTGTGTGTGTGTGTGTGGTTTAGCAAGATAACTCGAGAAGCAGTGGATGGATTGAAATGAAACTTGGTAGGTGGGTAGGTCTTAATGAGACCTAGAAATGATTAGATTTTGGGCCCCCTGGCGGCTTTCCTTGGTACTGCAGCAGAACTTCCGGTTTTGATATCTCCTGATCTGGACATGCTAGGGTCACGAATTTTGGGTGGTAGAAAGCTCTTGGGCTAGGGAAGAAGTGACGTGAGTTTGGGCCCCCTAGCCGTTTGTTCTGGAACTGCAGGAGCATTTGTTGAAAAAAAATTGAAGGACGATAACTCAAGAACCGGTCGACGTATTGTCGTGATTTTTGGTATGTAGGTAGCTGAAGGAATGCTTGACATAATCAGATGGCAATTATGCAAATCGGGAGCTAATTTGCATAATTAATGAGGAAATTCTATAAATCTGCTTTGTTCGATAATAGAACTATGAAGCACTTGTGACATCTACTTGAGAACGAGAAAAACATCTGAAGATATAGATTATGTAAATGAGGACCTAATTTGCATAATTAATGGCAAATTCTTATAATTCCATAGTTGTAACTGCTGCACCCCAAATTTCATACTTGCCACATTTGGAAGTTAAGTGAAGGTGAACATCAATAAACATAATTTATTCAAATCATCACCTCATTTGCATAATTTATGAGGAAGTGCTATAATAGCCTTTTTCTTATGATAAGGCTGTCATTGGATGGAGAATATGATCAACTGATATAATCCATGCAAATGAGGCTCTTATTTACAAAATCAATGATTAAAATTGTATAATTCGTCACCCGCAAGGGTTAACATCATTTGGCGAAGGTATGAGATTGTGAAACTCTTGTGTTATGTTATGTTATGTTATGTTATGTTATGTTTATGCTATGTTATGTTATGTCATGTCATGTCATGTCATGTTATGTTATGTTATGTTATGTTATGTTGTGTTATGTTATGTTGTCCCGACAGGAGCACGGCTACAAGGGCCGTGTGAAGGGCCGTGTGAGTAAGCTGAAGGACGGGCACGTTCAGCTGGTCCTGGTGGACAACGTGCCCGGGGCTCAGAACGGCATGGCGGCGGGGGAGGTCGGCAAACACATCGCCTCTCTCATCGAGGAAGGTAACCTCGATTTGCATAATCTCCAAGCAGATGTTTGGGGTGGGAAATCGTATCGTTTTTCGGCTTGTGGGTCATTAAACGTATCTGTCAGAACACACGTCAATTATTCATAGATGGCAACTTGACAGAAGCATGGAGGAACGTGACGACTCAAATTCCTCCATGCTTCGCCTCGTCCAAATTATAGTACTACTTAGGTGTCCTCTGGGCTAATAAGACTTAATTTTATGGATGGCACACCGGACGAAAACCGAGATTTCCCTCGTGGATATCTATGGACACGCAGTAGGAAATCCGAAGTTTCCGCGGGTTTCCACTGATTTCCAAGGTGCACACGGGGCGTGTCCGCTGTGGGAAACTTGTGGAAAACATGGGAAACGGACCGCTCAAATTTCCCTTTCGTGTCCTATGGTGGAAATTTGCGTGCACATCATCGGGATATCTGTGTACACGTATGGAAACTTCAGGTGTTTGCCTTTGTTCCACGAATGACTTATGCATAATTTAGCGGCAATTATCGTAATTATCTCCCCCACTTTGTGAAACCAAATGCGCATGCGCGAGCCGACACACCCGGCCACGCCTCAAATATACCTTTTGTAATGGAAAGTAGCATCATGGCCTCCTATTCCCTTTACCCCCCCCTTATTTTGGTATTTTTGTTGCCTTTATTAGTTGTAAATGGTGCTTGGGCTTTGTGTGAGTGCGTGTTTGTGTTTTTTTTTTTGTTTTTTTTTGGTCTGGTCATCAGAAGGTTCCGATCTGTATGTATTTTATGCACCTCCCAAATTTCCAGTGTGCTTTGGCGAGTCTCTCAGCTCAGGCTCATCTGAAACAAACTGTAGGTCTCGGCCTGTTCGTCCTTCCACGTATGGCATGTAGACGATGACAGTCTAGGGAGCAGATATGAGTCTCCAGTCCTTGGAATCCTTCCTCAGCTCGTCTTGCCTAGTCTCCCTAGGGTAGGCTACCGGGGGGACATAGACTGAAGTTCACAATCTTCCCAATCAACCTCTGTCTGGAGAGAAGTCTAGTCCCAGTTCGTATTGCCAATGTCCCGCGGCGTTCTTGTCTTGGAAACAGCTAGTCTCTACCAGGCTTCGAGAAGCGGCTGGAAAGAGTAGAAATCGGCCCAATGGAGAGATAGCATGCCAAGGGAGTTGGTGCTGCTGGAGAAAACAGTTTGCCGCTTCGGTTCCAGCCGCTTCCCGGTGCCTGGTAGACGCTAGGAAATTGCTATAAGTAAACGTAGAATGACGCCATGTCGATATTCCTCGGTGTTGATGTAGACAAATTTTCCAGTCTCTCACTAAGTCCTAGCGTGTTGCTTTGTGTCCAGGAGAACTGTAGAATGCACGTTACACAACCCGGCGTGCCAACTGACAGATTTCAAAAATAGAGCGCGAGCGTTGATTGGCCCCCTTTTCAAACCACATACAAGAAGAAATGCATGCAATTGGCTGTTAGGGTTTACAGATCACTGCAAGAATAACGACCGAAACAAAGGGCTGTGAAATGTCCCAGTTGTCTATTGTGAAAAAGATTCACGCTATAAAGCTTAAACAACAATAAACCCTATAGGCTAATCTTACGCCAAAATGCGCCGAAACGTTACCACGTCTGCATATGCGTAACACATAATACATATGCAGTTTACCTGTGTAATGTTTACAACTTCTTGTTCAAGAAAATGAAATAAAAACAAGGAAGTTAAATTAAGGCTCCTTTACAAAAACCAAACATGGTAAACAGGGATATTTTTGAACATACTGGCGCCATCACGTCTGACCATTACACCACAATACACATCTAACAACAACGTACAGGTAAACCTAGCATCTTTTGTCTCTTTCAAAAATCTTTTTTACACAACAGTGGGCAAATATTTGAAAAACGCCAAGGGGGCCTCCCTCGTCACCAACGAAAGCGGATATGTTTGCAAGTGAAATATATCAAGGTCGAGGTTATCCAATAGCCTAGTTTGGGAAAATTCTGACCAGTAATTGTGTTTTTTCCCTATTATATACTGTAGATTCAATATGGCGCCGACATAATACGGCGTTAATTTATGCAGAAAGCCGAGCTACCAGACAAAGAAATCAGTACATTGTTAGTTAGCAAGGGTTATAGTCGATATGGTAATATTCAAGTAAGTTTGGAAATTCGAAACAGATACATCGGAAAAATACTGCGTAGCATTACAATATCTCTTAGTTAAACCAAACAAAAACTAATCATGATCACTTATGACTTCCACTAATAAACACAATTTTTGCAGTAGAAATTTCAAAATTGCACGTCCCCTGCACTTCTAGGCTGAGTTTATAATTTGGCACCCAAACCAAAACGCGCTACAGACGATCGCACGTGATCAATTCTTTAGTTTATCATCTTCAGCTATTTCTTTTCGTTCACAACAACGTGTTGCAAATTATCACTCTATCGGCGTCCGTCGGCGTGCTTTCTTGATTTACCGATAGTATACGCCAAAATGTATCAGGGGTTCACGCCATTTCTAGCAGAAAATTTACTAAAGCGGAGTGATAATTATTTCTATTGTACATCCATGCGCTGTAGGGCCATGTACAGAAAACATTAACGACATGTACTAGTATAAACTTTGGGAAACTCTTAGACCCCGGCGTTCATATCAAGCTTTGCATATCCTGCTAGATTCTTTAGCGGCGGTCAATCTATATAGCCTGGTGTAGACGCAAAATAGTCTGCTCTGTAAAGCCAGACTCGCAAAGGCACTATGTGTAAACAAACACAACAAAACTGCTTATAGATTGCCGTGCCTATTTTCTTAGGATGGTTACTCCATTGTGACGATAATTAGTCAGGACACGAGACGTTTCCAACAGTGGGAAATCTTGTACACTTCGCGTGTCCCATTGTGTGCGCGGGTTTCCTACCGTGGACACGCCGGGATGGGACACCCGTGGACACTTATGTACACGGCTAGGACACGTCAGGTTTCACCAACGTGTCCCAGCTTGGAAACTTGTGGAAATTCGGGAATTCGTCCAGTGGCATCCAATGCAATGAAGACCCCAAACCTAAAGCGTGCAGGCGAATAAAAACCTCCAGCCAAAATGCTGCTAAACCACAGGAAAACAAGGCTAGTATTGTGAATTTTCAGTTGTTGTACATGACTACTTTCACAACAAGCTATCACCTCCTGGCGTTTTGCAGCCTTAAATGAAATTAGTGTGACTGTAATGTTGGAATACATATTCTAGCCACATATATATTTCACGGTCGTTCTAAAGAATAAGATATCTCCCAGCCATAGCCCCATTCGCTATTACACTTTTAAAGCATATTCACATCTTTTTTCCTACATTTTAATGTAGGCAGGGCAGTCCTCCTTTTACTGTCTCGTTTTATTTTTCTCATTTTTCCCTTCCCCAGATAATATGTCACCGTTCCCGACTTTTGGTGTGACCAGCATCAGCATAGACAAGTCCGGTGTGGGCAACAAAGCCCAAGTCGGTAAGTGCAGAACAGGTTGGACTCTACTTCAATAGCCAGGTAGTCCTAATTCTGAGATGATTACTAGTACGTATACAGCATGGATTGTATGTTTATGGCCAGGTTATATAATGGAAAGGTCCTTACCAGTACAGATAATAAAGTATATATCAATGCACACCGCCATATCTAAACAGTATCTGCCTTGCAAGTTACCTCTCTTTCCTGATTAACCTGTTTGCTACGTCGATAAAGGTTAGACATCCAGGTATGAGATACTCAAGGAAATTCTGACTCAAGCAAATGGGTGGATTTTGAAAACTGTCAGACGTTTCAAGTAGCATCCAGCACTTTTCGTCAGTAACTGACGAAGAGTATAGGATACTATTTGAAATGTCTGACATATATTTTGATATGATAGCCGTTGCAGTGTGGTAACTTTGACCTTGCCATCTGACCTTGAACGATGACTCCATATAGACCACGTCTTTTGGACTTATAATGCAAAGGGGAGTGGTAAATAATCAAATATGGATCTCTTTAGATGTAACTTGATGGACTGATAATACAGGAACTAAGAATTACAAACATAACAATTTTGCTTCGATATGTCATTTCTATGACAAGTCACGAGCCTTAAAAATTCGATTTTTGGTAACAATTCCCTTGTAAACTAATGAAGCTACACTAGTGAAGCTAATGAAGACACGCTAACAACAGTGAAAGAGGACGGGTCCCTGCAGGTTAAGATATACCGCAAACCCACACATACTGACCAATATTTAAACTTCCATTCTAACCACCCCCTGGAACATAAACTCGGGGTTATCCGCACCCTGTTCCACAGGGCGGAAACAATTATTACTGACTCCCAAGACTTAGAAGAGGAGAAAGCTCACATTTCACAGGCACTAAGAAAGTGTGGGTACCCCACTTGGGCTATAGATAAGGCCAATAGTCCAAAACCCACAGTCGGTAACCAGTACCAGAGTAAGAACAAGAGCCCGAATAGAGGCCTAGTTGTCCTGCCCTACAGAAAAGGCCTGAGTGAAGGGCTCAGGAGGATCTTTGCTACATACGGGATTAAGACCTGTTTTAAACCAACCAGAACCCTCCGGAACATACTGGTTTCACCAAAGGACAAAACACCAAAAGAAAGCAAATGTGGGGTGGTGTACCACATACAGTGTCAAGGACAGAATTCCAAGGGCCCATGTAAGGAAACCTATATCGGAGAGACTGAAAGATCGCTCAAGGCTAGGTTCCTAGAACACAAACGACCTAGCTCAACTACCTCTGAGGTTTCACAACATATACATATAGAATCCCCTGGACATTCAGTCTCACTGGACAAAGTAAAAATCTTGGACACAGAACCGGAATTTTTTGCACGAGGGATTAAAGAGGCCATCTACATCAGGGCTTTACAGCCATCCCTCAACAGAGACGGGGGGCGCCACAGACTTTCTGCAACCTATGATCCACTGCTCACGGAGTCACGTGTGTTATCTGCGTGACGTCACGGAAGCGGTGGATTGCTCATTCCTTGAAAAAGACTGGAGTTGTACAGTCGAAAATTTGGGTGAGTCCAATTTTTTGTTGTGTTGGAAATTACAGTTTAAACTTACTTCATAATGAAGCAAGTTTAAACTGTAATTTCCCACACAAGAAATTGGACTCACTCAAATTTTCGACTGTACAACTCCAGTCTTTGTCAAGGAATGAGCAATCCAACGCTTCCGTGACGTCACGCAGATAACACACGTGACTCCGTGAGCATTGGATCATAGGTTGTGGCGCCCCCCGTCTCTGTTGAGGGATGGTTGTAATGCCCTGATGTAGATGGCCTCTTTAATCCCCCGTGCAAAAAAGGCCGGTTCTGAGTCCAAGATTCTTACTTTGTCCAGTGAGACTGAATGACCAGGCGATTCTATATGTATATGTTGTGAGACCTCCGAAGTAGTCGAGCTAGGTCGTTTAAAATATATATGTGGCCTTATTGGCTTATTGCAGCTGGAGGATCCGGGATGAACACTGTGATCTACATCGCTGCTGGAGCCGGCGGCGGGGCGGTGTTCTTCATCGCCATCTTGGTGTCCCTCGGCATCATCATCAAGAAGTAAGACCATCAGTCGACTAGAATAACAAAGTTCTGCATTCATAACCACTTGTTCAAAACAAGTTTAGCCCGTGGATCTTTTCAAACCAGTGGTTATGAAGACAGAACTTTGCTATTCAATAATTCACAAATAATTCACGCATGTATAAGACCGTAAAGATTTTCTTGTGACTGCCGGCCAAGAGTACTCAGTGGTCATTGCCCAATGGACCAACTCTTGACTGACAGTTACCACCAAACAAGTGGTAATGATTTTTGCCATAGGAAGATCTGCTTGGAAAG
Organism: Branchiostoma belcheri; assembly: GCF_001625305.1. NCBI lineage: Eukaryota > Metazoa > Chordata > Leptocardii > Amphioxiformes > Branchiostomatidae > Branchiostoma > Branchiostoma belcheri. Next base: position 1,898,095 of record NW_017804220.1, read on the forward strand.
TAGTCACAATAAGAGCCCAGTTCTTCTGAAGCACAATTATGCGGTACTTTCTAACACAATGAAAAAATAACGGGTAAAATGGGAAATTGGACACGTTTTTGACTGAATAGCTCTTTGCCTTTCCTTTTCCAAAATGGCGGTTGAAATTACAATTCTGGTCTGTTTCAGAAAGACTGAGCTGTTTTTGTGAATCTAGCAAAGTAATCTCCAAGCAGATCTTCCCCTGGCAAAATCGTACACAGAACTTTACCTACGGCAAAAACGTTTTGACATGTAAATAGCATGACGTTTATGTCTCAGGGGTCTTCAAATTTGACATATTGCCCACAATGCACCACGCAACTTTGATTACCCACAATGCATCATGGGAACATGAACACACACTTCCGGGCTACAGTGGTCCTCTCGGGGCGCACTTTGACGGACGTCAGAGAACAATGGCGGGAGAAATTTGGTCTTAACGTCGATGAAGGTTAGACAGCCAGGTAATACGATACGCCAAAAAGCAGTTACTCAAGCAACTATCCAAAATCATATCCAGTTGCTTGAGAAACTTGGTCTTTATTTCCCAGGTGTCGCCGCATGCGCAGTGCTCACGGTACAGCCGGCCGGCCCGGGGGTCCCTCCGTCACACTAACCGCCTGGTGAATAATTTATGTCTCCAAGCAGATATTGGGAGGGAAAATCGTCGCACTTTTTCAGAGCCAACATTTTCACTATTTTTCATTGCCCACATTTTTCAATGTCTTTTTTTCAGTGTCCACATTTTCACTATTTTTCAGTTCTCATATTTTTCACTGTCTGTTTTTCAGTGCCCACATTTTTCAATGTCTACTTTTCAGTGTTCACATTTTTTCAGTGTCTATTTTTCAGTGTCCACTTTTTTAAATGACTACTTCTCAGTGCCTACATTTTCAGTCTATTTTTCAGTGCTCACATTTTTTTTAAATGTCTATTTTTGCAGTGCCCACGTTTAAAAAATATTTTTTCAGTGCCTACATTTTTCATTGTCTATTTTTCAGTGCTCACATTTTTATGTCTATTTTTTCTGTGCCCACATTTTTTCAACGTTTATTTTTCAGTGCCCACATTTTTCAATGTCTATTTTTCAGTGCCCACATTTTTTCAATGGCTGTTTTTCAGTGCCCACATTTTTCTCAGTACCTCTCTTTCTTCTTTTCTTCATTTTAATTATACTGACGTTCTAGCTGGTAGCGATGCAGGCCTACCTCACTCTTCTATACCCATTGCTTTCTTCTTGGCTCCCTGCTAGGTGTTAAACCTAACTCCTCGCATTCGCATTCAAGTCCGTATTGGGAGGTTTTGTGCGTCAGAAAAAAGGATTTTGCTCCAAGATTTTTACTGTTTTTTCCTCCCAACATCTGATTAGAGATTGAATAATTCTTGGCTGTGCTATGCAAATGTGTTCATGTATGACGAGTTATTCCAAGTTACAAATGCGATGTTAAACACCAGTCTTTCAACTTCTGACAATTGAAATAAACTTTGTTGGGACCTTTGATCTAACTTCCTGTCAGCGCCCAAACGTGCCTTTCTTGTGGAAATAAAGGTGCCCAATCCTTTTGAAGGAGGACAAGAATAAGCCCTAAGGCAGAGCAGACCATGAAATTTCCTTCCTCCAGCACATTCATTCTATTTAGGTTAATTATTTTATATTCTGTTTCGTCCGATTGTTATATTTATTTTCTGTATTGTTTTTTTTATCTTTTACGCATGTGCAAATGAAAATAAACAAAATAAACAAAAACAATGCAGTTTTAGGGCTTGGGAACCAGATGTTTCAAAGTCAACATTCTAGCCAATCATCTATGACTTACGCCACTTGATCGCATATTATACTAGCACTTGATGTTTTATATTTTAGTAACTAGGATGCTAAGGTTCATTTCATACCCTTTTCTTTTTGTTATATGTTCAATAGTCGTCATACATTGTGCCGTGTACAATTGTCTTGCAATGAAGTTCTGTCTGTCTACATACTACAAGTAAGTTGAAACAAGAAGCAACTTGAGACACAGCGAAGCAAAACCTTCCTACACGAAGGTAACAGCTAAGTACATGCATGTACTATGTAGGTGGTTGTCTTACAGTAGATGTTGTTGGGAGGGCCAAAAATGCAAAGAGTATAAATCTTACAATGCCCCCTCCTAAAATTAGCTTGGATAGTTGACTGCAGTCAAGAGTTCTTTATCCGCGGCCAGTTGTTCATAACAAGAGCCAAGAACGTTTCAATGACCGTCTGTCTTCTTCATCTGGGAAATGTTGACTGGTCCATTTCAGATATCTGATGAAGATGACAGACATTCATCAAAACGCCTGCTGCTGTTTTTCTTCAATTCCATGATCCAACATTTATTACAAGACATGGCGACGGCACACTCAGTTTTTTTTTATTATTTCTATGCCGCCACCAACGCAGACAAACGCGTGAACGCACAACAGACGTACTCATTTTCATCTGAGTAAAGTGAGGAAATTCGCGTTTTGCCTTTCCAAGGACGCAAGATCGATGGCATGGCCGGATTCCGAACGCTGTGTTGCTACACTATGTGCACCGCCTGCTCTTGTTAAACAAGTGGTTATGAATAAGAAATTTTGCTTTTTGATCATTCAGTAACCTGATAAAATCATTGACAAATTCGTAGCGGTAATTCAGATAAGCGGGTGTAGTGCTTTTGGCTACCGAAGGAAACCGGCTAACATTTGTTGTGGGGTCGTGTGGGCGTAGCGGCAGCGTGCTCGACTCGGAACCAAGAGGTCCCGGGTTCGAGTCTTGACATGCCACCGATCTTGTGCCCTTGGGAAAGGCACTTTACACGACTGTATTGTTTTGTCCTGTATTCGTCCTCTGCGTTGGTGGTGACATAAAATAAGTTGATATAACTTGAGTGTGCCGTCACCATGTCTAGTCATGAAATGTTGGAATAAAAAAAAAAAACAGCTAACAGCCCGATACTAGCCTGGCTTCCAGGTTTTGTTTTTAGAGATGTCCATGTTGTTGTCCAGGCGCCGTGAGGACTCCCAGGCCGGGCAGCCCGGCGCGGCCAGCGTGAGGAAGCAGCCGATGTCGGCGGGCGGAGGGCCTCCCGGACCCGCCGGACAGCC
>NW_017804220.1:1901240-1909329 GCF_001625305.1 Branchiostoma belcheri
CCGGGGGTCCCGGGGCGGACAAGGGCTTCGAGAACCCTGTGTACGACAACCCCGTCAAGGGGGTAAGTCAAGACTGTGCTACCCTTTTTAACTGTTTTAACTTTGCCAAGAACACTATGTTTTCGATGCCGTTTGTTTGTATTTATATCTGTTTCTAAGTCACTGACGACATGTACTTGATCGTCTGACAGTTTTCAAAATCTATCCAGTTTCTTGAGTAACTATTTTCTTGCGTTTATTTGTATGTATATAATATGGACATCATAACTCAAATCGTGAATGTGTCTATATAATGTTTGGCATGTGGATTGGCGTCGACAAAACAACAAAAAAAGTTCGATTGTGGGCTTCCTAGCGACTCTCTCATGTACTGCAGTGGAACTTTTGGGGTTTAATACCTCGTTACTATATGTGGACAAGTACAACTGTATGCGCTTTACATGTGTAAACATTGGTCACATTGTTACGCTACTTCCTTGATAACTGGTAATACATGCACGACACCTAGCATGTTATGTCGGTACTGCACAGTAACTGTTCTCTGTCATAAACCTTTCAGGACAACCCCCTGTACTCGGACATACCCGACGACCCGTGAGCCGGACTCTGGGAGTCGAGGATTCCGATTGGCCAATGGCGGAATCTCGTGTCGTGACGAGAACCAATCAGTTCTTTGCAAATGTTGTGCTAGAAAAACGCACTATAGTAACAAAATGGCAAACCTAGCGGAATGGACGATAAGACGTAGACAGAATGTCTAATGACAATCATACATATTTAGCATTTGTTCTTTCAAGAGACAACACGTATCCGTAGATGTTGCAATCTTCAAAATGACTATGAAAGGAAAAATGAACTGAATATACGTATATTATTGAAAACTTTACAAATCATAGAGCAAGAAGAATGTGTTGTATTATAAATTTCTTTGTAATGAATACCGGAAAAGCCTTTTGGTTCTTGTGTTGAAAATAGATGGAAGTGTGTAGACAAAAATTTCTCGAGCCAAATTCGTAGATTTTCGTTGGAAAAATTATTAATGATTAACAGTGTTGAATTGTCTTGGGATCTAGCAACAAATGTGCAATGATTAATATAGTATAACACCCCCGTCGGTCAATATTGGCCATGGTAAAATGTGATGACTATATTAACTACCTTCGAGCTGTTCTTATGGTATTTTGTCGTATTATGTAGCATTTTGCACCAAAAATTCTAATATTGTATCTACAAAGAATTATTCGTGTAATCATGATTTAATTTACTTCCTCTATTCAGCATATTTGTGCAATTATCTCACATAAATTTGTGACATTTATGGATGGCGCTGAAACAGCTCATATGTAGTGCCACCACACAAAAAAAAACAGTTCGTGAACGTAACAAACATGGCTGACAGCTGTGTTTCCTTCTTTTAAACACTTGCAAGGGATAATATTTTGGCATCCACTTCCTAAATTTCACTTATTTCCAATGCATTGAGGTTGACTCATCTTACTTTGTAAAGAAATGACCAGAAAATTCCCTTCTCGTATGTTCCTGATGTTACATAATGCAGCATTAACTGATTCTCATCAGTCATCTATATAGTACATTCCGCCTATGCCTTGCTCGTAAATTATTTGTTTTTTAAATCATTTCAAACTACAAATGACAAATAGCATACTTAGAATCATCATGTTGAATCCAGTGATCAGAGGTCATGCTTATTCAAGAGTCAAATTTTCCCCTTCGGTGTCATCTGTTTGGAAAATTATTATCCGTTTCTTTTAAATCATTTCCAAACTACAAATGACAAATAGTATAGTACTTAGAATCATCATGTTGAATCCAGTGATCAGAGGCCATGCTTCTAAACCACTTTCAAGAGTCATATTTTTCCCCTTCGGTGTCATCTGTTTGGAAAATGAATATCCGTTTCTTTTAAATCATTTTCAAACTACAACTGACAAATAGCATACTTAGAATCATCGTGTTGAATCAAGTGATCAGAGGCCATGCTTTTGAACCACTTTCAAGAGTCATATTTTCCCCATCGGTGTCATCTGTTTGGAAAATTAATATCCGTTTCTTCTAAATCATTTTCAAACTACAAATGACAAATAGCATACTTAGAATCACCGTGTTGAATCAAGTGATCAGAGGCCATGCTTTTGAACCACTTTCAAGAGTCATATTTTCCCCATCGGTGTCATCTGTTTGGAAAATTAATATCCGTTTCTTTTAAATCATTTTCAAACTACAAATGACAAATAGCATACTTAGAATCACCGTGTTGAATCCAGTGATCAGAGGTCATGCTTTTAAACCACTTTCAAGAGTCATTATATTTCCCCTTCGGTGTCATCTGTTCGGAAAATTAATATCCGTTTCTTCTAAATCATTTTCAAACTACAAATGACAAATAGCATACTTAGAATCACCGTGTTGAATCAAGTGATCAGAGGCCATGCTTTTGAACCACTTTCAAGAGTCATATTTTCCCCATCGGTGTCATCTGTTTGGAAAATTAATATCCGTTTCTTTTAAATCATTTTCAAACTACAACTGACAAATAGCATACTTAGAATCATCGTGTTGAATCAAGTGATCAGAGGTCATGCTTTTAAACCACTTTCAAGAGTCATATTTTCTCCTTAGGTGTCATCTGTTTGGAAAATTATTATTTGTTTCTTTTAAATCATTTTCAAACTACAAATGACAAATAGTATACTTAGAATCATCGTGTTGAATCAAGTCTTCAGAGGCCATGCTTTTAAACCGCTTTCAAGGGCCATATTTTCCCCCTTCGGTGTCATTTATTTGGAAAATTGAATAGTTGAGCAGTCTGTGGCGAACTTGTGAAATCCCCTCGCCCCAAGAGATACATTTGTTATACGAGTACGTATCTGATGGAACACTCCGGTTTGACCATCACTGACACCACACTTTACATAAAAGCAAATGTGGGTATCTGATAGGAGAAACGCCTGAAGTCAAAATACAGATTCTAAACTCGTAAGGTGAAGGTTGACTTGCCGTTTGAAAATTATCTCACGTGCGGGCAGATACAGTGCGTTTAAGAGCATGTAACTAACCAATCTGTTTTAAACCTCCTGGAACTAAGATTTCTTTTTCCAAGTAAGACCACACCAATTTAATTTGTCGGATTCGCCTCTAAATTTTTTTTCTGATTTGCAAAAAAAAAAAAAAGATTCTGGTTCTGAATCAGCTTATACCCCCCCCCCAACCGTTGAGGAAAGTCCTTTTCTTCCTAGTTGTTACATTTTTCCCTCTATCAATGCAGTGGTTTGATTAAAAGTTTAAAATTCATTGTTTAAATATTAACCCAGCCTTTTGTTTTGACTCCTATCGTTGTATTTGGAGCTATAATAGGATACCTTGACCTGTTTTCATTTTTATTGTTTTCGCTCTGTCGCTTCATTTTTTTTCTGAAAAAAAATCTAAAAAAAACAACAAATTAAATTAGTCCCTTAGCAATATTCTGCGTATGGACGGAACCTCTGGTTTAGATTGCAATCTGAGTGCATCTGATTAAGAAGTTGAGTAAGAAATTCTATCTTTAAGGCCACCTTAAAGCATGCGTAAAAGTACGTTTTTATCATTCTATTGAATATTTACACATGCTTTATACTGTGCTTCAAAGGTTGGATGTCGTGTAGTGGTAGTGGTTATCTTTCATTATGGTTAAGCACATACATTGCGTCTTGGTTTGTACTGTTAGCTGTAGGCTTTCGGCGTAACACACCACATAAGAATATGTATAGAGATGTTGACATGATATGGAATGTATGGAAAGTGTAGCCTCTATACCAGGCCCTAGAAGTGGCTGAAAAGTGTGAAAATTGGTCTAATAGACGGATAACATCCAGGGTAGTTAATACGCTATAGGAGGGCAGTTTGCCGCTATTGAAGCCTGGTAGAAGCTATGGAAAATGGTCAGAATTGTAATCTGGCATGCCGGCACGGAGATGAATAAAATGTGAGCACTCGATAACTGAGAGTGGACTCTTACTCGTAGGAGTATACTTCCAACTTCCATTTAACGAAGCTAAGAGGCACTTGAAATAAATGAACTCTTCCAGTCATCCGGTGTGTGTGTGTGTGTGTGTGTGTGTGTGTGTGTATGTAAGTATGTGTGTGTGTGTGTGTGTGTGTGTGTGTGTGTGTATGTATGTGTTTGTGTCAGTGTGTGTGTGTGTGTGTGTGTGTGTGTGTGTGTGTGTCTGTGTCTGTGTTTGTGTGTGTGTGTGTGTGTTTGATAACTGGAGCAGACTGAGGTATTTCGTAGGTGAGTAGGTCTCCATGAGCCCTCAAAATGATTAGCTTTCGGCCCCTAGCAGCTTCTTACGGTACTGCAGCTGAATCTCCACTTTTGATATCTCGTGATCTGGATATGCTAGTTATAGGATCATTTCATCCGCAAGTAGTTTGATGCGTGTTGCTGTATACATGTATATGATCACTTGGAGAAAACGGAAGCTATAGAATTTTAAGAGGTGAATACCAGGGCAACTTTCAAACCATTATTCTCATTTATCTGCCATAGATATTTGTGCCTTAGGGGCAATTAGTCTATATTACAAAATGATAACTATAATTTTGATGTAATCTTTCAATATCAAACATTACATTAATTGTGTAACCTCAGGAAAATCTAATTATAAGCACCGTTAATTTTGCAATAAAGAGAAAGCAATTATATGATTTTAAAGGCAACTTCAATGAGGCATAATGCCGTATATTGAGCTAATATGATAATGATTTAGTGACTTCCTTTACTAAAATGGATTTATTGTGCGAATAAGAAAGAAAAAGAATTGCAATTATGATATGATAATTGCAATCTATGATATTTTCTTGTGCTGAGTTCAAACTATAAAAATCTGTTACACATGAAAAACTTGAAAACTTTTCAGGTTAATAATATATGAAAGAATTTTAATGAGGACTGAGAAGTACTTCAGATGAAATTTAAGCAATATTCCCGTATGAACAATTGATAGGTATAATTTTTAAGTAAAAACTTTGTGCTGAGTTCGAACTGTAAAATGTGTAAAATGAATGTCAGTTATGACAAAAACCTTTCACGATAACATGGCTAAATGTTATGGAAGGCCTTTTAGTGAAAACTATAACGTCCTTCAGTTCATAGAGCATTTGAGGCATATTTCAGTACGAACTTTCGACAGCTTTCAAGCTGGCTATCTCATTGTATTCTAGTCCATGGTGTCAAAGGCCGGATGTACCCCCATTTTTGATCGTATACCAGCTATTAAATGGATCAAAAAGCAATTATAACACATTTGCCGGGACTTGACACCGTGTCCTCTTAACATTCATAAGTCCACACTTACTCAATTTAGTGGATGACATCCACTGTAGACCCCCAAACTAATGGGCGCGGGAAATAAAAAAAATAATAAACCACAGGAATACAAAGCTGGTATTGTGGATTTAATAGCGACGTTTACGACAAGCCGGCACATGCTGGCTTTTTACGGCATTTATGAGTCGGCACTGTACTGAGTTCTGGGATTCCATGGAGCTTCGGCAGTCTGGGCGCCGTCCTCCGTAGTTACCGCCGGCTCCCTATTGTCGCTAGCTATCATGGACAACACAGAGGATGGCACCCAGGCCAGAGCCACCTCGGAGGTGATTTTTTCTTTCTTTTGAGAACAGGCGAAAATCAATGCGCGCGCGGATGTCATCCATAAAACTAAATCAGTATGGCCTAAAACAGAAAGTGCGAAACAGAACAATTGAAGTCCACAGAGGGTGATGGAGTATGGCACTTGGGTTAGATGAAGCGCCAGCTGCACTTTTAATAAAGACTCTTATATACTGAGTATAATGGATAGAGGATGGTGCCATTGCACGGGATTCTATTTCAATGACACCAAATGTTCTTTTTTACTGTAGTGAACATTTACGCATACTTTAAACTGTGCTTAAAGATGGGTTGATTTCTTGTAGTGGGTCACAGAGAAAGACTTGGAGTCAATCAAGAAAGCTCTACAGTTGTTGACTTAGATATATATGGGTGGTTTTATTGAAATCTTTCAGTCACAAAGTAAAAACTCACTTCTGAATGCTGTCATAAATAGAGCTGTGTACCGATACGCAGTACCGATACTGTACCGGAAAAATTGATTAGGTACAGGTCCAAAATACCTAATCCCTCAGTACCGGTACTGTACCTAAACGATTTCAAACCGATTTTATGCCTATTTGTGACCTCAAATGAGTAAATAGCTAGTCCCCCATGGGTCCCAGTGAAAGGACAGTGTGTTCATGAAAACAAATCATCTTACTTTTGCCTATATCTTATCTAGCATTCTCCATAAACAAACATTAAACCTTAACTATCAAGTTTATCAATGTTTTCCTTGTTATTGAAGGAGTTCAGAAGAGCATGTAAACTGGTCGAATTGTTCAGGTACAGGTTCAGGTCCGGACCTGTACCTAAACCTGTGTACCTGTACCTGTACCTGTACCTAAAATGTGTTTAGGTACACAGCTCTAGTCATAAACATCAATTTTTGTTTCATTTCGTTCCTGTACCTTTTTCCAGAACATTATACAATCGATATAATCGATGACATCTTCAATATATTCTTTGTCTTGATGTTGTTAACTTATATGTCACAATATCATAGAATATAAAACCAGTATCCCAAAGTACACATTACTACAAAACAAATGCGTAAATAGTATGTAAAAATCATGCAAATAACTTAAACTTAAATACTCCTTAAGTTATGAATTAAATCTCTCAATGTATAAGCTTTACTCTCCGGAATGTACATGTAGCTGCTTAGACTGAAGTTTCTCTGTTACGCTTGATGACGTGGCCGTGCTTTCTTCCACGTTCCGTTTCCGGTCCTGATTAACTGTTGCCGTGACATCATGTCCGGTCTCTCATTCCTCCAGGAGTGTCCAGCGGCGGGACGTCCTGGGACGTGTGTGGTATCCGGACCTGGATTGGGACAAAGGGAAATCTTTATTGGCGACGTCTCAGGGAGGAGCCAAATGGTACAGTATTGTGTGCAATTTGCAAAAATTCTAGGAATTGTACAGGGCTTTTGTCCACATGCGCTAGGCATGGGATGTCCACAGGGATGTTTCCCAGCTCTGTTTGCAGACCCACATCAATGCCCACATTCCTGGAAACCCTTGGGAAGACCTCTCTGCCCCGGGTGCCAAGCTGATAGCTGAATAGGGCTGAGCAATTTAGTCAAAACCTCCGATTTTGGGAGTTGGAGCCTAATTGTTACATAGTTAAAGAAACAAGCTAAGTATGTACCGTAATGTATACAAATAGTATATATTGCGGTAACAGATGAGATGTGAACAAATGTGGCTGGTCTATATTCATTTTTTTATAGGGTTAGACTTTTTCTGTCAAGGCAGTGGCTAATACTCTAAGGCAACCCAGACGGATCCCCAGTGAAGATCTTATTATAATATTATAATGAGTCACTTGATTATTGTGATGAGACAATGACAAGCCCGATGCTTGTAAATATGTAATGTTAAAATATAAATAGGTGATTATCCAGTTCACTGCCCGATACACTGTCCTCAAATTTGTATTCGAATATCATAACATATGCACCCCATCACACCCCCAAATGTGGTGACTTCCATTTTCAACATGGCCGACAGCAAAACAGACAAACGTGTAGAGGAGGTGGATAGAAAGGTAAGGATCAGTACTTAGATTGTCATCACAAGTGCTCTGTCTGATATTTTCTAATGAAGGTTTTAGAAAGTTTTCTAAATATATAGCTCATATTTCCTAAAGAGGGACAATCATATTTTTTTCGAACGATGTAAAGTCAACAAACCTCAAAATCTGCACCAACAAGTTCCTTAGGTCATCTTCATATGTCGACGATGTGTCGACGTCACTGATTGGTGGCTGGGCTCTGCTGTGGAGTGGAAAGGAGAATGTAACATGTTTGTTGCACAAATACATCAACATAAGCACACACATACACGTACCGACGTCCACATACACACATTCATACACACACACACACACACACACACACACACACACACACACACACACACACACACACAC
>NW_017804220.1:1909349-1968958 GCF_001625305.1 Branchiostoma belcheri
GCACGGACGTAAAACTCCACATCACTCTAAACTCGAAAAGATACACCCATTTAATGTATTTATTCTCCAATACAAAATTCAGACAATCCTCTAAAACTTTATCAACAGCCAGAGGTAGCCAACGGCATGTTAAGTTCTGTACATGGTTTTGTGTAATAAATACGCACACACGCGCAAAAATTACACACACACACACACACACACACACACACACACACACACACACTCACACACATACAGTTCTAAACATACACACGCGCTTACACACACGCACACACACACAAACACACACACACAAACACACACACACACACACACACTCATACATACAGTTCTAAACACACAGGCACGCTTACACACACACACACACACACACACACACACACACACTCACACATACATACAGTTCTAAACACACACGCGCGCTTACACACACACTTACACACACACAAACACACACACACACTAATCTATTTTACGCAAGCATGAAGCTATTCATTCGTATACCATTAGCAGCAATCAACAACCAAAATGTATCATATTAAGTGATACTAATTAAGAACGATGATATCAGGTCCGTCTGTGATGGTTAGCTCCAGAATCCATGTATTAACTAGGTTCTTGTGTGAAAGTGAAGAAAAGGGCAATACATCAATTTGAAAAATAAGAGAATTAAATTTTTTACATTTTTTCATATCTAAGAAGTATTTGGTTTCTTTGATTTTATAGTGTTCTTTATTTGCAAATCATGCCGGCAAAGTATAATTAAATGTAATTAAGTTTGTCACGATTAAGGGCTTCATAGGTTATGTTAAACACTATCACAAATTAGGATATGTGATAGCACAAAACTGTGAGAAAATGGATAAACATATGTTGAAATGGGGTCCACTGTATGGTAAATTGTTAGACTGATGTATTGTTTGCAAAATGTCTCTGGGTATTTATTTTTCTTGTATGTGAACATGTCCTTTGCCTTTATTCTTTGAAATTACAATAAAGATTATTTGGAAAAAAAGGATAATTAAATGTACAGCGTCAAAGCTAAGAAAGTGAAGAAGCAATAGAGAGAATACAACTACTGTCTGATCAACTTATACTACTATTACGTTGCTATTATGAGGCTTGAGGTTTCAATGCAATTAGTATGTTATAGAAGAGGGCTTAGTATAAGCCTTTTCGTGCCTCTTCTCTTCTCCTGCACTCCCATCCGGTGTTCTAGAAAATTACACGTATTATCCAGATAATAACTGATATGAAGAACGTTATTGTCAGGAGAAATTTTCAACATACGCCCATTCTTTTTAAGGGCTCTTTTCCGGTGTCTGAGTTTCTAGTTCTTGAATTACATAACAACTGGTACGTGTGTACGTGCCTTTAAATTGGGCCCGTCACACATTCAGAATCTTCCCCCGACCATTATTCAAATAAGAATCAACTTGGCTGAAGTTCGGGAGCAGTCTGTCTAGATTTAAGCGACGTTTACCTTTCTATACAAATCGGATTTGAGTTGAATTTGAGTCAAATGTGACTCCAAACATGCCTAAACACTGCTGACCTACTTATGAACCCCAGCAAATCATCCGTAAATAACTTCACAAGGTTGGTAAACAGATGAATAGCAAAGTTCTTTGATCACAACCATTTATTTTTTTTTACCAACCAACGTTTCGATGACCGTCTGTCATCTTCATCAGGGCAATTCTGACTGGTTTAATGTGCACTGACGCTAGATGTTACTTGGTGCATAGTGCACTAAAGGTGTTACATGGTTCACAGTGTACTGTTACTTGGCTCACAGTGCACTTATAATTTTTTTTCACTGTTAACAATGCATTTCCGAACAATTGTTACGTACATAGGCATTGTCACATCACCAGCAAATCATTGCCGAATCTTCCGTCCACTACCGAAAGTTTTTAACATTCTCAAACATTCGGCTGGCGCAGCCGAACACTAGCCAACCTCACCAAACACTAGCCAACCTCACCAGTCAACCACAGCCCATCTTTCTCCAAAACTACTCCTAACCATGGTTGTGGAGAGTTCGGCAGACTGTGTTTGTAAGACCATATTTGTCTATGTGTGACAAGAGCTTCAAGCAGCCAATGCATGCAATTTACGGGCGACAAAACTGGAAATATCATGAATATGGCAATCTGTATGATATAGACACATACTGCCTCTCGCCAAGCTAGTACATTTGCACCAGTATCTCATACTTTCAGTGTTAAAAATAGTGCAGAAACAAACACCAAGATAAGCCTTTATTTTCTGGCTGGTATCTTAAAATCAGTCCAGGATCCTATTAGTAACTGTTTTCCGTCGCAATGTTCGGCGTTCTTGCTCCACAAATGTCCATACAGATTTAGGCAGTGTTGTTTTAACTTGGTATGTAGATAAGTGACTAGAATATTGACTTTGAAAAGTCTGGTTCGGAAGAAAACCCCCCCCCCCACAAGGCTCAAAGGTCCACTTTTTGGTCCACTTGTCTTGTAAAGGTCCACTTTTTGGTCCACTTTTCATGTAAAGGTCCAAGATTTTTCTTGAAAATATGGACTGGAATCCTAGAAAAACTGCTCCCTTTGTTATTGAATAAAAATTTATCTCTGATTTTTCTTGGAAATTCTCTAAAAAACGCAGGAAATGCCATTTTAGAAGGTTCATTTTTCAAAATTTTCCGCCTTCGACACTCGAGGTCCCCTCAAGCAGTGGGAAGAACCCCCCCCCCCCATTCAAAATCCTGGCTACGGGCATGCTATGGGCACCTTTAAAACATCCGCAGTGCCCGAAGGTTGTACTTACTGTAGTACTTCTCTGAGAGACAGCTGTGAGGCAGGAACCCTCTTCCCAAAGTCTGCTGTCCGACTTGTTTGACAATTTTCGTTCCACGGTGTTCTGTTAGCAGCGGTGGCAGCAGGGCAAAGCAAAGGCAGAGAAACCGTTAGTAAAAAAGAACTTTAATTGTAGTATGATACTATATATTTTGCGTCCCTGAAATATGTTAGAGACTTTGTGTTAGAAGAAGAAGTCAAAAGTAATTTCCATGTGGTTAGTAGTGGCATCAAATGATGCACATCTTAGTTCCAAACAGATGTAAGATCTGGCCCACTCTCGGTATTTTGCATTTGATGTTTCAAACTTTTCTAAACCTTTCTCTTAGAGGAGGTCTTATATAAAGGTGCACTACAAGACATGCGGACTAAATGTCGCAAAAAATATATTCTGAAACTTCGAGACCAACCCAGGTCCTTACATCTGCCCGAAGATTTTGGCACATCGACTTGAGAAGATCAATGAACCTGTAAGTTGTCACGGTGTGTTAGTAGAATTATTTTATTCACATATTATTCAAATATAGTACATTCTAAAACCACATTGCAACAAACACATAAGGCACGTAGAATTTCATGATCTTGAGCTGTACAGATACAAAGAAGTTAGAATACAAGTGTTGTGTTAGAAACGAGAGGAATGGTGAGACGAAAGAAAGCAACCAAACGACAGTTGATGCAGCATACATGTACCTACATGTACGGCAAGTGGGAAATGTCGTGTTAGTGGAGAAGCAAGGTGCTAGAGAAGTGAAGGCCTAAGAGAGTGCCACCCAAGGCGATGCGTTGCGTTGCAAGGAGACAATCTAATGGGTTACGCCGAAGGGCGGTTATACCAGTTGAATAGTGCCGATACACATGTTGGAATTTGTAACTTTGGGAACCAGTACACTTTCTGTGAGCTGAAGGGTTTATAGAATTTATTTTATTCATTTCATCATAAAACGGCTGGGAACCCCATGCAGCTAGTAGGAGCTACTTTCCAGTGGTGCCCAGCATACATTTACACAGGACAAGATTGCATTACATTTAGTCAAGAAACAAAAATGGTGGGCAACAGACAAATGACATCCGATGCGTAACGTTAGTTAATTTTGAATAGTGTGGAGTGAAAAAGAAGCAGCTTATATTGAATTGATAACAAAGCCTTCCCGTTAAAATAAGACTTCTTATAGTCTTCCTAGCCACTTAAAGACACAATGGCTTCCTTTTATCAAGAATTTCTACTAGAGCACGACTTAAAAAGCAACTCTCCCATTTCAAAATGTTGTTGACAAATGACCAGTATCTGCCACTAATATGTCTAAGTTGTACAACCCTTTTAAAACGCCTACGCGAGCCGACAACATCTCCTGTATGTAACGTTCGTATTTGGGGGATTAGGCTATCTACGTGGCCTCTTTACCGGTCCAATTTAAGGGATTACTTTAGGTAGTTTTACAGGCATCTGCACGTTTGCTGTATTGATCAGTTCATCAAATATATGGCACGCCTCGGGGAGGCTTCTTGCAACAGCTCAAATACTTCAATTTAGCTGAGCAACACCAAGTAATTTTTTTATGGATGACGTCCGAGCGCGCATTGATTTTGGCATGTTTTCAAAGAAAAAAATAGGAAATCCGGCTTCCTGTAACTATGACCAAAGAGTCACGGCAGTGGGAGAAGGGAAGATGTGAAAAAAAAACAGGACAGGATGACAACTGCTGTTTCACTGATTTATTGCTGTTTTCATTACGAATAAAAGACTTTTTTGTGTTACACTGCGTTCTCTCATTTAAATTGTTATATTTCACATCTAGGCATCTAGCTTTTTTACCGTTCTTCTTTTATTTTCGCGCTCAAGCATTAATTAGATTTGAGGTCTCCAGAGGACGTCATCCCTAAGAACTACTTCTTAGGCACCCAGGCCAGAGCCTCGGAGGAGGTGATTTTTTTTTTGGCGAAAATCAATGCGTGCGCGGATGTCATCCATAAAATTGTGTAGCCTACCGTTAGTAAGAAGGGGATGCGGCAGCTGGCTATAGCCTATATTACACCAAACTCGCGTGCAACAGGCTGTCAGTGAATAAAAGTTCTAAACGGGAAATATGCGGCTACATATGTCTTACTGTGTGAAGAAAGACTGTGTGTGTGAGATGTCGGTTAGCTTGAGGAATGAAGATATCTAAATGTACTTAGCTGCAGCAAGTTCCACTTTATGGTAGAAAAGGAGATTTTACCACACCAATCCTCGGTTTATAACTCTGTATCTGTATATCTGTATCGGTATATCTGGTATAACCATCCTTCGGCAAAACAAACCGGCTTCGCAGGCAGCTAGCTATATTACACCGAATGGCCTGTTACACCCAATCGTTGCACATCTAATTGCAGGCCTAGAGTTGTTTGAGGCTTTCTAGTGATGATGTCCCAACTGCTTGAAGTGCTAGAGTTTCACTCTACTATCATAGTTCTTGGAAAATAAGTTTTTGAACACCTCAATCCTTGGTTGATGCTGATATTGAAAGGCATAACTATGTCTTGTTGTTTTCTGAGCTGATATTGGGTACTTCTAAAAGGATGCTAGTTTGGGCATAAGTGCCAAGTAAAATGCCTTGTTCTCTCTTTGCCGGTATTAGGTACTTAGGAAAGGAAGCTAGTTTGCGCACAAGTGCCATGTAAGGACACAGCACTGCTGTCCAATCATCTTCAAAGGAAGATGAGAGACCGCAGGTTACATAACGTTATCAGTAAGAGAGAGATAGAGAGAGAAAAGAGAGAGTTCCGGTCCTAAGGATAAGATGGAGACATCTTAGTGAGTCTGTAATTTACTTATCCGGAAATCACTTACGCCGCGGTGTTGTTATTCATCGCCCGCCTGCCCATGCCAGTGGTGTCGGTGTAGGCGCACTTCCGGCTCCACGGTGGGCTGTGTATGTGGTAAAACCCAAACGTGCTAACATTTATTTTGTTGTTGTTGTTGTTTTCCGTCAATTTTATACAGGGTGGCCCATTAAGTGATTGCACTTCTTTTCAGTGGGGCCCTGTTTTACACAACAAAACACAACAGTCACATACAAACAGTAAAATTGGGATACAATAAATAATGATAATAGCAATAATAATAAATAAAAAACAGTAATTTAACCAATAATATTGATAAATAATGACAATAAAAAAAAGTACAAATTGTCACGTTATACCACACTGACTTAGTTTTATAGATGACATCCTAGAAGACCCCACCCCCAAACAAATGTGCAAGGGCGAATAAAAAATTGCAGCCAAAAATGCTGCCAAATCACATGAATACAAAGCTGGTATTGTGAATTTGTGGTAGTGCAAAGCGACTTTTACGACAAGCTGGCACATGCTGGCCTTTGCGGCATTTATGAGTCGGCACTCTACAGAGTTCTTGAGTTTCGTGGAGCTTCGGCAGCCTGGGTGCCATCCTCCGTAGTTGTCACCTATTTTCAATTGCTACCATGGACTACGGAGGATGACACCCAGACCAGAGCCTCGGAGGAGGTGATTTTTTTTGGCGAAAATCAATGCGTGCGCGGATGTCATCCATAAAATTGTGGCCCTTATAACACAACAACACTTGTTTATACATTCTATAACCATTCAATTCTACAACGTTAAATCCCCTGTCACACATACAGCGCCTTCCACCGAACACCAACTAACCAAGGTTGACTGAGTTTCGGGAGCAGTCTGACCAGATTTCGGCCACCCCTACTGCTGTATACGGATTGAATCAAATTTGAGTTAAATGTCTGCTAAATTTGACCCCCGAACACGCCCTAACATTGCTTAGCTGCATCTAATCAACCAGTGCCCAACCATGACCCCCGTTCACTCCCAAATGTTTTAAACATTTCGAAACTTTCTGCTTGTGCAGTTAACAGTAGCTGATCTGGCCGAACACCAGCCAACCACAACCGACCTTGCTGCTGACCTTCTCCTGACCATGGACATTAGTTGGGGAAGTTCGGCAGTGTTCGGGAGTCACATTCAGCTACGTGTGACAAAGGGTGTAAGTAGAGAAAGTAGAACCATTAAAGTTAGTCATACAACATCAAATTCTTCGACAATAGTATGCTCCTGATATGGCCAACTATAAGTTGTAGTATGTTGCAATCATTGAACACAATTGTGCAGACACACCTCGATGTACAGACTGAAAAAAAGTAGAATCAGTCTATTTTAAAATATCAACAAGTTAGAACAATTGGTTTGTTTAAACATGAATCTGTGCATATCTGCAGCGCCTGTCCGCGGTAGCGTAAAGCCTGTAATCATCAATTTCATCACAAACGACGCTTTAGGTTGTTGAGTGAGTCGGCAATGTCAGGATGTGCTGTCTTCTTGCTACCTAAAGTGCCTGCTTGACATCTTCTGTTTCAAACTTCTAAAGAGCTCATGATTGTCAGTTTTTGCTGAAAGGAAACGGTTCTGTTAATGCGTTGCCGTCTGTTTACTTCTGTCCCCATCACAATTAGCCTGTCAAGTTTAGTTGCAAATAATCTGAAAGTTTATTGCAAATTCATGCCCGAGGGCTGATTGCGATGGCATAGAACATGATAAAACAATAGTAAACAGTAAAAATGACCATAAATGATACTACTGATGCTACTTTTAACTTAGTTATTGTTGGGTTTTATTTCTTTTGTGTGCAGTGGAGTATGAAATGTCCGTCGTTTAGCGAGATGTACTGTTTGGGTGGTGATAATAGAAATGCAGCTTTTGTAGGTTGGGAAGGTGAATAAAGCTAGCGAACGTTTTGGTTACCATTTCAAATGACTTATCTCTTTCGTTGCTAAAAGAGGGCAATGACAAATTGAATGTATTCCTCCACTGCATTTTCTGTGCAATATTTACATATTTAATCGTTAACAATACAACACACGATTTTAACAAGGCAAATAAACATCACATACAACTGGATAAAATTGCAGCGCGGAATGGCAACATTATAATTTGTAATTGTGGCTAATTACAATGCAATCCAACGTTTTGACGTGACGGTTAAAACAACAGGTAAATTAAAAAAGAAGAAAACGAAGAAAGAAACCAGGGACTATGTTTTATCTCAAGCATAAAACTACCAATGGAACTGGAAGACCTACTTGCAGTTGTATCCATACGCCACTCCTTGCGAGCTCACCACGACTGCCACAGCCAGTAGCAGAGTCGCCCCTGATACAGATATCGTCCTCATCGTAACTACAGTCGGGAAAAATTGAATCCAATTATTCTTGAATTATCATGAAAGTTAATCTGTACTAGTAATCACAGTAAAATGTTGAACGTTATTCCTACACAACGAGTACAAAGAGGTCAAATTTTCAACGACCGCTGTTGCCTTCATCAGGATAATTAATGATACGTATAAAATAATGACCAATCACTTCCGATACGTGACCTTATTCACACGAGACTTAAGAAATTGATCAAACGTGTCGATGAGTTTATATCGTCCACCGTCTCTATCAAATTCTTTATTCTTGGTATGTAACCCGTAGCATAGCCTGGTATCGAATGCGTCATTAACGAGATAAACAAGCATTGAGCTTGCACTACAGCTTGTAGGGAACCTAAGAGTTATGTGGAAACAGTTATTATATTCTACACGACATTTGGCTAGCACACTGAAATTAATAGTTTCTTGATAAATAGCTGGATGCCAAATTAACAATGGGGAACAGTGTATGAATGTGCACAATATGTGAGAAGTAAAGAAATAAAGAACAAAGGTTCTGAAACTTTCTCTTAGCTCCCGTAAGGCTGGAAATTTAAAGAGAAGAATATAAAGCCAAAATATAAATCTTTATTTGGCAACCTTCTCTATTGCAACCCCTTTTGTGACCGTAATAAAAGAAAACTGCCAATTACATGGTCTCGCTCTACAGGGGCTTTGGTAAGTCGACACGAAGATACATATAGATCTTTATTTCAAGGTTTTTATGTCCAGTATAACTACAAAGAATGTGCTCACAGAAGTCTGGAAACGTTCTTATATAACGTGTTCCATTAGTAGGAGGGAACGGGTTGAGATATTGGCAACAATTAATAAGAGAAATTTCTTTGACTGCGCCACAGGAGCATTGTTCCGCAGACATGTAATATGTAATACTCATCATCAAAAAGAATAGCTGTATGGATTGAGAAAAATTATTCCAACAACAAATTCAGAACGTCCTTTTTTGCCTCTCGGCTGGAGAGTTCTTGTTAGTTTTTATAAGGCCACACCAAGTAAATTTTATGGATGACGTCCGCGCGTGCATTGATTTTGGCCTGTTGCTAGAAAAAAAAACAAGAAATTCCGCTTCCTGTAACTATGACCAAAGGGTCACAACAGTGCCGCAAATCGCTAGATTGACGTGAAACCCGTAACGCGAAATGTGTAAAGAGCACGTGCTTTGTTTCTGCAGGCCTGCAAAAATGTGAAAGAAACAGGAGAGGATGACAACTGCTGTTCCACCTGATTTTTTGCTGTTTTGATGATGAATAAAAGACTTCTTGCTTGTTAATCTGTGTCACCTCATTCAATTTGTGTCCTAACATTTGTCGTCTCTTAGTATATTTCTAATCTAGGCATCTTGTTTTTTAGGGCCCTTCTTGTTTTTTTTCGCCCTCTCGCATTAGATATAGGGTCTCCAAAGGACGTCATCCATAAAATTTACTTGGTGTGGCCTAACAGGATGTCAGTGAGACAAGGGCATTTTATTAAGTGGTCTGCTCAAGTGAAGTGTGATTTGTGAGATATGACCGAAGGCGAAGAAGCGTTTTTGAAATCATTGATTTTTGGTTTAATGGGTATGGGCAGTTTCGTGCAGAAAATAATTAATAGTTGTTCGTGGAAGGTTCTAGGAAACATAGTTCATGAATTTGTGTGTAGCTCTATTTATACTTAAGGAACACTAGGAGGGCAATTGGATGGTTCTTTCTTGCTGTATTCAAATTGCAACGGGAATACACGTGGAGCACTAGGCAGCAGATGCAGCTTATGCAGTGCTCCACACAGTACAAACATTATGCACAACATTATGCACAACAATTTAAAAAAGTGCCAACGTTGCAATACTGTGGAAGGCCCTGGCAGCTGCAGCTGATGTCGGGCCCAACATTATGAAATACATACATACATAAACATACACACATCATAACACAATAAAGTCACAAACCACAGAAATCTCTTATACCTACAATCCATAACCTAGGCAAATGACAGCAAAACAAATAACAATATAACTTAGTATGTTAGGAGGAAAAATAAAAGCAAAAAATTACATCGAAATACATAAATAGCTGTACAATTAAAACAGTGGTGATGCAAAAAACTACAGCCTAAATGGTCAACAAATACTTTTTGCTTGCTATCTTGAAAGCATTTTGGCTATGGTGGTTGGTTCCAGAGGATGATTAGATAGTTTATGTGTGCGTTTGTGAAAAATATCCAGCAATGGAGGGTAGAAACTAAATCTTCAAGATCTGAAGATTCTTCACATTGGAATTATTGAATGGCACAACTACGAAAAAACAACTATGAAAAAAAAACAATTACGCTGTCTATGCCTTTCCAAGAAATCCTCGACCTCCCCTCAGATCCAGTTCTAAAGGACATGTTAATTAAGTCATTTGTAACTCTCTTATTCTGCCTCACTTAACAAGGATTACAGTACAGGGACATTAGCACATATAATGAGCTTATGGAGTTAACCTCGTCACATCCTGCTGGCCATTTACTGATAAAGTTTGATTAGCTGTGATTTCTGGGTCGACGAGTAATGAAAAAGCTGTCATTTTGTGGCATCTTCAACGGTGTCCATTGATGATTAAAAAGGCAATGCCGCCAGTGTTGCCCTACATTTTGGGAATCTGACTACGACAACCATGTCGATCGTGCGTCGATGAAGGTTAGGCACCCACTGAAGACCGCCAAACAAGTGCGCGCGGGCCAATAAAAAAATTCCAGCCAAAAAGCAAAAAGCTGCTAAACAACAGAAATACAAAGCTGGTATCATAAAATTTGCGGCAACGCATTGTGACTTTTACGAATAACCGGCACATGCTGGCCTTTTACAGCCTTTTATGAGTCGCCATTGTACTGAGTTCTTGAGTTCCGTGGAGTTTCGGCAGCCTGGGTGCCATCTTCCGTAGTTACCACCAGCTTCCTATTGTCGCTAGGCCATTAATCAAGCAACTGGATAGATTTTCAAAACCGCCAGACTTTCCAATTCCATTCACTACTTTTCATCTTTTCTCACGAACCAAATCTGTAGATGAACAGGTATTTCTCAACAGCCTGAGATCTTGATATGTAAATGAGGTGAGGAAAATTTTGGAACATCTATAGGAACCAAAAAATAACACAAGGCTAAGATAAGAATGATTTAGATAAAATCGGGGATGAGTTTTTGTAGTAGTTGATTGTACATTATATAGAAATGAGAGATTCCTGCTATACTTATATAAAGTTCCCCAGCTTTAGACATAAAAAATTCGTATTCCTTATGAAACTTGACAAACCACGTATCATAAGCTCCATATGTTCTTACATCTACAACTGCCTCAAGAAAGTGAACCTATAAAAATTAAATCAAGACATTACTGTAATTTTTCCTGTTAATTCATAACCTGTACTTGTAGGAACATAAGTACAATAAAGGCCTTTTACTCATATTGATCGTGTTACGAGTACAAGTAACGTCCCTAGAGACAAGTGGATTCTCCCTGACCTCCCGTAAAATGTAAAAATCATCAGGTTGAGGGACTAAGCTTATTCTCCAAGCAAGGTTTAGCCCTGGGCTTTTTAAGTCTTTTTAGACTTTTCTATTGGGATTTCTTTTTTTTTTTGTAATAGCCGAACGGGTGGCAAATGGATACACCCCGGCCAATTGGATATATATTAATATATTCACAAAAAGATATGTTTGGATATTTCTGAGCTCGCCTTGAACAACAAGACATTCGACCGAAGATTGGAAATAATGACTCCATGGCCGGCTTAATTCTCTGGTAAATCATTTTAGCTATTTGGCCAATTTCGCAATCTATTTTTTTGCAGCATCCGACAGAGTCTGGTAAAGACTAGACTATAAAGGGAGGCGCAGACCAAATAAGAAGACAAGAATTCTTTTGCAATAAAAATTATAATTTACGCAAAATGTACAAAAATACTCACTTTCAGTGTTGGTGCAAATGAGTATCATAGGCAGAATATGGGGGCGGCGTCTGGAAAAATCAGCCATTTAATCTAGTTTTTTTTTTCAAGGCTGTATTTAATACCGGATAAACTATCGACAACACAGGTTTGATAATATCTCTAATAGATACCTGGAAGCAACATGAAATTCAAAAACATCTTGAGATCTAAAATCTGACGATAAGAGAATTTTACGAGCCGTGTGACATCAAATGGTAGATTAGCAGGTAAAGAAGTATTTCACACACATCGATTGAAAGATAACATCGGAGAAACTGCTTGGTACAATTGCTTCTTCACTCTGTTTGGTCAATTACTGCCACGCACCAAAAAGGTACTCAAGCCACAAGGGTTCTCCATATGAGACAGTGTTATGATCGCGTGTCTGGTTATTGTAATAAGAGTAGAGACATATTTCAACCAGAGCGAGAAATGTAATGTCATTATCACAAATGAAAACATTTTACATATCACTCTCTTGATACGAGCAAGGCACAGGGGTCTGTATAAGGTTTCGTTGGAGAGGTAGCTATTGAGTTAAGAAATAAGCTAGAAATGTGTTAACTTATTATTTTACTAGTAAGAAGCAAAAATTATTCTCTTCCTAGTAAAAAATGAGTTCCATTCTTAGCTCATATTTTCTCTAGAGTATGATAATATGAAATATTATTGGGTTAAGAATATAAAGAAAAAAAACATTAGTACTACTTTTTGCTATCTTTTACAGGCACTACAAATGTAGAACAAATGTGCTAGATAATCAGGTATTGATAATTCAATAATCCATCTCCGATTGTAGCAGCAAGACACCTTGACGCTGTGTTTTGTAACAGCAGGAGCGTTGGAGAAGGTACCACACTGATGTAGACAATTGTGCTTGCAACTGCTTAAGTATAAGTGCACACAGAAAAAGGACAAAGTAGGAAGACTTGCTGAATGAAATTCGCAGTCATAGCAGCTACGAAGCTACTCTTGTGACGATTGAAGTAGGAAGTATAAGGGTGGGTAAGTGAGGAAAACACCTCGAAGTTGAAATCGCTATGTTTTGTTAACCACAAGGACGACACTTGAAAATCAGATTGGGCAAATGTGCAATATGTGCTTCATATGTCATTTACTGTGCAAGGAACACTGTTGGTTGGGAAAAACATGGGACTATTCTTATGTTGTAAATAGCTTGCTGCACGAAGAAGTGCAATAGTCAATCAGTGCATTAGTCAATCAGTGCAATATATTAATTGTGTAACTTTTATTATATTGATTATACCTTTTTGAACTGCAGTTTCGGCGTCCAGATAGTCCGATGCACGCATACTTACCTTGCGTCCCGTGAGTTTCTTACTCATAATAAGAGGCTGACCTAGCTGTTTTAACTATTCGTCTTGTACGTTTGTGAAAACCTAATAAAGATTATTTTAACTCTCCCTATTTCTGGAGCGCTCCTCGGGAAGTATCGACCACTCGTCTCGCAATTGTACTCGTGTCGATGTCATATAGATAAAATTGAAAGATGTTTGGAAAGAATTTATGGGCAGAGCAATGGTGTTATGTTCTACTGTCTTACGAAAGACATCTAATCCGATTTCATTGCGGTGAAACTGGAGATACTCGAATAAAGCAATCTCTTTGATACTAGGACATACTGCCTCAAATATGAACATTTTAATCAGTATTTCATACTTTGGGCATTTAAATCTGCAGAAAACGTCCCAAGATGATTCCGTTATTTTCTTTGTGGTACCATAGAAATCATCTCTGGATCCTTCCAGTAATCGGTTTTCGTCCCAATTTTGTGAATTTTTGCTTCTTGTATGTCTATATACATTGGGATGATGCTGTTTCAGCTTAGTGTGTATATAAGTGACTAGAATATAAAGTAAAAAAAATCTGGTTCCCAAGCCCTAAAAACTGCGTTGGATGCCTTAAATTGTGCCCAACTATACCAGAGACTTGGGGTATAGATGAAAGAGATACTAGTTATATAAGCTGGTTAAAAAAGTACCAAAGCCGAAGATCACCATAAAACATGATAACATACATCATAACATTTAGGTATTTCTAGACCTAGATGGCATCACAAAGTCATGTCTATAAGGTATACATGAATGTTAAAGTATTATCTACTGACATATGTGCGCAGCCTAATATGTACTTATTAATATCCTTTTGACATGCACATCCTCTTGTAATCTTAGGCAATGCCTAATATATAGAATTAATATCATCAAAAACATATTCCTTCTGATAGTTCATGGAATTGCTCATGCTTCCTCAAATCAAGCATTTCATATCAGAAGGAGATGCTACTAAAGAGAATTTGATACACAGTCAATTCGAAGAAGCGAATTCTATCTGGTTAAGAAAAGGAAAAAAACCGAAGATCACTATAAAACTTTGTTTGGCAAAACGCAGCTTGTGGATGCTTGCTCTTTTGCTGTACTTGTTAGTCTAGGAGCTTCCGTGTCGTCCGACACATGAGGTAATCAGAGCGATTTAAAAGAATGATTCTTTAAAAAAGGGAATAAAATGTATGTGTTTGAGAGAATTTAACCTGTTTGGGCGATTGCGAAATGTACAGATCCGAAGATGCGGATTTTATGGGGCAAAATAAAATCATCCGATACCTCATCCTAACCTATTACACAAGACATACAGAAACCACTTAAGCAAAAGATGAACACTGTAAAGTAGTCAAAGCCATGATGACCACTTACATTCAGCCTCACAATTAAGACAATTCTTTTGCTAGGCATGGTTTAAGACTGTCATGGTTTAGACATGGTTTAAGACATGGTTTAAGAACTAAAAAAAAATAAAAGTCAAAACGGAACATCAATACTGATAATGCCTTGTCTTGTGCTGAAGTCTTGGAAAGGAATTATCAAATTATACTATAGAATGGACCATTTTTTGCAAAATTCAAGAAAATCGTTAGGATGATCTGTGCCAAATCTACCAAAGTTTAGAGTCAAACTCCCAACTGATATTGACCATATAGCACATCATAGTATAGACCAGAGTACAACAACATGTCATGACCATGACAAACTACAAAAAGAAGCAAGGGGATGAAGAATCCGCATTCATGATTAAAAGATACTAGCCATAATGTTGAAACGCTATTTTCGGCGAAAATGATTTTTTTTAGATGAACATGGCCTAAGATAAACATAAGACACATTTCAACCGCACGAAAGACCGCGGTAGGGTACTTTGACCAGCCACGAAGAACTATAGAAAGTATCGATTGCATGACCAAAAAAGCGGATGAAGAATCTGCATTCATGATTAAAATAATAGCCATGGTGTTTAAACTCTACTGTCGGTGAAAAATATATTTTTAAAACATATACATGGCCTAAGATTCACATAAGACACATGTCAACAGCAAGAAAGACAACAGTAAGGTACTATGACTATGAAGACGAACTATCGCACTCATGATTAACAGATAATAACCATGGTGTTTAACCTCTACTCTAAAATATTTTTCTAACATAAACATGGCCTAAGACACATTTCAACAGCAAGAAAGATTGCGGTAGAGGCATTACGACCAGCCATGAAGATGAATCATAAAAAGTATCAATTGAATGACATGGACCACACCGAGTGGACGTACCGATTGTTTGCAGTTCACAAACTTGTCCAGAATCAGCAGACCTCGTCAATCGTTCCCTCCGCTGCCTCGCCCGTGTGATGTATTGAGACGGCGGATCCGCACGTCGCTACGAGCTGCACTGAAGATTTATCCTCACGCGAAGAACAAGCCGGGGAATCAACCGGTGGTTGTCCGCCAGGCACAAACGTATCTGGCTGAAACGTAAATTGAAGGAGACTGGCCTTTTGAAAGCAATATGGTATAAAAGGCCGTGGCTATTTCTTACTTCGTTTGCAAAAAGCTGTACTGCCCACGGCTGCTGAGGGGATTCTTGTGCAATCTGAGAGTAGAGTTGATTCTCAAGTACTTATAACTGGTGGAGAGGATGTGGGCGTGGTGATGACGTCATGTCGACGTCATACCGTTTTTTAAAAATCCAGCTAATGAGAAGATTCATCATCTCACAATTGATGTCGTCCACCCCCATGGCAGCCCTCTGGGATGCAGTCAAATGGAAGA
This sequence comes from Branchiostoma belcheri, assembly GCF_001625305.1. Taxonomy (NCBI): domain Eukaryota; kingdom Metazoa; phylum Chordata; class Leptocardii; order Amphioxiformes; family Branchiostomatidae; genus Branchiostoma; species Branchiostoma belcheri. The sequence goes on from NW_017804220.1 coordinate 1,925,494, forward strand.
GGAAATCAGAAACGACACTGAGAAATGAGTGGGGAGTTTTATTGTCCTAATTTTGGGACAATATCTGACACAAGGGTGACCTATCAACCAGTCCTAGGATGCCATCTATTACTATATTTCCTGGAAACGTTGGCTCCGATCCTCTGAGGTACCAACTGCGATTGTTCAAAGAGAGACTCCGGAGCCGAGATCATTAGGAAGTTTAGATCTGATACCAAAACAGCAGTTGTCAACTTTCAACGATAAATTATGGATAGAACTCTCGTCGAGAGCTGAGGGATGAAAGGGATATAATTCCAGCGCCAAGGAGAAGACTATGTCGTCGTCTTGCGTCAGAGGATGTCGTATCTTCCACTCTCCTGAGCTTCAGGAAGAAACAGCGACCTTCTTATCGGACAGCTGGAAGTGCGATAAATCTTTGGTGGAAGAAATCGGAACTCATTTCCGCCGGGGTCGGCGCCATTAGTGCATCTGTGAAGTTTGGCTGCGAGCTGATTTGTTTTTCATTTGGGAGGGTTATACTTACTTACCCCACGGCTTCACATGATGAGAGATGCTGTCCCCACTACAAACTACACATCTAACGACAAGAAGACACGCTTTTAGACAGCTTACTGTGGCCTTAGATGAAAGGGAAACGCAAAGTCGAGCATGGGATGCTAATTCAGGCTGATTCCACAAATCAATGGCAAAATATGTGTGTGCATTGTTAACAGTAAAAAAACTAGCTTAAGCGCACTGTGAACCAAGTAACAGTGCACTGTGAACTATGCGACACATTTAGTGCACTATGCACCAAGTAACATCTAGCGTCAGTGTACAGCAAACCAGTCAGAATTGTCCTGATGAAGATGACAGACGGTCGTCGAAATGTCGGCTCATAAAAATAAAAAATAGAAAAATAAATGGTTGTGATCAAAGAACTTTGCTACTCAAAAAATGTGTGTGTGTTTTCCAGGAGCTACCTTTGGTACTTGTAAGAAATTGTCACCGTAGTATATGAGCATTTTACTTAAGTTCACAGATATGATATATAAAACAGGGAGCTAGAAATACTTTGAGGTTTAAAACTAAGGTCTTAATAACAGACGCATCAACATTCATTCATTGGTAGCGTCACAATATTCTGTAACGCCCAAGACTTTTTCAAAGTGTGTTTTGACTTTTAATGAAGTAAATATACGACAACCTTAAAAACTATGTTGTGCAGAATTGTCTGGGGGTGTTTCCAGGAAAAAAATAACTAATCTTTTGTCATTTTTCCCCCTGAGCTGCTTTTACGTTCATTAAGTGCGAGATGGGGCATTCAATTAGCCCTAGTGGCTCGGGGCCATCTTGATTAGTATCCACCCGCTTTAGTGAGGTCCTTACGACCCAGAGGACGTTTTCAAATCACGGGGGAGGAAAGGCTTGTAGCGAGTGGATTAGCCACTTTAAATGCAATCGAACTCTCCAATAACGGCGGGCGTTTTTGTCAGGCGGCAATGTTCCAAGAACCCAGTGATAAGATCTGTTTTGACAAGACAGAATTGGAACTTGCTGAACCTAAGAAGAACTCGCGTTTTTCAATACGTTTTGGCAATTTAAAAGGCTGGAAGTCAACTTGTTGAAGTTAAAAGAGTACAACTGTAGACCATGTCTTGTTACATAAGGTGCTCATACTGGCATTTTTAAAAACATTTTGTTTCATATAGCTGCTCAAAACGGAATCATTTTAGAATGTTATCTCTCCTTAACGGAAATGTTTGAATGCTCTTTGGGGCTAGCTCCACCAGGCTAACGTGTTTTACAAAAAACAGTAAAATTTAGCCAAATATAGACCATGTCTTGTTTCATAAGGGGCTCATACTCCCATTTTTAAAACATTTATAGCTGAGCAAAACAGAATCATTTCAGAATGTTATCTCTCCTTAACGAAAAAGTTTGGATCCTCTTTCGGGCTAGCCTCAACCAGAACTTAACAAATCGTTTAAAAAAACTGTAAAATTTAGCCAAATTTTGCCAAATATTTAAATGTCTTTAATGATTATTTATTTTGTTCTGGAAAATACAAATAGATTTTTTAAAAAGGTAGCCAAATAGTGCGAATTATTTGCCAGGGGAGTTTAGCCACCGTATATTTGAAACTCTAATGGACTCACTACTACCCTGGCCAGTCAGACCGTACTTTTTGTAGAATTCTACCATCCTGAACCCCCTTTAAAAAGAAAGACCTGGTGGAATCTACTTTTGGGCAAATGTGTTGGATCAACAACATTGCATTCTCCTTGCAGGGCGATTTTTCTTGGATACCATTATGGAGCCATTTTGTGCTCATTGCATTTTGATGGCAATGACCTGATCACAACGTCATGAACAATAAGATTATTTCTCCAGATATCTACGGTCGACCGGTAGTATACTAGTAGTCGTTACATATTGTGTAGCCACATGCCAAGTTACTCTCTAAACAGAGGTTTAGGTTTTGGCTTATGTTTAATCATTTTACAGCTTTTATTCATATCGAACCTTATTTTTTGTGCCACTATCTGTCTTTCTTTTTTACCCTTAGGCTAGCTACACGAGTACCGTGCAAATACATACTGCCTGGCTTGCCATTTTCGCACTGTTTTGCCTTACCAATTTAGTATTATCTTGCAGACACCAAAAGATTTTTGGAGATTAATCCCATATAGTATGAGCACACTCTACAGACACGTCCAGAACTGATCGCTGCAAAACAAATACGAAAACTTCCAGATCGATCCTAAACTTTGGATCATCGAACACTCATTCGTGGCATACTCGTCGTGATGAGCAAACACCTGATAGTCATCTTGTTCTGGACGCCCCAGCTTCTCCCAGACTGTCTTCGTTATTAGAATTCCATTTTTTTAAAGACGTATAATGAAATTTCAAGGCCGGCAAAACTGTATTTTCAAAGTGACTTTCTGTTCATTCTAGCATTTGTAAGACGTTGGATCAACCATATCCCAAAAGCATATTAATATCTGTAAGACAAAAAAATGTGATATCGCTGACGGAAAACATCCTCCTTCGCAGGGCTAAAATCCTCCGGTTCCCTTCCGGTTTTAGCCCTGCTATTTACCGCTGACAGTTTGACTTCTGGTGACGTCACCGCCAAACTGCTGTCAGCCAATCAGAGAATTTGCGCACCGAGCTTTGCGCAAAAACCGCAAAGGTCGCTGGGAACCTATTAGCCAATCAGGTTACGTCTTACATTCCCATGTTGGGACAGGCCAAGATGGCGGCTATTACAATACTAGAAGTTTCGTGCGAGCCGTGCAAGATTTATTTGGAGTCGAGCGGCTTCGTGAGCATCAGCAGTCGATGCTACGGGCGCTGCTTGATGGCAGAGACGTTTTTCTGAGTGTGCGGACAGGAGGAGGGAAGAGCCTGTGCTATATGGGCTTCCCAGCAGCGGCCAAAGCCCTGGCCAAAGCCGAGACAGAGTTAGGGCAAGCCCCCCGACATCTGATTGGTTTGTGCCAAATAAGGCAAGCTCATGAATTATTTATAAGTGACGTCACCAGAAGTCAAACTGTCAGCGGTAAATAGCAGGGCTAAAACCGGAAGGGAACCGGAGGATTTTAGCCCTGCGAAGGAGGATGACGGAAAACGGCTGCTTGTTTTGTATGGGCCGTTGATTCTCTTCACGAATCGTATTATTTGGTCATTTCCCCCCAAGTATTAAATTATGAGGACAATCTGCCAAGAAATTGCAGTAAATGTCAATATCAGACAGATTTCCTCACCCAGAATATTTTCATCGTTGTTTTGCTGCCCTGAAATTGCACTGGATGCCTTTAACGTCGTTGGCTGATCTCTAATGCATCCCGTTGGTAGCTAGAGTATTTTTTTTTATATTCAAACATCTAATCACAAGACATGGTGACGTCACACTCAAGTTTTTTTCAACTTATATTAATGCCGCCACCAACACAGGGGACAATACAATACTCATTTTCACCTGAGCGAAGTGAGGAAAGTCGTGTAAAGTGCCTTTCCCAAGGGCACAAGATCGGTGGCATGTCAGGACTCGAACCCGGGACCTCTTGATTCCGAGTCGAGCACTCTACGCCACACTACCCCACGTACTTAGGGTGGGAAGTGGGACAACCAAATTAAAGAGTCACCCGTCATGATAGGTCTCCCGATAGCGGCCATTACTACGGCCGCCAAATATTCCAGAGTCCCAATGCGGTATGATCTTTCACCTGTTTCCCACAACCTAAGCCTAATCCAGAATTGGGACCTTCCAATGCAGGCATCCAATGCAGTTTTTAGGGCGTGGAAACCAATTTTTTTAAAGCCAATATTCTAGTCATTTATCTACATGGTGAGTTGAAACTACACTGGTCCAAAGTATGTTGACCCTCATGGAGCAGAAATTACCAAAATTCTGACGGAAAATGATTACTGGAAGGGCCGCGGGCTGATTTGAGGGTACCACCCAGAAATAAAGGACTCATCTTGGGGCTTATTTCTGCAGTTTTAAATGCCCAAACCTTGGAATGCTGCCTCAGATGTGATAATGTGAAGCAGTATGTGTCATAATCACAAAGATTGCCTTATTCAGAATATCACCAGTTTTGCTGCCCTGAAATCGCATTGGATGCCTTGAAGTAATACGTCAACGCAAGGACACCAGAAAAACGTCATCTGCCTGCGCCAGCGTTAAATACGATTGGATTAAAGCGACGATAACCGGATAGTGACAGTCGACAGGAATAGATAATAGGATCTGAGGCGTGCCGGGGAGATACTTTGTGGTCATTTCATTTTCATTTCACTCTCAGGTAAATCGTTCAACAGATCAATTTTAATTCCACTAACCCGATCTGTAGTTGCCTTTCGGCTATTCAGACGAAGCACTCATGCTTCTTACGACACCACGAAAAAAGCCAGCTATAGCCCGCTATGGACACATTACACACTACCATATTTCATCATTTAGAAGATCACCACAGGACTACGTTTCCACTAGTAAGATCACAAAACCCACTCATTATGCAGAACGTGGGACTACTAATTATCCACTGGCTGCAAAGAAGAAGACAAACCTCATGATATAGCAAGCGTAGTAGTAGAAGTATAAGATTTTTTCCACACAGTAGTAGTCTGTTTCCTACTATTACCTTGCACTATCTTTTTTAATTTTTTTAAATATTTTATTTGGGCTTAGTCACAAAGACAGGACAGGGGGGACAAGCTGATGCCTTTTCCACGCCCCCTGCCCATTTTGACTCTGTAAAGGCAATTAATCTTCGGACATTTTTTTTTTCAAATAAAGAGTCCTATACATCTTGATTTGATAAAATAAACTGGTATACAGCAGCGGAACAGACGTTTCTACCTATTTCCCATGATCTTCATCAGTGAATTAATATTATTCCAATGCATTGTTTATACCAACATTAATAAGTATTACATTCCTGAATGAGTAACCTTAAATGCTTCATAAGCGTATTGCACAATACTGTTTTGTTAGAATGAGAAGGTAGCGACATAAGAAATCGGAGACTATGTAATAGTTTAACGGCATTTGCATGTCTGACAAGGTCAAAAAAATCGAAAGCTTTTTTAAAATCCGCAAGATGAATGGCTTACTTTTCAATCTTCCACAGGACATCCTCGCACCTTTACAACTAGAAATAAGTCTCTTATGGCTCGTTTTCAAATTATTTGATATTCCATTAAGTCCCATATGTCTCATTTGCTTGTGGCATTAAATGAAGACGGCTGCGAACAAGTATTGATACAAACAAGGAAGTAAATCATTTTTTTCTGTGATGCTGTGATTGCAAATACCCTTCTATTGTTGTTGAAATACATACATCGTATAATAAAGGTTTAATGCCCCGCCCCGAGGTGTATATAGTGAGATAATCCCTGTCCAGGTGCGATAACCACCGAATAAACAACCAAGTGGCCAGGAATTATCTCACAATATACACCGAGGATAAGGCATTAACGTTATTATCATATAGCCTATTCAACTGACACAGTTATTTAACACAAACTTCTTTTATAACACATGGAGACTTAAATACATTACATATAAATACATTAAGATATATCAAGAATATAGCTTTAACTTATTGTTCCTTTTTCACAAAATGCAGCATGCCAACAAATCATGTACTAGTAACATGGGGATGTCAAACATTATGTTTTATTCTTTTTCTGTTTAAAGTTTATCTATATCTTTTTAATTATGTTGTATTTTCAAATAATTATTCAAAGTTAACTACAATGCGTTGTTTAATAGATAGATACTACAAGTCTCAACACTACTGTTGGTGTCCTGTCCCCTGTATAATGGTACGGTCCAAAAAGTGGTCGGTTATTCTGATAAACGACCACTTTTGATGTTATTGCCTGATAACCTACGGGAAATAGATTGGTTGACATCTCTAGCTATATGATAATACACGTATAATTGATTTTCTAGTGTCTTTTCAAACTGACCTTATCTATGTTTGTATATCTACCTCCTATGTTACGACGAAGTGGGATTTTTAGTGGACCCGACGTTTATTATATATATCTAGATATGTAGCAAGCTGATCATTACATAAAATTGTCGTTGATTGTACATTATATAGAAATGAGATTCCCTCTATACTTTTTATTTCACTCCATACTTCAGTATGGAGTGAAATACTGTTTTTACTGAAGATTCTTCTCCTCCTCCTTCTCCTCCTCCTCCTCCTCCTGCCACTTCTTTAAATTGATTCAACTCCTTCATTTTTGGGAGAAATTACCTGGAATTTCGTATAGAGGTAGAGTGGGTAAATACCCCTAGGCGTTTTTTAACTTTTTTTATGGGTTCACCACAAAGTGGTGAAACCATATTGCTTTTTCTCATGATTCTCCTTCTCCTGCCATTTCTTTAAATGGATTCAGCTTCTTCATTTTGGGGCCTAAGGACCTGAAATTTGGTATGGAAGTACAGTAGGCAAATACCCCCAGGCGTTTTTTTAATTTTTGTGATACAGGCTTTTAGAATGGTTTTATTTGAGTTTTTTGGCTGTGTTATAGCAAATGTATTACTGAGTTAGTGTGTAGTGTTACCACATTTGGGCATGAGTCATCACAATGGAATGCAGGGCATCAACCAATAGGCATGCAGCTTTCCTCTATTCTCCTTGCTGATTGGCTGTTGGAATTTAACAGGCTTAACTTAATTAATACCTGCTCAGAGCCATTCCATACTGACAGTATGTCTGTATTCAAGTGTTTTGGTAGGTATTTCAAGCTTTCCTGCTCCAGAATGCGGGGCATGAACGCTTCTTTTTTTCTTGAAAATCAACAGTTTGCATTATGCAATTAAAAATCCTAACCAATAATGTAGGGAATAGCTATCCAACTGTTGTAGTCTTAGTTGTATGTTACTTTATACTATAGTTATATCAATGTAAAGCATTGTTTTCCCTTGTGTTTCTCATTCTTTCCCTGCCATGTCGTAAAATGTGGTGAAGCCATTGCTGTATTTGCTCCAAAGCAAATGTCGGCCTTTCTAGTTGATACAAGCTTTTACAATCGTTTTATTTGCTTTTCTAACGGTCCCCATAGGAAAGTACTGTGGGGGCGTACGCGCGTGACGTAATAAGAAAGGAATTCGGCGGCATGCCCATATATATGGGCATGCAAGCATGAACCTGACGCAGACCAATCTATTCTTCTTGCTGATTGGCTGTTGGATTTGATTGGATTAACTCAATTAACACCTGTTCAAAGCCATTCCATTTTGACAATATGAACTCAAGTGTTTTGGTAGGTACAGCACAGGCCACGAAATACGCATCAATTTTCGAGGGACGTTCTGCGGGAGAGTGCAGGACGCTGTGCGGGACTTCCCTCGGGAGAGTGCGGGACGTCCTCCGGGAGAGTGCGATACGTTCTGCGGGAGAGTGCGGTACGTCCAGCGGGAGAGTGCGGTACGTTCTGCGGAAGCCAGACATTTTGCTCTTCTCTGTTGGAACAACGCAAGTTGGAGGTCAATGACCTGTGCCCGGCGTGTAAACAAAAAAGTTACGCGGTACGTAATGTGTATCGTCGGCGCGCGCGCCACGGTATCAACAATTTTCCGCAATCTTTACCAACTAGTATTATCTAGGTTCTGTTATCGATCTCCGAAGAATCACCAAAATTGTAGAGTGGACAGGCGTTCGTTTGTTGTTGTTGAGAACATCGCGAGACGGTTTCCTGGCGAGCGTCGAGGGCTTGCATGCCCAACTGTTTTCGAAGATTGGGACCAGGGAGCGGCTGTAATATCAAAGGAGCCGGCGGCTTCTGCTAGCCGGGTTGATAGTTAAGTAATATCAAGGTGGTTCAAAAGCAAACCTGATAAAGAAGGAAACCCCGTAGTTAATATTTGAAAGTCTTGGTGCCTTGAAGCGATCGATACTGCCATGCTGTTTACTTTATATGACATACAATGCAGTGAGTGATGTGAATCGCACCGAGTTAGCTCGGTTGGTAACGCGCAAGGCGGCAATCCCAGAAATTGTGAGTTCGAACCCCAGTGCATCGGATTTTAACATTTTTAACAATTTTATCATTTTTAACAATTTTATCAGTTTTAACAATTTTATCAGTTTTAACAATTTTATCAGTTTTAACAATTTTAACAATTCTGCATTTTAACAATTTCAACATTTTTATTTTCTTTTCGTTGTTTTGCTTTTAACATTCAAAAACTGATTGTTCTTACTCAAGAATGTCAATAACTTAGAATGTTAGTCTTTTGTATTTTTCCAACATACAAACTAAAATCACTTTGATGTTGTCACAAAAGTATGGAGCTGGCAAGAGAGAAGGAGTACGGCACTGTGCCAGTGTGAAGAATCTACAGAGGTATTACCAGTCACTAGTAGCAAGAGATAGACCACATTGAATGATGACGATGAGGACGAATCATATGAAGTACTATCACAGCTAGTACAGAAATTCTACTGCTTTACTTTACTTTACTTTCTTTCACTCTGTACATGCAATTAGCTAACTGGCATGATTTTAAAAATAAAGGTTATGATAATCATATTATATGTATAGCTTATTCAAAGTATGGCTTCATAGTTTATGTGATTGTTAATAATTAAGGCCATGTTGATTTGATTGTATGGATGGCATCTGTGCGCGCATCGGTTTTCGTTAATTTAAAGCTAAGTTTACGACAATGATACAAAACATCTGGAAACTAAGCAAACATACTCTGTAAATTTATTACTGTAATTCCCAATTTTTTTCACTGTACCGCAACGTAACGCAAGCGGGAGGTCTATGTTCACGGTTTCACTGTCACCTCTGTACCGTGAACTTATCATTACAGTTAGGAAATAATTCCTGGACTTTCTTTTTCCTGCAACTGTCACCACCGTGAATATATAGTTCCGCGAACATGTCCATGTTTCTCAGACCGTGAAAATTTTGCTACCGTTAGTAGTAGTTGCAATTTTGCCATTAGTAGTATTTAGATACCTGCAATATATAACTTGAGATTGAGATAAGTGTAAAGTAAAGCTGTCGAGATTTAAAGTGCTTGTCGTTGTATCTTTGTAAAAAATAAGGGAGATAATGGCCAAGTGCCATTTTTGTAAATATCTGTCGAGATTCAAAAAGCTTGTCCTTGTATAATTGCAGTATGATTTATTCAGAATCTTCTATTTTTGTATGGGGAGGGAGATGGAGTGAAATATTACATTTGCTCCGAAGCAAATGTTGGCCTTTCTAGTATAAAAGATAACTTCTCCCGCTTTAGACTTTTAGATAAAACAGAAAAACTTGAGAAACCATGCATCATTAGTTTCATATCTTCATACTTCTACAACTGCCCCAAGAAGCAAGAAGAAATTGAACCTGTAAGTAGTAATTGACATTAGTATGTATAGTTTAAGTAAAATATTACTGTATTTTCCCTGTTTAGTCATCATAAAAGATAGTTCATCATAAAAAGATCATAAAGGTACAACAAAGGTCTTTCATTCCTCATAAGCTTGCTCCCGAAAAGACTCGCCGCTCTACGAAGGCCACAGCAAGTAATTTTTATGGATGGCATCATGATCAGCGCGCGAATTAATTTTGCCTGATTATGGATTAAAAAAAAAGCATTTTGCCGCCTGACAGTGGTTAACATGCCGATAATGGGCAAAGATGTCTATTGAAATGCCGGAACTTGGATGGCAGATAAATATGAAAAGGAGACAAGACAAGGCTCCGATTCAACCCTTAAAAAAATTCCTGAGGTTGAGATAACTTGGCAAACTGCATGATATTAAAGCAATAATGCTTCCTTGAAGACATATTGAGGACATCCGAACAATTTCGTGTGTAGGAAAGTGAAAATACATGGCTGGGGTCCGTTTGGACCCCAGACGGTCTTACATCAGACTTTCCGTTTTTATTTTTTTACAAATTTGTGCCGATCTACCAAAAATTGAGGAGAACTTGTAGAAGAGGTTTAGTGACAAAGTCACGGGAAGAATTTTTTTTAGAATAAAAAATTCAAATAGCACATAAAATATACGGGTGTTTGAGGGTTAATGTTTTGTCTTTTTCTTTGATGCAATGTCCAGTGATGTCTGAATCAAAACCATCTGTACAATGTTTGAAAACTTTTATTTTTCAGTTGTTTCAGTGATAAATGAATGTTGTAATAGTTTGCAGAAAACTTAGCACAATATAGGTATCATATCTTGTGTAACAAAGTTTATTATGTCAAAATTTGAAAATGTAGGAATCTTGTTTTTTGGCCTGCCTTGTTTTTTGTCGCCTATCGCATTACATTTGGAGTCTGCGGAGGATGTCATCCATAAAATGTACTTGCTGTGGCCTGATAAACGTTATAGCGTAGAACCCTATCATAGTTTACTTTCATCTCAAGATGCATATATCGATCTTTTCTCAAGGATTTTCAAAGTTCACTTGAATCAGATTTTAAGTAGCAACGTGAGATGCTTTTGTCCTTTACATTTAGATTTAAGTTCCCCAGGTTCTTGACATATGTTTCTCCAAGAAGTTCTTGAAATTTGCTTCTATCAAGAGACAAATGTCGAGAACATAAACCATTAGGTACTTGATATTTGGTTTTCTAAAAACAAGATGTCAAGATGGTTGATGGTTGATATGCGAGAACTTCGGGAACTGATTATTACTGTTTTATTACAAATTAATATTCGTGCCCGACGGCTAATTGCAGGAACAGAAGAAACATATGGTATAAAAAACAGACAATTTGTACAGATAGAACTACTGTTATCTACTAACAAACTACTAGTAAAATCGACTGGGTTTGACTTTTTTGAAGACAGAGGGAGACAAAGGATCCCACTTTTTCTGTAATTTGTGGGTTTTCGGATGTTAAGAGGAGAGTAGTTTTCCTTTTCATTTGTATATGTGTGAAAGTTTGGGTAGAATTTGGAGACTACGTCAAAGAGTTCATTTCGTTCATTGCTATAGAGGGTACAATTTGAGATAAAATGCGTTTCGTCTTCCACCGTATTGAACGTACAATGGTTGCAAATTCGTTCATACACTTGGAGCGTCTTATACCATATTATACCATATTACATTAAGTCTAAATGTGAAGGACGAACATCTTAAGTTCCTACTTACTAGTAATCAGATTCAAGTTAACGTCGTAAGTTCTCTTAGCAAAACGCCTTTGGAAGAGGTCGAGGTCAAATGTTGTCTCCATCTCAAGAGAAATTAGATTTTTGCCAGAGGCTACAGGGCTCAGAATCACGTCGTATGCTTGGGTACATTACCAATACTGTAGAAAAATTTATATTCATACTGCCACTAGACAAACCACCCATCGAAAAAACCAATCTGTTCCTTTATTCCTACAATAACTGTTCTACAAGAAGTTGAAATTATATAAAGATAGTTAGTTACTTTTGTATCTGTTTACTGTATCCATTTATCTTGTTTTGTTGTGACCTGTACTTAGCCAAGTGTGGCAAAAATGTTCCACAAAGGTTTTCATTCATTCAAATGGATGAAATGCAAGCAGATGTCTGAAGGGAAAGACCGGCCGAATGAAGAAGTGACACATTTTCTTTTAATAATAAACTTTTTAAACTAATACAAAATATGTCTTCTCTGTTAGAAAGAGCTCAGGAAACATCTCAATCAAATACAGACTTACTAGCATTAGTCCAATTCCAGTCTCCAAGGTGACCAATTATCTGAGTCACACAACGTCATCACACTTACGTCACCAGTTCTTCATGTAAACAAAATGCCAATAAGATAGTAACTAATGCTGAGGTCACAATTCCCACACGGGGCCCGGCCGGGTAGCTTTTGGGAACGAATTATATGATATAAAAGACAACAAAACATCGAAAAGTTCTTAATAACAGTCATGGGCACTATTTCTGTATATTCTTGATATGAATTGTTAATTGTTCGTTTATAAAATCATCCCGGCCGGGCCCCGGTTTGGAAATGTGACCTAAGCATAAGCAATCAACCTATATGAAACCCGAAAACAACAGTTACCAATATACCATATATATAGGCCGTATACCAATAGAAAGCCTGCTGAACTTCAGTGATAATTCATCGAAGCTTCTTCCTTGCTATTAGTATCTGCTGATAGCTGACTAAGCGTGTAATACCTTGCACCAAACGACGTATCACCTGAATCGGACCGTTTTTGTCTCGCACAGTGTACATACCCGTAGGCGGGAAGAACCATACCGCCACCCCCCTCAGCACCACCACCACCACTACCACACACATACACGCTCCACTATTTATCTAAGGCCGTGTTTATGTGAAGTCACCCAAACCGCGATTCGGGTAACTCACATTCCTCACATCTGGTCCACGTGCCACGCATTCCTTTAAAACCGTGTCCGATCACAATTCGCTTGAGCTACATTTATTGTTGTTTGATGAAAACACGCTAGGTAGCGTGTTATGAATGTCAGAGGTTAACGACCTGCTTGCTGACGCCCCCCTCCCAGCGTATCTCGGCCGAATGCCGAGATGGTCCCGCCAGAGGCGGTGAAGCTCGCCCTAGAACGGAAACATTATTTGACCATTACTGCTCTTTAAGTTGCTGCCACGTAAAAGTTGGTATTGCATATAAATAAAGAAATATCACCCCGTAATCCATGACCAGGCGAAATCACATTGCGTTCAGACGCAAATCGTGATGCGGGAAAACCGATTCGAAACCACCTCTAGAAGTGACTTCACATAAACACGGTCTAAAGGTCGAAGAAGTTTATTTAAATGGTAGACTGATCTGTATCACCTGCAGGACTTACCGGATGTTTGGCCCCCAGCCGATCGGGACGTTTCATCCCCAGGGCGAGTACGTTTTGGCCCCGGGCGCAGGACTATTCTGCCCCGCTGGTTATCTAACACGTTATTTTTGATAGGTCTCGAATGTTAGACCTTAGGTCATCCAATGCCTACAGGCACATTGGGCAGAACGTTTTCATCCTAACCTGAAGGACGATATCCGTCTTTCTCAAAATTCATACATGGGGAAACATCGCAAAAAAATTGATTTTATCAGCAGCAAGCGTTCTGACGCTTATACTGTCTGGAACAGTTGTGCAAGTGTCTGATGTTTCCCTTGAACGTTTCGTAGGAAATGACATGCATTTCAGAAGGTTCAATTTTCAAAATTTTCGGCTCTGCAATTTTCCGTTTCGTAAACGGTCGATGCCATTTCGCTGACTGGTCGATGCGTACCATAACTTTTTTGAGGTCCAAAAAACGAATAAAAAGTAATATATACTATAAAAAGCAATATCCCGATCAATTGCAAATATAAGGGAGGGTCATGTAGAATTGTAAATATCAGTGAAAAAAAAAGCACAAGCTCGGATTCGAACCCGGGTCCAAAAGTGTAGCTTTAAAACCCTAACCTATACCCTAACCTCTACGCCACGAAATATCACGGTGTGGATGGACCGTGCTTATACACATAAAGCTACACGTTCTGCGATATGGCATCGACCATTTCAAAAGGCGACGACCGTTTACGAGACGGAAATTAGCGTCGGTGCTCGGACAGTAGAAAGACGCCCCCCTCCCCACTCCGAAGCAAAATATTGGTCATGGTGTAGGCAAATACTCGAACCAGCCTACTTCAGTTCGTGATTTAGATGCAGTTCTTACTCAAACACCGTTCCCTCAGTAACGGCAAAAGTATGGCCACTAAAACTCGCCATTATAAACCAATCAGCATGTTTGGTTAAACTCTGAGGGGCCGATTTACATCAGAAGTGATTTATATACATACAAGAGGGTCCCATATCTTAGCCTCTATCAGGCTTCGGAAGTGGTTGTAGGAAAAAGAAGAAATTGGCCAAATAGACAGAAAACACAAGAGGGGGGTTGGTCCACTAATTGAGGAAAAAAAACTGCCATGAACCCATGTCATCTGGTCATCTACCTTTTTGGCCAATGTCTGCTCTTCCAAGCCGATTTCGAAGCTTGGTAGAGGCTAGATATCTCAAAACTGTGCCAATTGCAACAGCAGCAAGTTTCGTTCATATTCGTAAAGCCACACCGACTTAATTTTATGGATGACATCCGCGCGCGCATTGAATTTCGCTTGTTCTAAAAAATACATGAATAAATAAAAGATCACGTCCTCCGAGGCTCTGCCTGGCTCGAGGCCTGGGTAGTCCGTGGTAGTTAGCGACAATACGGAGCCGGTGGAGGACGGCACCCAGGCTACACAAGCTCCACGACTTAAGAACTCAGTACATACGTACAATGCCGATTCATAAATTACGCAAAAAGCCAGCATGTGCCGGCTTGTCGTATACGTTGCTATGTACTGCCGCAAATTCACAATACCAGCTTTGTATTCCTGTGGCTCAGTAATTCTGTCTTTTTTATTTTTGGCCGTAATTTTTTTATTCGCCCGCGCGCACAAGTTTGGGGGGTCTTCAGAGGATGTCATCCATAAAATTAAGACAGTTTGGCCTAACTGTAGGTAAAAGAAGAGAGTTGAATTATTGCAGGCTCAATGTTGAAAACCTGCTAGTAGTGGGAGACCCGTACGTACGTAGGATATAATAGATGCGACTGTCTTCTAATCATTAACGGTACAGATGCATCTTTATAATATGTCTCCAGTTGTCAAACTAGACAGTTCAATGCATTCATTGTGCTCAGTTTAAAATGAAGAGTAATACCGGTAGACAAGCATACAAATGGAGTGTCTAGGTACGACATTTTAAGTAATTTAAGTAAAACTAGAGAAGTAACATTTGCAAAGCAAATGCATAATGTTTACCTTCGGACATGGTCTGCCCTGTTAATTCTTACTCAAACACATTCGCATACATGTACTACTGGTATATGGTGACAGTAGCAGACCATGAAGTTTGCAACATTATGTAACCCAACACCTGTCACCATGGTGACAGACGTCAAAAAATCATGTGATTGGCCAGGTCAGAGGTTAGTGTTTGGAGAAGAGGAAATTGAGTAAAAACAATATGTTTTCCTTCGGTAAACATAATTATAGACTTTTGCGAAAGCTTGCAAATTGAGATGAAAGAATTATTTTTCAGGATTTATTCTAAAACTGTTTACAACCTTACAAGTTAGAAATTGACAAAATAGCTCCCTGTTGTCTATTTTCATTGGCGTTTGAAAAGCCTAAATGTGGTTATTCTCTCAAGGGTGAAAAGAAATAATTTCAAACCGCCGCCATTTTGAATCCGTGGGCAGACGACACGTACTACAGATCCACGGAAAAATCCAAGATGGCGGCCAGTTCTCCAACCTTCCCCCCTCGGCCGGGCCACGGTGTCAGGATGGCGCGAAAGTTGTCCCTCATTCCAGAAACCGCCACAGCTGGCCAATACTACAAACCCAAGTGAGCAATCTCTCCTTATCTTCATTAACCGTAACAATTTGAATATCTGACAAAAAGTTGGCAGACGCAAGACGGGTAGAATCTCTCTAGCTATCAGTGATGGGTTGCCATTGCCAGAGACAGAGAGTCGACTGCGAGTAGATTATTAGTCTGTTTATCACGTAACGTGTGATGGCCTGAGGGTGTTACACAACAGCTCTGTACTAGCAATTGGAACAGGTAAGATGCGCAAGGAAATGACCGATTAGTGTACGGTATCTCACCGCTGATAACTTTTTGAAAGTTGCCTCTGATAAATCGACGCATGCCTTTATGATGTAGTTGTTTGCTCCCCTATGTCTGATAACTTCTCTGTCAAGTATATTCTGTGTGAAAACTAAAAAAAAGCGGACTGAAACTGATTGTAACAGTTGGGCTCAAGCGCCAGGAACTGATCGAGTCCAATGGGTCATGGACCTTTTGGCTAGCGGTTGTGGCATTGGGGTCTCAAGCTAGCGGCCCGGGAGCCCCCTTTGTTTTTATGTACATGAATTTGAGGGGCAAAATTGCTACGATTTTCACTGGCCCTTAAAACTGATAACAGTTTAAATGTTAAAGCTGATCACGATTTTGCTTCCAAAGATCTGCTTGGAGATTAGGCTCCACTACAATAAATTACATTTTTCAACAGGGTGAAGAAAATGAACCTTTGCGTATTCTTTAAGGTGTTCCTGAAGATATAATTTTGTGCAACTGGAGCTAAACTTGAACTGATACCATTTTCTTTGTTGTGAGGGTGGAAAAATGATATATGATCTCACCTCTAGAGAAGTATATATAACGAATGAGTCCCTTCAGATCTCAAGTTATAACTATTCAAATCCCCCCCTCCCCCACACATAGACAGTATTCTATAATTGATAGCACCAATGAATTGAAAAAGGTCAACTTCTGTCTGGAACTGTTCAAGTTTCCTCTGATTGTCAAGCGAGCCTTTTTTGCTTCTCATGATCCATAGCGACCCCCGCCAAAAAGAGACACGACAATTGGTCATAAATTTACGTTACCGTAAACAGTGTGTTAAATTAATAGGGTCATAAAACAATCACACTTCACAAGGCGTGGTTTACCATTCGTCATGCACTAGCGATGTAGAAGCTATTCTCCAAGCAGAGGTTTGGGTTTTGTCTTCTGTATATCTGTATCAGTATAGCCGGTATAACCGCCATCCGGCGGAACACACCATTTTCGCAGGCACGCGGCGCGGCGGCAGCTAGCTAAATCACACCGAACGACTTGTTACACTCAAATCTTTGCACATTTAATTGCAGGAGTTGTTTAAAGCTTTCTAGTGATAATACCCCAACTGTGCTTGGTGGCAACGAGTTCCAGTCTACGATAGTTCTGGGGAAATACGAGCCCTCAATTCTTGGTCTTATTTTTTACGTGTTTTTAGGCTTTCTTATCGGGTTTCCTTTTTGCACTGTTTTTCTAAGACTCCAGTGCAAAAAAGAAAGCCTAAAACACGCCTAAATTAAGCCAAAACCCAAACCTCTGCTTGGAGAGTAAGTCTTGTGAAGACTAACGTTTACATGCCCTATCCGTGTGTCATGTGTGTAAATATCGCACGAGTCAGCCCAAACATCACGTATCGTCTGTGTCAATATTTAACCAAGCTTCCTGCTAAAAGGCAGTCTACCGCGTGTTTTCCACAACGTTCCCAACACCCAGACAACCACATGCGACTTAGCCACCATAGCATGCCAAAAACTGTTGTTTTTTTTGGGGGGGGGGGTGTCTTCAGGGTCTTTGGGTACTTTTATGTGCTATTGCATATAGACAACATAGCCGGCCTGGTTGAATTACCCCCGTTTTTTGTTTAGAACTGAGCTAATCAGAAAACAGCCGAAGACCAGCAAAAACCCAGTTCTATAAGCCTGCTGTGAAGGCTAGTGCTACTTGGGTTTCCTCTACCGTCCTTCTAAATCAACGGCAACAGTTGGTCAGTCAAAATTTTCAAAGGCACCCCCAAAGCGATTTTAGGGCAGGATTTTCAAAGTCAATTTTATGATGATAAGATTTTTTTGACGGGGGCCGACATCGTCTACCAGATACCTTTGACTCAGTGTTGACGTCACACTTCAAAGAAGCCACGTGACAAGTCTTAATGGTCCAGTCTACTGAGGAAGACCAGAGTGACTGGTCAAAAGCTCTGGGTGAGAGAATTTTTCGTGTTGGACCAAAACTACCAGCACAGATAAACTTTCATCATAAGATTCTTTTAATATAATAGGTTAAGTGAACCCTATGCTATAGCATACTGATATGGGTGAGGCAAAAAAAATGCGATGTCACTGACGAAAAATGATTTCTGGTTTTGTGGCGTAGGCTGGATCCAGATATATTTATTGGTGGTACCAAAAAAAATGAGACTCGTTGTGTAGCTTGCTTTGAGGTTATTTCTAACGCTTGAGTATAAATGATGACAAAAAGCTACGAAATGGCAGGGTTAAAATATCAACATCAGACAGATTTACTCATTCGGTGCATCATTTTGGTATTATTTTGTCGCTCTGAAATTGCATTCGGTGCCTTTAAGACTTTAAAAGGTAAAGAGTAAAAAACGGCGCAAGAAATCTGACAAAGTGTTGAAGACTTGATAAGATGCGGAGACGGGAAAGAATGCACAAACAGAATGTGCTTCTTTATCTGCACGGGACGACAACATAACTACAACACCAGGGTACATGATTTAATAAAACATCAATAAACAAACACAGAGCTCTCCTAATTAAGACAAAATAGCTCCCAAAGGTGGAAGTACAACTCTGACGGTAGAACGTTGTGGTCAGATTAAGTATACTAATACTAAGGTTTGAAATGGCGACTGCCGGCTCTACGGACCGTTCCCGTGCCAGGACCAGAAAGACCGGGAACCCTGCCCCAAATAGGAGAAGGGGTGTTACGATGACGAATTTCACGACCATTAGCGGTGCACAGAGAAGGTATGGATGAACTCGTAACGTGCGTAGTCTAGTAGCAAGGCCCCCGTTGGAATTCCACCAGTACAGGCCTCCCCGTGCTCTCTCTGCGACTTGAAATTGGCCGGAGCGCGGAGAGAGCGCCGTAAGATCGCCAAGGTCGCCATGTTGGAAAAATAAATTATTGTTTAGAACGTTGTACGGTCTCACGGCGCTCGCTTCGCGCTCTCAGGGTGCTCTCTCTCTCTCTCTCTCTCTCTCTCTCTCTCTCTCTCTCTCACTCTCTCTCTCTCTCTCTCTCTCCGTGCTCATTGTTAGATCACCGTCCTCAACGCTCTCACGGCGACGATATGAACCGGTTCAAACTAGATGCCGAGGTGACGGCGCTCACGGTGCTCTCATCGCGCTCCCATGGCTACCTTGGCGCTCTCTCCGCGCTCTGGCCAATTTCAGGTCGCACAGAAAACGCTGAGAGAACGCCGTCCTAGTGGAATGGGGGCCTTATAATTATAGCGACCCTGCTTCTGGACCAAGAAGTTGAATCCCGGCTGTTGTCGCTCACCCGGTATGCACGTTACTGGAAAAAGGTCGCAGTCCAAGGCGAGACCACGAGTCGTGGTCCACTGTTCATTGTGCTTGTCGTAAAGAGTTTGGTGAATTTTCCCGGTACGGTCGATGAACATAGATAGCGTCTGTCTTCTCTGTCACGACCAGTGGGAGAGATTTGCCCGTGGGCTGTAAATTGTAATTCTGTGGCGCGAGATGACGCAAATTTCAGATAATTTGGTGCTATCCTACTTAACCCAAGCTCCGGGGGGCTCCCTACATATAGTCCGCCACCCGGCTGGATGTTGGGCGGCCGGCAAAAGCGATTTAATCAGGCTAATTTGGTGCCAGCAGACCACAAAGTTTCGTGAATACAATTAAACCCAAATATGGCAGATACTAGTAATTAGGCCAGTGTTAGCCACAGAATCACAAACTTATCTTCTAGAAACTTATTCACTACGTTCGACTCAATTCTCCTTTTTTTCCGCCAGCAAAAAGTCTAGTAGAGACTGATTCAGTCCAAGTATACAGAATTTTAATACTCGCTTCGAATATACACGACCGTTTTGTTCAGCCGACCTGGTTTATCTGACGTTAGGGAGCACTCTGACCAGATTTAGGTCTACCTTTCTATACGAATTGAAACGAATTTGAGTTAGATTTGAGTCAAATTTTACCTCTAAAAACGCCCAACTTGCTACTTGCTAACTTACTCCCGAATGTTTTAGCTGGTGTCCTGCTGACTAACACTAAGTTACAGCCGAACACTAGCCAACTATGGTCGAACATTCCGACCAACCCCCGAGTATTTATTATTTTTTTAAAACAGTTTTGAAACATTCGGCTGGCGCAGCCAAATAGTAGCCAAATTTACTGAACACCAGCCAACCTAATACCAACCTCCTCTCCAAGCAGAGGTTTGGGCTTAGGCGTATTTTTTCACCTTGCGCGTTGTTAGGTTTTTTTTATATCTTTTAGTACTCCTAACTTGTATGGCTGACACAAAAAAGATACTAGTACAAAAAAGAAAGGCCGATAAAAAGCTTAAAACACGCCAAAAATACGCCAAAGCCCAAACCTCTGCTTGGAGAGTACTCCTAACCATGGTTTTGGGTGGTCGGATAGTTCGCAGGGGTGCCAAAGTATACAGTGCAATTTTACGGAATACAGTGCAATCGTATTAATATACGGTAAAATTACTAGTTTACTAGTAACTTTGCACTGTATACTAGTAAAATTGCACTGTATACTAATACACTTGCACTGTATTCCGTAAAATGGCACTGTATACTGATACGATTGTACTGTATTTCGTAAAATTGCACTGTATACTAGTAAAATTGCACCGTATTCCGTAAAATTGCACTGTATTCCATACAATTGCACTGTATTCCATAAAATTGCACTGTATCCCATAAAATTGCACTGTATTCCATAAAATTGCACTGTATTCCATGAAATTGCACTGTATTCCATAAAATTGCACTGCATTCCATAAAATTGCACTGCATTCCATAAAATTGCACTGCATACTCTGGCACACCTGGTTCGGGAGGCCAAATTCCTGAATGTGTACGCGGGGCTTAAGATACGGGTATAAAATCTGAAGTGTTTATCAACCCCTTACAAAACAAAGTGACTCCCGAGTCCACAGCAAACTACACGAGTGATTAACTGGGCAAATAAATACCTTTGTTGAGAGGGACGCTTGCGATAACGATTCCTTAATAGCGTAAGGACCATTCCATGTGGACCATTCCGTTTTCAATAGTCTCAATTTCACGGACGTTTTCCTTTATTCCGTAGAAAGAATCCGAAGAAATATCGTGCAATGCGTAGGCATTTCAAAACCACATGTACAAAGAAAATAAAGCCACGTCTTGCAAGATGAATTGTCATCGAAACCGCGAGAGATTCTTTTACGCCTGCCTTTTATATTTGTTGAATGAACAGACACTGTGTCGCTTTTAGTCGCGCGTTAGCGTAAGCCATCTACAGTGTTAACTGGCGTAGATTGGGTACTGGATGCATTTCTTCACTACGGTGACGAATTGAGGTCCCTATCCAAGGCTTTAAATTCTTTCTGCACACCTACACTGATATAACATAGAAAATCGCTTGCAGCAAACAAATTTTACCTGCACCACTCAGACTTCAGGAAGCATAAAACACAGGCATTGAAAACTGATCAGAAAACATTTCTTTTACGCTTCATTCAGAATGTATCGTAGGTGGTACCAGTCGACGTCAGTACACAAATGAAATTCCACATATGGCTATATAAACCCAACACATGGACCAGTGCAGGTAGACATCAGAAATACCACCATAGCTCACAGAGCTAGAGAGAGAGGGGGAGAGGGGGAGGGAGAGAGCGAGAAAGCGAGAGAAAAGGAGAGGGGTAGAGAGAGGGGTAGGGAGAGGGAGAGATAGATAGATAGATAGAAAGTGTGTGTGAGAGAGAGAGGGAGAGGGAGAGGCAAAAATAAAAAAATTACCAAAATGAACGGCCACGAATCATATACCAGCCCTCCCTCTTATACACGTATTTTGTACCACGTGTGTTTAAAAAGTATATGTGTATGGATTTACTAGGATATGATGTAAACTGTAACTTTGTTATACTATTTTGTCTGACCCTTACCTCTTCCCCCATGCTCAATAAAAAGTGGCTTATTTGAGCTTCTCGTGAATAAAGGAAGCAAACAAAATGTTCCAATTCTACCTGCTCTGAACCTGCATATAAGCTCTGTCATATCCATTTCACATCGTTCAGGCCTAGATAAAAAAATGTTAGGTTTCCCGTTTCCCGAACGACGCTAGAAAAACTGTCGGCCCTAGACTTTTTTGTGTGGAACCCTGCAAGGGACATTGTTTGTTTGTTTGTTTATTTAGGAAGCTCCATTAGTGATGATACATCGCTATTCTTCCTGGAGTCCTTTACATAAAATACATTAACTATTACGTTTAACTACACGTTTAACTGCTATCAAGAAAACTTATCTTATCAACATTGTAAATTACACATTAAGCATCAATTAATAGTAAATTACACATTAAGCATCAATTAATACATCAATTAATGATATTACAATATACAGTTAACCAAAAAAAAACAACTATGTACTAAATGTCTGAGAGGTCAGAGGTCATCAATTTGTACAAAATACATTCAAAACGTTTACCACCAGAAGGACATAAATATGTCGATCTGATTGACCTTTTTCTATCTCCCTGATCTGACACCTGAGTGATAAAACGTTGTACGATCGATTTTCCTACATTGGCATTGAAAACATACGTGTCCTCATGCAGGTTTTACTTTGTCAAACTGTCTTGTATACGTTGGATAACTAGAGATCGCCGAAGTCTAAAACGAAAGCATAAAAGATAATCCCTACCTACTGACCCTAATTTTTTTTCAGGACTGAAACAAGAAACATGTGATTTTTTCCCCTGGCCTTCCCTAACACAGATCGTCCTTCGGAAACAGATTTCTAAACCCCAACTAGATCAACACGAACAACATCCACAAATCCCAGTTTAAGTCTTTCTGCTGCAATTTGGCGTCATTCAGAAAATTCTTTGCCGGGGGCGACAATAGAGATACAATCAGGAAGCGGCAGAGGAAGGCAATTTGAGCTTGTCGCCGGCGGCAGAAAGAAGGCGATGACAAATTAGATTAGGAAGTAGAATAAGGAGAAAATCTATCAAATAAAAAGCGGCCTGCAGGCCAATTTTGTGCTTCTTATGAACAAATGAACAATGGTTCAAAACAACATACTTTGTATTAAGTACACGCCAACCACCTATACTAGAAAAAAAAACTAATACCTGATTTTATCTCTACAAGGAAAGATGACAAATGCAAGACGATATAATAATAATAAAGAGTTGATAATATCGTCTTATGCACACTTCCGCAGTATTTTTCATTTTTTATCAGCGTCACGGTCCTAGAATATTAAACTATTGTAAATACAGTAAATGTTTAAATTAAAAGAATGCATTTGACGAAAAAATTAATTCCTGTGATCTTCAGTCCGTGATTTTCTCATGTCTGATAATTACCTTCGCCAAGAAGGTTATGTTTTCATAGGCGTTCGTGTGTGTGTGTGTGTGTGTGTGTGTGTGTGTGTGTGTGTGTGTGCGTGCGTGCGTGCGTGCGCGCGTGTGTGTGTGTGTGTGTGTGTGTCTGTAAACACGATAACTTGAGAAGGCTTAGTTGGATTGCCTTGATATTTGTTAGGTGGGTAGGTCTTGGTGAGGCCTCAAAATTATTAGATTTTGAGGCCCCTAGCGGCTTCTTATGATACTGCAGCTGAACTTCCGGTTTTGATATCTTATGACCAAGACATACTAGGGGCACGAAATTTAGATGATAGGTAGCGCTTGTTCTGGGAAAGAAGTGGCGTGAGTTTAGGCCCCCTAGCGACTTGCTCTGTAACTGTAGGGGCATTTTTAAAAATATATTCAAAAGAGGATAGCTCAAGAACCAGTTGACGGATCGTCGTCATTTTTGGTATGTAGGTAGCGCTTGATATAATAATGTGACAATTATGCATTCATAACGATTGATATCATTTGGCGAAGGTATGAGATCGTGGAACTCTAGTTTATAAATATCTTATATGTTATTCGGGAGATTATACCGTCTAAGAACATGGCTCGGTGCAATGATTTGGCTGATTACCACTCAAGTTAGTTTGAGATGCAATATATACGTTGCTATGAAACCCCGTTTGGGAAATAATTTTGTCTTCCCCTTAAAAGTACGAATTAACTGCGTTAATGAAAAACACGTACGCACGAAGGTAATTCAATAAATAATTCACATCAACAACAATCTGTTATTGTATGTTCCATATGTGGTAGCTCACATACTAGTATATATCACATAGTTATTGTACGTGTTGTTTATTTATAAGTATTTTTTTCATAATTCATTTCCGTTTTGAGGTAGGCCCAATGTTATGCCATATCATATCATATCATATCATATCGTATAACTAGTGAAGTAACATTTGCAAAGCAAATGCATAATGTTTACCTTCGGACATGGTCTGCTCTGTTAATTTTTACTCAAATACATTCACATACATGTAGTACTAGTATATGGTGACAGGAGCTAGAGCAGACCATGAAATTGCAACATTATGTAACCCAACACCAGTCACCATGGTGACAGACGTCAACAAATTATGTCATTGGTCAGGTCAGAGGTCACTGTTTGGAGAAGAAGAAGAGGAAGAAACTGAGCAAAAACAATATGTTTTCCTTCAGCAAACATGATTATATAATGAATACGTTCCCTTGAAAAGACCAACTGTTGTAGCCAGGTATATCGAACTGCCCCCGTATAGGTAATACGCGCCTACGGTCAAAGCTAGATAAATGCGCCTAAGAGATCTCTAAAAGTAAGTTCCCTTCATGATCTGGCAAGAAACTGCCATTGGCAAAAAGCAAGCGTAAGCTTTCAGTCAAACTTTTAGCTCGATAGCTCTTGATACTGAACTTTAAACACGAGAAAAACCCTCCCCATACCCGATAAGAGAGGCAGTACGGAATTCGTTGTACAATATTTAGAAAATTTACAATAAGCTCCTTAGCCAGGAAATAAATATAAGATAAATAAATTTAACGGCTCTCAGCGGCCAATGTGCAGATGTTGTCACATCGACGCACCAAATCCGTAGTGTGTTTTTGGCACCCTGACAGACAGATTAGCCTAAGAGGCTCGGTGGGCGTCACTCCACCGTATAGGTGGGGAAGTCGTGTAAAGTGCCTTTCCCAAGGGCACAACGTCGGGCCACGGTGAGTATCGAACCCGGGACCTCTCGGTTCCGAGTCCAACGGATATAAGTATATTGATATTAGAAACTGCACCAATGTTTTTTTTATATATTTTAGCGCATACCTATCCCACACCAGCCATCCACATTTGTACTAGTTAGGATACGCATTATGAAAATGTAGTTCATAAATATGTATTTATTGGATGCCATACTTTGTATCCTGTACAACTGTTGTGCAAGAAAGTTAATGTATGTACTTATAGCAAGGCAACTGCCCTCGTATAAGTAATGCGCGCCTAAGAACAAAGCTAGCTGCACGCGCCTTAGAAATGAAAACAAAAGATTCCATATTGCAAGCTCCCTTCAAGAGCTGGCAAGAACCTGCTTTGGGCAAAAGTCCAGCGTTAGCTTTCAGTCACAAGCATTTGGCTCGATAACTCTGGACTATGGATCCTCCCCATGTCCGATACGAAAGGCAGTATGGAAGTTGCTAGGCGATAGACAACAAAATACTTGGCCGGAAAGCACGTACAGAATTATTGGCAAATCAAGGATCGCTGCAATTATAACTACAGTCGCTAGAGAGCACTCAGGCTTATGCTATTGGTAGCCCGTACAGTACAACAGTCCCAAAGGATTACATACTGCACTTACCTCAAAACGTAACGTCCCAGCAATTAAACAGACACCGCTCACAGTCAGTTCTTCTTTCCATGTCCTCCCTAAAGACCTCTTCTTCCGTTTTAAATCCTAATGAACCACAGTCGACTTACACTGACGAATGAAAAAGGCTTAACCCAAGGACTTTAAACAATGCTAACAGGCAGTTTCCAACAAACCAATATGATCACAAAAAAGTGAGCATGTCTTCTTACCATATAGATCACCATATTTGACCTAATAAAACAGGAAAAGAGTCCCTGAGCTTTCAACCTCATCCGGTTTTGTGATAAATCATCGTTAAAACCATCCGCTATCCCTGACATAACTCTTCTTCCTGTGATACTATACCCTTGTGGATATGCTGTGTGCATAAATTCCAATATCCATGACCATATCCATGTCCATGTCCATAGGATCCTACATAATTGTGGGCCTGCAAGGGGGGGGGGTCCCGACAACGCTCTCGGAAACCTCTCGATTACGCTTTACGATAAATTCCAAGTGGCTACAACGCATTACGTAGAATTAAAACGGCGAATACGCTCTACGCAAAATGCGAAGAGCGGTCCGTCTACGCTCTACGCAGAATTCAAACGGCCGATTACGCTCGGAAAAGGGCTTGCGGGCCCCCATAATTGGCCTGTCGATAGAGTAATCTTAGCTTCCACCAGGCTTTTCTACGGGAGTACGTATACGGATCGTACGGGCTTCGGTAAAAAGGGAAATAATTGGCCAGGAGAGTCAGTCCAATGGAGAGTTAACTTGACCTTAAATGAACTCTACGGTGGCTAAACTCCTCTGGCCAATTATTCTCCGTATTTGGCTTAATTATGCTGTTTTTTTTTTACCTCTTTTGCTACTCTGAGACTATCGCGCATTTATTTTCGCCTGATTTTGAAAAAGAAAACTTTTTTTTATACTGACAGTGGTTAACATGCCGAAAATGGGCAAAGATTTCTGTTACCATGCCGGAACGTAGATGGCAGATAATCATGAAGAGAGGAGACAAGACAAGGCTCTGATTTATTGTTTTGTCTTTTACTTTGATGCATTTTATATGTGACCCAAAACAGATTCAAAACCATTTGTAGAATGATTAAAACTTGTGAACAGTGAACTTAGCACAATGTAGTTATCATTTCTTGTTTTAACAAGGTCTATAATGTCAAAATGTAAAATGTAGGAATCTTGTTTTTTTTGGGGGGGGGCGCCTTTTTTTCGTCTGCGGAGGAAGTCATCCATAGAATTTACTTGCTGTGGCCTAGTCAGTGTAGCTCTACAGTAAGGCCGCAGCAAGTAAATTTTATGGATGACATCCTCCGCAGACTCCAGATCTAATGCGAGCGGGCGAAAAAAACAAGGTTCCTACATTTTAAAATTTTGACTCAATCATTGTACAAATGGTTTTGATTCAGTGGGAACATCACATATACACAGCCAACATCACATATCATTGCATCAAAGTAAGAATCAGAGCCTTTTCTTGTCTCCTCTCTTAATAGTTATCTGCCATCCACCTTCCGGCAACATGGCAACAGACATCTTTGCCCATTTTAGGCATGGTGATTACTGTCAGAAGGCAACAAAATTTCTTGTTTTTTTTTTTCCAAAATCAGGCGAAAATTAATGCGCGCGCTGATGTCATCCATAAAAATTACTTGCTGTGGCCTAATGTAGCTGGTGGGACCTTGAGCGAACTTAGGCGAGTAGCCTTGTCGCGAGAATTCCTCAAGGACGCTCAAATTTCCATGTTGTTTCATGGTGTTTGACAGGAAATGCCGCAGACTTATCGAAGAAAAATCGTTGACTAAATTTCCGAATTAGCTTACATAAGGTCATAGGCAGAATGAAATACTTCAATGCACATGTAGCAATTTAAGGACAGTAAAACTGGGTTTTTGAAGTCAATTTCTGGTCATTTTTAAGTACGTTGAATCAATTTTTATCCCATTGCATACTGATATCTGTTAGGCGAAACCGCGATGTTGCTGATGGAAAACGGTTGCTTGTTTATTTCATATTGCAGGCACCCAGGCTGGTTTTAGCTATGCATTAGTAGTAGTATGTCTTTTGTTGTTGTTTTGCCGCCCTCAAATTGCATTGGATGCCTTTATTCCTACCTAACTACCCACTTCTCAGTTGGTCATAGCAGGTAAAGCTATTCATAAATTATGCAAATACGGTTATGTTTTGAATAAATTATGTTTATTGATGCTCACCTTGACTTCACTTCCAAACGCGGCAAGTATGAAATGCCTAACAGTTACCACAATTATGGCAATTCCCATTAGTTATGCAAATTAGCTCTTCATTTACATAAAATATATCTTCAGATTTTCCTCTCATTGCCAATTACATATGTCACAAGTGTTCCATAGGCCTATTGTAAAATACATAAGATTTCTAGAAATGCCTCATTAATTATGCAAATTAGCTCCTGATTTGCATAATCACCACACACACACACAAACAAACGTTACTGAAAACGTAGCCTTTTTGGCGACGGTAAATATCAGTGTTTTTTCTTTGCCTGTAATAAATTGTAATGTGGACCCACGTGTGCCAAGTGTGACCGTTAGTTTTAAGTGGGGAAATCAACAAAGCTCACCGTTTTGCTTACTAGGACCGTTTCCAAGTAAGAGTACAGAGCGATGCACTAAAGTTAATCGAATGAAACAATCATGATATAATAGGTAGCTATAGAAATTGGCCTCGGCGATTGTACGTCGCGTGTATTGTCATATTTGTCATATTTTTCACGCTTTTCAGTGGGATTTTTTTAATGGGGTGAAATACGTGTCCTCACAAGCAAACATGGAGACAGGACACATGTCTATGGTTTGGATTTTAGTGTTTATGTACTTATTCATCTATCAGCTTGTATGGCGAATCCTTTTACATAACAGTGCGTATCAGAAATGTATTGTACGGCACACATTACAGTATGAACGTTGTTGCCGTCCAACATCATCTTCCATTCCAAAACATGTTTTGGAATAACACGTGCACGTTTTGGAAGGCAATAATGGTTGTCCCATATCCACTTCAGTACCTCCTACCCTCTATTTGAAGAATACGGGTGTAGAAAAGTTCTGTATGACAAAGTGAAACAATTTTCATAACTTAACTTGGTAGTCCGAGTATATATAATAATAATGACCCAAGCGCTAAAAATCCCATTCACACACAATTATCTGAGCAAAGTCCCTCCAAAATTCATTGAACGGCAAAAAACACCCTGCCCCCACCCGCCCATGTTCTAATGGACTAATCCGCGGAGACAATACCCCCTATGATAACGTAAACAGGTGCTTCAAAAGAACCATTTGTCCGGACTGATCACCTATATCAATCGGTTTGGGGTCACGGAGAGACTCCCCACAAAATGTCAGCCACAGCCATAACAGTACAGCCGGCGTCCGGGCCTATTCACACACCGTACGGGCGGTGAAACCAGACCCGTGGAGACGCCGCTTGTAGAGGGCGATTACACTTCAGATATAGGCGTCGGTGTCGTCTTGAAGACTCACCTGTTTTCCTTGCCGGTGAAAGTGAAGACGATCTTCTGTGAGTGCCACTCCTTCTTAGGATCAAAGTTTGCGACGGGACTGAAAGAGGTTTGAACCGCAGGTGGCTGTTATGTAGGCTACAGAGTTCCCGCGTAGCTAGAGTGTTAGGAAGACTATAGAGACCTTTGAAAACAAGACTCAGAACTGAGCCGTTATGGCGAGGCCGCGGTCGGTCCGACCGTTCAGTCGGCCTCAGTCGGCTCCCGTCGTCTCCCTCCGAAGACACATCATCCGCTCGGTGCCGCCGAAGAGCCGAGACGACAGTTTCCGACCGGGCTCGCCGTCGTCTGAAGAGTAAGTACAACATACATACAACCGCTTGCCGTCCGAAATACGAACCGTCGGGAGCGGTCGTAGGACCGCCGTACGACAGAAAACCGACCAACGATTAGTATCTAAGTCAGCCATTTTCAATATAAGTACAGCTTAATTTTCTGCGACAAGAGCACGACTATTCCCAAGAATGCACGATCAATTTGCAACCCTACGATCGGCGATCGTAGAACGTTTGCGACCAGACCCTAAATTATTTGCGTTGTCGCCGATACATGTCAACATTCGGAATTCGCAGACTAGGTAACCAAGTCGGCAAACACGTTCGTCTAATAAATAGAACATTTTATTTGTTACACTAAATCATAGAACACAGTACTAAACTATTAAGTAATCTGTTACGTTATACGTATTACACGTATTGTAAACAAAAACCACACAACGTATCCAAGGTGACGTTTTCAAAGATTAATATGGTCATTTTTCAAATGTTTCCCCCTACCTACAACGTCAGAAGTCTGCCAACATTTCTGCTAGAAATAATTAGCTGAAACGCAGTTCATGTTACGAAAAAGCACGTACGATTTCGCCAATTAAAAAGAAATAGTTTACAAGAGCAAGAGATTAAATTAGACCAGGTAGCGACGACAGGACCGAACGATGTGTTTAGAAGCAGGTGTAACCTATACCGGCACAAAAGATACTGTCATACGAAGAGCACTGAAAGGGAGACGGTAATTTACGGGCGGGGGACCGTGACAAGAAGTATTCTCCCCGGGACAGAATAGCCGGCTATGCACGACAAATGAACCCGGTCCGACGCGGTAGAACTCCGGCTATTTTGATACTGTTGCTAGCATTTGTATATGTTATGAGGAAGGGGGTGGGGGAGGGTATTTTTTAGTCTCTACCAGGCCTTCCTACGGGGGTACGGATCGTAGAATTCGGCAAAAAAAGTGTTGGCCAGGAGAGTTAGTCTGCGAAAGAGTTAATTTCTCCTTCCAAACTACGCGGGCAAATGACCTCTACACTGGCTTAACTCCCCTGGCCAATTATTCTCCCTATTTGCCTAATTTTTTTACTGTTTATGAACCCACGTTGGTAGTCTAGTGGAGATAAGGTTGACTCAGGGCTTTCAGAATTGAAACATATCAGTCTGGTGCAGAAAACAATTTGACGTAATTAGTTCTTTTCCCACGACAATTTGAGTCAAACAATTGCAAAGGGCAGCTATCAAATAAGTAGTCACGTATCCAAGACCGCAGGCATAGAAACCGCAATGTACATCTGACATCTGTTTCTATATCCTTCCCTGTTAAACACGTATAAGAACGCTGACAAAATAGTCTAATTGTCGCTATTTTCCAGATGGCACGGCCAAACATAAAACTGTACATTAGATTCTGGGACATAAAAATCACCTTATATGCCACAATGTTGCACATTCTTAAAGGCACCCAAAGCGATTTTAGGGCAGTAAAACTAAATTTTCAAAGTCAATTTTCTGGTCATAATTTGAATCAACCCTATCCCATAGCATACTAATATCTGTAAGGCAAAAATGCGATGTCACTGACGGAAAACGGTTACTTGTTTCGCATCGCACACTGGTTCTAGCTAGGTTTATGGGTGGTACCAAAAAATAAAGGACTCGATCCTTGCGTAGCTTGTTTTTGGCTATTTTTTACTACCAAATCATGCAAATGCATGTATCCCCGTTACGTTTTGATTACTACATTTTTAAGCATATTGAGGCATATAGATCGTTGTTTACGGCCTTGAGTAAAATTGTCGTCCAGCAAGGAACTTAGGCAGTCAAAATATCACCCTTCGCTCTGAGCGGTTCATAAATATTTTGGTACCCGGTAACAAAGACTGGCTAGCTCCCCGCAGCGGCGGGCATTCTTCATAAATCTTACAATTATACCAACATATACTGACAGCTTCCTCCGTAGCTAAGGTGGAAGAAAGGACACGTAACTAGCATTGTTCCCCATAACCTATTTACCATAATGCGATTAGACAGTTTCTGTCGACACTGAATGTCTTTGCGTGGCAACCGTTGGAACTGTACAGGACGCGAAGGATTCAAGGACAAAAAAAGGTTGAGACAATATAACGGAAGGAAATATAGGTCAGTTACAAAAGGGGTTATGTTTCAAAATAGACGTATGGCGTTTTTGTAGCCTCTACCAGGCTTCAGAAGCGGCTGGAAAGAGTAAAACTTGGCCGAAGAGACAGCTAATATGCCATGGGAGTTGGTCCGCTGCAAACTCCAAAACCGTACTCCTTTAGTGGACCAACTCTCCTTGCATGTTTTCCGTGTATTTGGCAAATTCTGCTTTTTCCGGCCGCTTCTAAAGCTTTGTAGAGGCTACCCAAGTGCTACGTACTTATGAATAATTGTATTCTGGTTCCCAAAACCTAAAAATAAACCAGTGGGCATTTATATTATTTTTTTTTCCGTCAACTATAGAGTATTTTTACGTAATTGTTTTTGAGGTATTTGGAAAAGAGAATATTTGTATTTGCCTGTGCTGTTTGCCCCTGCTTTGTCGTGAAACGTTTTATAGCCACTATCATATTGATCATTAACATCATATGTGGACTATAGACGACAAAACGTTGAATTGAATTGATAGTTTATATATTAGATACAACTAATAACAGACTATGTACATATTGCGGATATGGTGCGTAAATACTGTAATTGCTAAGTCATCTAAATGTCTTATAAACGTTTTTAATGCCATAATGATAGATCATCAACGATGCATATAAAGAGGAGTATAAGCATGTAATTGTATCGCTGTCAAAACCCGTCATTTTGTTTTTCTCTCCGTTAGGCCACAGCAAGTTATTTTTATGGATGACATCATCACGCGCATTGATTTTCTTGATAATTCTCAATTAGCTTGATTTAAAGAAAAGTTTTAAGATTTTTTGGCCCTCTGACAATGGTCAACATGCCGAAAATGGGCAAATACGTTGTAATTTTTAATGCCTATCGGTTCGGAGACCAATAGGGATCCAGCAAAATTGAGGCACAATTGTTCGCAAATGTTGACACTGACATGTTACATCGCATCCAATTGCAATCAAGTATAATAGCTGCCTAGCATATACGACAGCCCGTTTTGCTACAATTTCTAGTTAATTCAGGTCCTTACATATCTACAAGACCAGGTAATACTGTTGAATACAAGAATAAAAGACCTGTTTGGTTGTGCTATCATATTGTGTCACCTCTAATACTAAACCACGATAAACCTCAATTCTTTTTAAACAAGATCTCAAAATTTGAAAATTTAGGAATCTTTTTTTGCACCCCTTTTTTCATCCGATCGCATTAGATTTGGAGTCTGCGGAGGAAAAGATAATACAATAATAATCCACAATAAACCTCAATTCTGTTTAAAGTTAAAACTTTTGGTCCAACACAAAAAGTTCTCTCACCTAGAGCTTTCGACCAGTCACTCTGGTCTTCCTCAGTAGACTGACCCAGTGAAGCCTCAATTCTTTTTAAACAAGGCTTAAGACATCAAAATTTGAAAATTTAGGAATCTTGCTTTTTTTCATCGTATGTGAAGACTGCGGAGGATGTCATCCATCAAATTTACTTACTGTGGCCTTATTATTAATTGCCCGTACATAATTGGTTCCTCCGTCGGTATGTACCGATGGCCGGTGCGGCGGTAGTGTATTGTGTGTGTTGACCCGACTGTTGTTGTAGTGGTCACCTCTGACCGGGGTAAGCAAACTTACATCAACCCCAACACTTCAGGTACCCGCTAAGTACACAGTAAGTGTCATATCCACGACGTGTGAATAAACCACCATTGTTAGGACTATCAGCGATATGTACGTATACTTTACCTGGTGAAACAGACCTTAAAAAAGACTTCTAAAATCGTTTAACCTCCTAAAGCACACAGCAAATGTCAGTTCCAGTGTAAGGCTACAGCAAGTAATTTTTATGGATGACATCAGCGCGTGCATTAATTTTCGCCTGATTTTGGAAAAAAAAAACAAGAAATTTTGTTGCCTCTGACAGTGGTCAGCATGCCGAAAATGGGCAAAGATGTCTGTTGCCATGCCGGAAGGTGGATGGCAGATAGCTATGAAGAGAGGAGACAAGAAAAGGCTCTGATTTAATGTTTTGTTTCTTACTTTGATGCAGTGATATGTGATGCTGGCTGTGTATATGTGATGTTCCCACTGAATCAAAATCATTTGTACAATGATTGAGTCAAAATTTTAAATTGTAGGAACCTTGTTTTGCTGTTTTTTTGCCCGCTCGCATTAGATTTAGAGTCTGCGGAGGACGTCATCCATTAAATTTACTTGCTGTGGCCTAAGTGAATAAACCACCATTGTTAAAGGCATCCTATACAATTTTAGAACAGTAAAAGTGGATTTTCAAAGTCAATTTTCTTATTCTTCTTAATATAGTGAGAATTAACCCTATCCCATATCATACTAATTTTTGTGACGCAAAAATTCGATGTCACTGAAGGTTGCTTGTTACGTATCGTAGGCTGGTTCTACCTATTTATTGGTGGTACCAAAAATATAGAGACTCCTAATGTACCTTAAGCTTGCTTTTGGTCTATTTCAAACGGTTATGATACCGAAAATATGCTGCCATTTCGCAGAAATATAAATATGATATTCCTTATCCAGAATATTTTCTGTTTTGCCGCCCTAAAATCGGATTTCCATGGTGAAACAGGCCTCAGAAAGATTTCTAAAAAATTGAAAAGCACACAGCAAATATCAGATCCGGTATGCGTAAATAGACCTCCATTGTTAAAGCTGTTCGTAGTATTGTGAAGTTCATGCGGCCTGAGAAACGGCGTCGTATGGGGCCTAGATACCTTGAGTTAACTTAGGCATTTCTTATGTTCTCAACACAAAGAACACTGTCAGCAAATACGGCAGTAATGTTCACTCTAAACGTTATATCTTGGGATCAATTGATTGATAATACATTTGTATTACACTTTTATTATTATATACTCTGTATACCTGTATATCTGTATACCTAATACACTGTCTGTATATACGCTCTCTATGACTCCATGCTGCTACTAGCCCTCGGGCATGAACTTGTAAATAAACTACTACTTGATATCTACATGTACTCTGATGGTAGAGCCTGCTCTAGCATTGGACGTTTTTGAATAAACCACGAAGCGTTTAAAACTAGCTCTGTAGTTTTCTTTATGTTTTTTTTAATCAGAGGGAAAGGCCACTAAATCAAGATTTTAGTCTAAACCTCAGTAAACAAAACCATCAGAAATTCTTGTCAAACTTGAAGGGTCCGAGTTAAAATACATAAAACGGATAAAGAAAGTGGATGAAGAATTCCATACCGACCTTTCCCACTTTATTGGAATCGCCCAGATATCACGGTATCTGGGTGGCACATTGGAGCAAACCATTAGGAATTTGAGGGTTCTGAGTGATAATTTTGAAACGAATTAAGTGGATGAATAATTCTAAATGCCCCCTTCCCCGTTTATGAAATGGAACGGTCCAGATCCATGTATCTGGGCGGTAAACTGTTGTTTGTTTTGACAGACATGTTAACAGACTATCAATGCACAAACACTCGTATCGAGTATCGTCCGAGCCAGATAAACATGACAGGAGTTTTGTGTCAAGCCTGGCCCAGTATTTACCCCACACGGCTCGCGGTACGGCTTTGTTGTTCCCAACTCCATGGAGTTGTTTTTAACAGGTGTGACACACACAAATTCTACACCTATGTTATTTGACGTCGTGCAAAATATACTGCGTTTCACCTAGATCTAAAACAGTAGAATTTAGCCAAACAGGGAGAATACTTGGCCAGGGGACTGGCTACCGCTGAGTTCATTTGCTATAACATGAAGTCCTAACCCTACCTAAGAATTCTACCATCCTATAGCTAACTAAGCTTTATATATATATGAAGGCCTGGTGTAGGCTAGTAGAGTTGTAGGTGTTAACGAATGTCTCGGTTGTTGCTTTCGTTGTGATAACAAAGTTTACTACAATTCTAGTGATATTTTAGTACAGTTTGCACAATGTACATCAGTGTATTACTTGCAACTAGCCTCCGGGCAAGATTTTGCAATGAGCTTATCATTACATGACATCCCTTCTACTAGTTCTGAAACATTAAGCAACTCTTGCCAGTATTTTGCAAGTATTACACAGTGAACTTTATTGACACGGCGATTGTTGTAAGTTCTTTAACTAGACATGCAAACATATACGTGGGTACAACAGAATAGACCAACGTACAAGACTATAGATGAATCTACTTTTACTACTAGTACTTGTTCTAAAGTCTAAACATTCTTTGATACATTTACATATTTGTACACAGTAAGGGTTATTACCTTCTAGAATTAAATTAGATTTATATATAGCATGAACTGTAACAAATTCCGTTGAGCAAGCGGAAAGAACGTTAAACACAGTACTTCTCAAATCTCGTCAACAATTTCTTCCACCACAAGTTAAAGATTAGATCGTAGCTTTAATCTTTGCCGATAGCTTCGATGTTGAAGTGGTGGAAAAATATAAATTTCATAGAACGATAATGAAACTTGACTTGAATTTCTTAGAACAATAACAAAACTTGACTTAGCTTAACGACAGTCGTGATATATTTTCAGGCTACCCTAAGGCCTAGCTTTATTTTGTGTGTCGGATACATTACCATTTAAATGAAAACCAAGCAGATGTCGAAGGGAAAAACTGTCCGAAAAAAAACAAGAAGTGACACAACCACTAATAAACTATTACCAAATATGTCTTTTTTGTTAAAAAGAAGTCATGATACATTACGATAATTGCTCATCTAAAAGTCCAGTATTATTATATCAAACAGCATTGATATGCAAATTCCTTTGTTATATTCCTTTGTTATTTCCTTGATTTGTTTTTGTATTATTGTCTTTATTACTATGAGTTGTGGCTCTTGGTTTGACAAGTTTGTTTTATTACCACCTTACTGAGTTGCGGCATTATATAGTACTTTTACTTTTATTTGTACTAAGTTGACTTTAATTTGTACTTATAAGTTGACTTATCATTTTGTTATATCTGTTATTTTCTTGTATATTTTATTTATGTATGCCTGCAGGGCACATTGAAAAACGCCTTAGTGGCGATATGTACACCCTGGGTAAACAAATAAAAACAAACAAACAATTAGCATGAGTACAATTCAAATCACCAAGGTGATCAATTATTTGAGTCACACATAGTCATGACACTCACACTACCCAACCAGCTATTCTCTAACCTCCAAGCAGAGGTTTGGGCTTTGGCTTATTACCTTCGCCAAGAAGGTTATGTTTTTTGACGTATTTAGGCTTTTTTGTCGTGATATCTGTTTTCTTTTTTTTTTCTTAAAGCCAAGAAAAACATACCAGTACAAAGAACAAAATCTAAGAACAAAAAGACAAAAAAGCTTAAATGCACGCCAAAGAAGCCAAAGCCCAAACCTCTGCTTGAAGAGTAGCCATCGCCCCCCCCTCTCGCCAGCTTTTTTTTTTACAAAAAGAACTTCTTGTTCAATTATTTGCTTCATCAGCATTCCCTAACCCAGCTGACTTTTGACACTAGAAACAAGTGTATCGGCCTCTTGGTGACCTCTTCTTGATTCTACAACCTGCATCTGTCACTTTCCGTGACAAATTGTGTTACAAACATGAGATACGATTGGACACCCAGTCATCAGGTCCGGTAGCATGTGTGCAGAGTGCCCTATGAAAATAGACTTAAAGCGCGCGCTTTTCTTTGTTGCCATAGCAACGGCCAAAGGTGGCCTAACACCTGCGATGATGTAACTAGAAGTTCTTTTATTTCCTCTTATCAAAGATCTTGTATATAAACGAGAAAGTCAACTAAGGAGCTAGAGGATGACGTTTTAAGCCTCCACAATACTTTTATTTTCGCTCAAAGCTACAAAAACGGAGGGGTTTCGTTTGCCTATTTCCGTACGTTGTTCGTATAGCTTTGATAAAAAAAGGGATATGGCTACCCTTCAACGTGTTCAAAGCTGTTGTATTTCGACACAAGTCGGGGATGGTTGTGCAAGTGTCGGGAAGCCAAAGCTAGACGGATGGGACGTTCTAGTGACGTTTTCAAGACAACTTACAACATGTGAATTTGATCAGGAATGCTAAGGAACGGTCCTGACGAAGAAAAGAATCGGTCTAAGACTTTCTCATCATGGTACGGGAATGGCCAATCATCGGAGGAGGTTTGGCGACAACGGTAGCAAGAGAAGACGACACAAGACCGGCCTCGGCCTCTACAACAACTACCAAGGAGGTCGCCAAACTCAACGCAAGAAACAGAGAAACAGAGTCAAGAAGCTTGGACTCCAAGAAGCCTCAAAACTTTCCATCTTTGAACCTTCCCAATGTTAAGACTCAGTCTCAGACGTTTATAACGGATGTGCAGATACAGAGCAATAGCGGGAAGCTTGCCGTAATCTGTGAAAACTCGACCCGGGGCTCGGTGTTAGAAAGGGATGATGAGAACAGAGTTACTTGTAGTAAGGCAAAGTCGGTCACGTATCTCTACCCGTCGGAAAAGTTCGTGTTTCCGAGATTACCGCGCGTTGGATTCAGGTAGGACTGGAAAGTCATGATCGAGCTTAGGCTAGTCAAAGTTGCTTCCCCGGTACATTTATTTGAGGTATATAGGGCGGTCCCCATCTCCCTTTCTGTAGCCCCTGGGCCACACGCTGCGCAATCACTACAGGAAGGGGCTAGAATACTGATAGTAGTAAGTGTGTGTCAGCTGGTGTGTGTTCATTCTTTGTGCTAAGTGGAGAAAACAGAAGGTACCTTGTATTTTTAAAACCCTCAAACCACCGTAGGTTTTCTTATTTGCAACGAATCTTACGGTATGGAGTGAAAACTGACCCCATAATGTTTTGCAGGATATAGTTTTTTTGTGACTTTTTTTTTGGTGATTTTTGAGTATGTATAGTTTCATTCATCTCTGAGGGACAATTTGACATGATTAGATTTGAATAATCTTTTATATGACTTGGCCTTTGCACCGGTGCAGGGTTAAGTTTCGGGCCTGCCAAACGGTATAAAAGTAAAGCCATCATTTTTTAAACATTTGAAATATGAAAAAAAGTTGCAGCAATTAAGTGCAAAGACCACACAAAATGCTGTAATTTTTTTTTCAATCATAAAACGTTGTTTTCCTTTTCTCTTAGATCAAATTCTTCCCGTCGGTCGTCGATTTCGTCTTTTTCGTCACTACCGTCGAACCAGGGCGCAAGCGCAGACCCTTTCGGCGTTACTGCGCAGCTGCTGGAGTCCAGCCGCCGCCGCCGGAAGTCGTCCCACCACCGGAAACGGAGTAGCAGGCTGGGAGATCAGTGGTCGTTCGAGACGAAGGAAGAACGGAGACAACGGGTAGGTTAGATTTTAAAGTTTAGATTGTGGGGTGGTCTGCCGAGAGGTCCCGGGTTCGAGTCCTGACATGTTCCCCCTCATTAATTATGCAAATAAAGTCCTCATTTGTATAATCTGCATTTGATTATGTACACCTCTCTCTCAGCTACCTACCTACCAAAAATGATGAAAATACGTTGTTCCTATCTGGACTTATATATTGGCTTTCAAAGATTTCGCCCGAAGGTCCCTGCAGTTCCAAAACAAGCTGCTAGGGGGAACAAACCCACACCACTTATTCCTGACAGGAAAATCTATTTGTCACCAAAAATTGAAGACCATGTTCAGGACAAAAGATACAAAAACCGGAAGTTCTGCTGCAGTACCAAGGTCATCCACCAGGAGGCCCATATTTGACCTAAACCTCTGTCTTCCTAAGGCTTATCAGCATACCAAATATCATCACAATCCATAAATGCGTTATGAAGTTATGCTGACTACAAATGTGCGGAGACATGTCAATGTATTAAATTGAATTAAATTTAGACCACAGAAAGTTAATCAATCAATTTTTTTATTCGCCCGTTTGATATTTTTCTCAGTTGCAAATAAAAGAAGTATTCAGGTTATGAATCAAGTCCAAATTGCCCCATATCTTGGCCCCAACAGTTGCGGCAAGTCCTTGTCTGCCTAAGTGTTACTTTTTAATTTTCCCATCAAACAATGCAGTGCTTTGATCAAAAATTCAAAATTCATTGTTTGAATTGCAAACCAGCCTGGTATGTTTCATGGTAGCCTTGGCTAACTTCGAATTCATGGCTCTTAAATATATTTTGACGTCGCTTCATAATTTTACCTGGGAAAAAAATCCGGGAACTCACAAAGCAAATGTGTGCTTATTCATTTTTAAGATCACTTGTGAATATAATAA
This sequence comes from Branchiostoma belcheri, assembly GCF_001625305.1. Lineage (NCBI taxonomy): Eukaryota > Metazoa > Chordata > Leptocardii > Amphioxiformes > Branchiostomatidae > Branchiostoma > Branchiostoma belcheri. Next base: position 1,965,518 of record NW_017804220.1, read on the forward strand.
GAGTGCCTTGGCAACATGTGATCATAACGCATTAGTTACAATGACACTTCCTTTACCCTAACACATTGCGAGAAGCATAGAGACACACAGATAGATAGATAGATAGATAGATAGAAAAACTTAATACATTTCTTGAAGTAACTAACGGGTTAATCTTTCATTGCAATCTGTAGATTAAAATGCTTCTCTCAATCTGTTGCAGCTTCGACGACAGCTATGGCGCGCAATGATATGTGTTCGAGTGATCTGCCGGATGCAGATAGTGATGAGGGCGTCATGGGCTGGAAAGGACGGGGCCACTAACATCCTGTCGGAACTACATTACTACGCCATAGACGGAGACAATGGCTCACTGGCTTTCGACAAGAACAAATTTTCGAGGAAAGCTTCGGTAAGAAACCTCATATAAGATAAAGAGGGGACAAAAAGGCATACTGTGCGTAATATAGAGGCAACAAAGTTGTTATATACATGGTACAATAGCTTCAACCGGTTCTTAACTTATCTTCCCTCAAATACTTTTAAACAAACCATAAGAGACTGCTAGGAGGCCACAGGTTACTGTACCTTTTTTAGGCCCAAGAGATAGTCAAAATCCATGGCCCTAGCATGTCCAGATCAGAAGATAAGACTAAAAGTTACTCTGCAATACCACAATAACCCGCCAAAATCTAATCAAGATGTACCCACCTACCAAGTTTCATGACAATTCATGCATAGCTTCTTGAGTTACCGCCCTAAACAACACACACACACACACACACACACACACACACACACACACACACACACACACACACACACACAAATACACACACACACACACACACAAACACACACACATACACAAACACACACAAACAAACACACAAACACACACACACACATACACAAACGCTAACAAACACATAACCTTCTTTATTTTCCTTAGTTACACGTTCCGGAGTGGGCGCGGAGGATTACAGAGAAGAGACAAGAACTCAGGACGACTGCGGAGGTGCACAGGCTGTACTCCATCCTGAAATTAATCCGCGCTTTTGAAAAGTACACCTATGACGTCAAGATGCAGCTATGTCGCCATATCTTCTATATGAAGTAAGAATAATGTATTCTCTGCTTACATTCGTTATATTATCTCCTTTGGGGGTTTAAGTGTATTCTTCCTTCTTTGAAATGATTATTCATAAGGAAAATTTTGCTGAATAGGTACTGTTCACTGAACAGTCAAGTTAAAGGTTATAGCTTTGTGTTCAATAAAATTAATTGAATTACTGATGAATATAATTTTTCGATATTGTCTCGTAGGCCATGTTTATTTGATTATATGTATGACATCCGCGGGTGCATGGATTTTCGTCCGTTTCAAAAAAAAGAATCGACTATGCAGTAAATTGTACAAAGCAGCTGCGTATGTCGTAGAATGCCAAAATCAATTCCAAAGGAATGTGGGAGAATGTGAAGAAACGAAAATGAAGAAAATGCCCATTACTCGCTATAACCATACTCTGCGTACTTTTTGTTCTTAGTTTTTGTTCAACCTTAGTGGCCACGTAGATTTCATAATGAAGACAATTTTTTGGGCCATTTTCCGCATGTTTGCAGCGGTTTGCATTCATATAGTAAAACCAACATGGGATTACCTGTGAGAAAAGCCGACTGGTCTAGCGGACTAACTCCCCTGGCACGTTTTCTGTCTTTTTGGCCAATTTCTACTCTTTCCCAGCCGCCTCTAAAGCCTGGTAGACGCTAGAATGGAAGTACAAACAGAAAATGAAAGTACCAACATGAAATGAAAGTACCCACAGAAAATGAAAGTACCCACACATAATAAAAGTACCCACAGAAAATGAAAGTACCCACAGAAAATTAGAGTACACACAGAAAATAAAAATACTCACGGAAAATGAAAGTACCCACAGAAAATGAGAGTACACACAGAAAATGAAAGTACCCACATAAAATCTAAAGAAAGTACTCAGAAAATGAAAGAGGAGTAAAAAGTTACCACTGGCTCCGTATTGTCTCCAACTGGACTACCCAGGCCCTGAGCCAGACCAGAACCTCGGAGGACGTGATCTTTTTTGAGAACAGGTGAAAAAATGCGCGCGTGGATGTCATCCATAGACTTAAGTCGGTGTGGCCTAATCAATATAATCAACTGATTTGTTAATCGCTAATCGGTTATTGGTTGTATGTTAGTTGTGAGAAGGGCCGACTGGTTCTACGACAGGGCCACATCGGGGAGGGGTTCTACTTCATCTTCTCCGGGTCCGTCCTGGTGAACAAGATCGAGCACGACCACCGGACAGGCGAGCAGGTCACCCGGACTGAGACCGTACTGTACCCGGGGGACAGCTTCGGGGTGAGTTTAATATACACAGTACCTGTATAGAGCAACCTGTGCCGACTTTTTCCGAGGCAGCGTTTGTTTCTGTGAGTGGCTAGGGCTGCGGTGTCTTTTCGGGGAAGGGCCGGGGTGGGGGATGGTCGGAGAGCTATATCCTCAGAGAGACTGATACAGCTCTCTCCACGCGGGTACAGATCTCCCCCGAATAAGATCTTCCCACGAAAAGACACCGCTTCTCTAGCCGCTCGTAGAAGCAAACGCTGTCTCTGTAAAGTCTACGCAAGGGGCTTGACAAAGCTATCATGCAAGGGACGGTACAGGGAGGAGGAAAGAGGCGTAGACAACGGATAAAATAGAAGGGGCATATCAGAGAATGGAGCAGCACAACAGAAAGCGTTACGTTAAGAAGAATACAAAATCGAGAAGGGTGAATATAACTGGTTGTCAGATCTTATGTTTATTTCTTTCTTTCTCTTTCTTTCTCTCTCCCTCTCTCTGTCACACACATACACACACCCGCACGCACGCACGCACGCNCGCGACGCACACACACACACACACACACACACACACACACACACACACACACACATACTCGCAAACAATATATTTCAGTTCAGGTAGTTGATGATTTAGCAAGCGGTTTTAATAACATGTGTGTTCAACAGGTTGATTTAGGGAGGATTAAGACCGTCTCAGGCACCGTCATTCAGGGTCGACGCATTGCCAACCAGTGGGTGACTTCCTACAAAGTACAGTACAGTACCTATGGTACCGCATGGGTTACCTACGCAGGCAATGATGGTGTTGAAACGGTAAGTACAGACAGAACATTTAAATTCTTCTTTTATCGAAATCGAAAGGTAGCCTTGCCTGCACCAAATATATCAACCTTTTTCGAACCGAATCATTTTTAATGTGACGTCATTCGAACCGAACCGTCATTCGACCCCAGATCCCGCGGTCATTTACAGTAAACTCGCAACAACCCGCTACTTCAAGCCCCTTTTAAATGGGTTTCGCCTAACAGTAAGAAATCTACTTTTTTACAAATATAAACCGACTTCGGGACAGTACATCTATGCCGCCATTTT